>NW_028145734.1:485000-495000 GCF_977016875.1 Pavona decussata
ATCAACAAATGTGATTGTTTCCCAATTGGCTCCACTATCTTTGTGGTCTTTGATTTTATTATTGTTGTTTTTATTATTGATATTATGCCAGGAATAAGTCATTGACACACGATTGACTGCTAGTTCATGTTTCATTTCACTGTCAAGATGAATTGGTGGATTAAACTTGATTAAAAAGTCTTCAGGCTGTATCCTGCCTATTTTTTGACGATTAACGGATGATGTCTTTATTTCTCGTTCCTGCATATATATCATTATACTACATAATTCTATTTTATTACATAATTCTTCAACAGCTCAATGAGTTGTTTATTGGAAATCGCACCTAGTTGATTCAATTTATGGGCTATCTGTGAGAATTCATTTTTAGCTCCATTATTTCCAGCCAGTATGCTTCCACCAAGTAATTCCATCCTATCAAGTAAATCAATTGGATCATTGAAATAGACAACTCCTGATCCTAGTTTTTGAACTTATTACTGGTTTTATGATGGATTGGACTCAGTTGGTGTAATTCATTGAAAACCATTTTGGCTAAATCACTGTATTTCTGTTTTGAACTGAATCTCTTAGTAAGGAGATCAATGGTATCAAAATCCACTTTTTTATCCATCACTTTTTTATTATTTTTTGTTGCTATAAGTCTCAATTGACCCGTCAATTTGGGGATATCAATCATAAGACCACCACACTGGCCATATTGATTTATCTTATACGCATTCCGCTTTGGTTGTGTAAGCAAGCCTTTACCACTGATAGTTTTCATTCCTTCTGGAATTATTCTGAGACGATCTCTGTATTTTTCAACAAATTACTTTTAGCCCTCAATAAAGGTTCATCTTCTTTTTTATTTTTTGTAGAAGCCCCTAATAAATTCCCATTTCGTTTTATTTCTTCATCGAGTTGATTCATATAAGAATCATATTCAATACTACCTTCAATAACACCTTTGAGAACATCAGCTGGTGTCAATAGATTCACATTTGCTGATCTCATTTGTTCATCCTCATCAAATCCATCATTCATATTTGATTCCATCGTAGATGGAAGTTTTGATGCTTGTTTTGGTTTTGGTGGTAATAGTGGTTTTGGCGGTATTTTTTCTTCAAACAAACCTGGTAATACTACCCATTGTTCGAGATTTTCAAAACCAGATGTTATAGCTTTTTGGTTTTTCTGCAATTGCTTAATCAATTTATCCTGTTTGTCGTCGATTGCTTGTTTTGTCTCTTCCTGAGTTTTGATTATTGGTTTGAACGTTTCTGATAAACCCAGTTGTAAATCTTGTTCATTATGCTTGTATTCCTTCAACGTGTCTCTTGCCTCTTTAGTTATTGTTCCATCCTTAATCTTGCCTTCAGATATTTGTTTCAATCGCTGAATATCCATTATACTATTTGCTTACACAACATTAATATAACTTATCTCAACTTATCTCAACTTATCTTTCAGAAATCATATATAAATCAATCATTAACTCTTATCTGGACATTGTCTAATGTTTTTAAAACTGTATAAACAGTAATATATGGATATCCCAAATTATGACAATAAAAATTAAAACAACAATTTCAAACGACTGTATGGGTTCATGCCAAATGAAACATTTCAAATGCTTATCTGTGGTAATTCTGGTTCAGGGAAAACTAATCTTCTTTATCACATGCTTATGAAGCCATTATTATACCATGACCAGATACGACTTTATGCGAAAAATCTTGAACAACCAAAGTATAAAGATATGATTCAAAAATTGGATGATATATCACAAGATCCAGATGTTGGTTATGATGTGATAGTTTATAGCAATGATCAGATATTTCCAGTTGAAAGTTTAATGGATGATAAATCACAAAAGATTGTCGTGTTCGATGACTTTATTTGCGATAAAAACCAAAAACCATTAATCGATTATTTTATAAGAAGCCGGCATAAAAACCGCTCTATTATTTACCTTAGTCAATCATTTTATAAAACACCGAAGGACAACAGGTTGAACTGTTCACATTCTGTGTCTACGACTTCCCAAGCAATGATGAACAGAGTCTGATATCCCGTGAATTGGGAGTTGATAAGGGGATATATATTAGAGCCACCAAAAACCATATTCTTTTCTCTATGTGGACAGACCTATGAAGGCGGTAAAAAGAAACTTTTACGGAAAAATTTAAACTAGTTTTTATATCCTGACCGAAGGTCAGTGAACAATCCAATCAATTAGTATAATGATCTTGAAACAACTCATGCAACAGGTTCTGGAAGGAGAGGAAAACAAGGACCTCAGGGTATCGGTTTCAAACTAACATCTACTGGTGATTATGATCTGCAAAATGAAAAATTAACGAATGTGGAAGAGGGAACTGATCCTAATGATGCTGTTATAAAGAGTCAGATTCAATTGTTGGAGGGAGCGCAATCAGGTACAGTCGTCAATGATAAAGCAGTAATTTACGGCAATACCGGCAGCGTTCATACCAACAGCATATATTTACAAGATACACCAGACGGTGCTGGTAGCTCCAATGATGTCAGATTATTGACTGAGCATCAGTGTTATGAAAACATTCATCTTCATATACCAGATTTGCAAAACTTTGATGGCTATGGTGGACGAGCTAAAAGCGAAATAATGGTTACTTCGACAGAACAACATATTACCGGAAGGAAAACATTTTTTGATATTAATGTTTTAAAACCTGATAATGACGATTAAGCAGCAAATAAAAAATATGTTGATGACGCCGTTAAAAAAATACCATCACCTGATTTATCTACATATTTGAAAAAAGATGGCACTAACACAATGACTGGTAACCTTGATATGGGTAATAGACAAATCACCAATCTTTTTTTTTTTTTTTTTTTTTTTTTTTTTTTTTTTTTAATTTGCAAAACACAAAAACTGCTTACATTACTTACAATAGAGATCTCTTACACCACTAACATTACAATAACTCTACTTTCAAGATACAACTTACATTACTTACATTACAATACTTACTCAACTTAAAATACGGTACAATGCTTATTCTACTTACATTACAGCACATTACATCATTTATTGACAAAATAAATTTTTTCATCGGTTTCCACTTACTTAAAATTTTATCGTGATGAGAAAAGTCACGTGCAAATTTTTCAATATTGTAATGAAACTTAACGTAGCTCTGTACGCCAGCGAAATCGGGTTCACGTCCCTCCATTTTGCATTTGTATATGAAAAACTTGACTACTAAAATAATACAATTAATCGCATTCTTATAAGGCATACAGTTTGTATAGCCCAAGAGAACAGATTCAAGAGAAAATTCTATTTCAATGTCTGTTACCGACCAGATCCAATTTGCGAGGGCGATCCAGAGGTGGGATATCCGGTCACAGTACCAAAAAAGGTGCTCTATGGTTTCAGGTTTACTGTCACAAAAAAAGCAATTATCGTGATCCTTAATACCCATTTTCATTAACAATACATTTGTGGCAATAATTCTATGGAATATCCTATATTGAAAGCTTCTCAGCTTACTAGCACTCGTGCATAAGAAAGGGATACTGTAATAGGTAGACCAATCCTCTACAGGAGATGGTAGATATTTATTCCATTTACGCTGCACCTTAGTTGGCTGTGTGGCAACCGATTTTCGCAAAGCGTCATAAGTAAAGCTGGTCACCTTTTTTGTCTTAAATAACCTATCTATATTTTGGGATTTGACCACAGGTAACCGTTTACCAAACTCTCTAATCTTTGACTTCCATGAACTTGGAATTGCGCACATAATACCATAAGCTTGTAAAAAGGTACAAGTTAGGCTAAACTTATTAATCAATTTGGTTGGTGACATAAAAATGCCGGATTCGTCTACAAGATCATTGACGTAACGTAAATCTTTTTTGTACCACGACTTATAAAACACAGGTTTATTTTCTATCTTAATAAAGACATTATTCCATAGTGGCTGTGACAGAAGGTCACCGGCTTCTACAGTTTCCTGAACATAATCTGCCCATGATTCAACTACATTCCTCCAGAAAGTATTTGTCCCAAAAGAGCAAGCCAGGCGTGATAATGATCTTTTGTTTAGTAACCAGACATCATTCCAGTAAAGGTGATCGGAAAGCAGGAGCCTTTTCCAGTCTGCCTGATAATTTACGTCCCACACTTTCTTAACCCAGGAGATCTTCAGAGCCTTGGCAAATGATCGAATATCGGTCATCTTCAATCCCCCATCATCTACATCATTAATGATTGTTTTCCTTGCTATTTTATCACTCTTTCCATCCCAGATAAAGGAGAAGAAGAGTGTTTCTAATTCTTTAAGAAAAAAGGCATTTGGAGTAGGAAGTGTTGTTAAGAGATGAACAAATTTAGATACTGCGAGAGACTTAATTACCTGTATTTTGCCTATGATACTCAAAAGTCTCCAGGACCACGGGTCTAAAAGTTTTCTGACCTCCTGTAGCTTTATTTTGTAATTGTACTCCACTATTTGCTGGGTTTCAACAAAAAACGTTATCCCTAGGATGTCAAAAGGTTCATTAAATACCCATGCTAAATTTTTCTCCGGAAGTAAAATGACCTTCGAGAATCTCTTACTACCCAGCCATACCGCCTTAGTTTTTTCTACATTCACCTTCAGACCTGAGAACTCTCCAAAGAGCTCCAAGGTGTCTAGGCATTGGGAGAGTGAAGTTTCAGTTCCATCTAAAAGGAAAAAAGTGTCATCCGCATACTGTCCAAGTAAAAATTCTTCATTATTAACAGTGATGCCCTTAATTTGACCGTTTTGTTTTATTGCATCTGCGAGAAGTTCAGCACAAATAATAAAAAGGTATGGTGACAGGGGGTCTCCCTGTCTAACACCTCTTGAGACCGAAAAAGAATTGGAGCAATGACCATTGTATAAAATGGAGCTATTAATATTTTTGTAAAAGGTTTTAACCAAGTAAAGATATCGGCCTCCAATTTTTCAGATATAACTTTGTCTTATTTGGTTTAGGTAAGGTAGTTATAAGCGCGCTTCTCTGAGTGACCGACATTTCGCCAATGCTATATGAGAAATTAATTGAACGCACTAAATAATGGCTGAGGTCATTCCAAAAAAATTTATAAAATTCCACGGTAAAACCGTCCATCCCAGGACTTTTTCCATCACCCATAGCTTTTAGGGCATCTAAACATTCTTTAGCAGAAATGTTACCCTCACAAGAGTCCTTTTCTTCAGGAGTCAACTTCACCCTTATATTATCTTGATTGAAAAATGTGGCAGAATGATCAGCCCTGAATTCAGTTTTCCTGGAGGTATAAAGCTTTTCATAAAAACGCTCCTGCTCCCTAATTATATCTTTTTGGTCTGTGATTTCGGTAGCATCCTCTAAAACTAGCTTAGGAATTAATTTGTTTGTGTAATGTCTTTTCTCCAGATTCAAGAAGTATTTAGTGCTTTTTTCACCCCTAGTTATCCAATTAGCTTTTGACCTTATAACTATACCACGCATTTTATGCTCTCTCAGTTCTTGTAACTCATTCTGTTTTTGGGCGAGTTTCCTTTTGGTTGTTTCACAGGGAGATTCATTTAAACTCTGCTGAAGAAAATTTATTTCCTTTTCTAGAAAATTTTCAGTCTTATTTTGCTCTTTTTTCTTCCATGCTGCATAAGAAATAGTTTTACCCCGAATTTGAAGCTTAAGTGTTTCAAACAAAAGTTGGTCATTAATGGAAAAAGTATGGGGCTGTGGATTTTCTATGTCACCATTAATTTTGTATTCATCTACAGTCTCATTTATACAATCCTTGACAAGTTTCACATATGCCGGATCTGACAGTAGAGAATTATTGAATTTCCAGAACCCTCTGCCCCTTTCCTGATGTGTAAAAATCATATTCATAACTACTAACGAGTGATCCGTGCGATAGCCAGCATTGGTTTGAATTGACTCCACTAGACCGGTTAAATCAGTAGACAAAAGAAAATAATCGAGTCTTGCTTGTTTTAAATTACTGTACGCACTCCAAGTATAACTACGTCCAGTTGGTTCCTGGTCTCTATAGACATCGCCCAACTCGAAAGTATCGATTAAATCCAGCACAGATTTTTGAGCCTTCGGATTGTTTTCCTTTGAGTAATTTATCGTGTCATTATGGTAATTTAGCACCACGTTCCAGTCCCCGCATAATATAATAGGTTGATTTGACAGTTCCCAATTGATCAGATTTTCTTTCAGGTTTGTAAAAAATTCGGGCGAGTCAGTGTTCGGACCATACAGAGTAACCAAAGTGCAACGTTGCTGAAAAATGGAAATATCTAATACGATATATCTGCCTTGTTGATCGCTAATTACATTGTGCAGCACATATTCAAATGTATTGTTAAATAGAATAACAACTCCGCAACTTTTGCTATCTAAACTGCTAAAAAACGCCTCATAGCCCCATTGGGATTTCCACCTTGCTTGTTCTCTTTTGCTATTTTGGATATGCGCTTCCTGTAGACAATATATGTCAAGTTTCTTTTGCCGAAGCCAATTAAAGACGTCTTTTCTTTTTTTTTTCATCTGCCAAACCTTTACAATTCAATGTCCCGATCTTCAATCTGTTAATTTTATCCTCACTGAATTTAAATGTTATGATCTGTTAATCTTGCATACTTATTACAACGCAAAAGGGTAGAATTGATTTGCTGGCACAGAGCAAACGCTACAATAAATATATATATTTGCATATGTAAGACGAAAACAGATTGAGACTTATCAATCCAGAACAAGAACAAACAGACACTAAACAAACACAACAAGTAGCGTCCTGTTAGCGATTGCAGCTTCTGGCTTATAGTAATGATGTCCTGTGCTGCGACTCGCGCGTACTAGAAGTACTTAAACAAAAAGTTAATAGCGACATAATTATTAGATATGGTATTCTTGAAATTAGCTTTTACTCAGTAAGACAGGCAATAACTTAGCTTTTTCCATAGTTCAACCCGATTCTTGAACCTGACCAGCCACGACTAGTTGAATGAATGGGGCCTTCTGTAGATACTTTAATTTCGCCTCCTTTTGTTGCTGAAAGGGAAGCTCCCATTTCTTCTTGAGAAGTCGGCCTCTAAGCTTCGAGAGCTCTGGTGGTAGATCGACCATCACTCCATAACCTGATCCTTTTGGGAGCTTCTTGGCTAGATTAAGAATGTAATCCCGCTGTTGCAGGTCGACAAACCTGACGATGATCGACTCTTTAGTTGCGTCTCGGCTTCCTCTAATTCTATGGCACGCAGCGAAATTAATATTTTTCACTTCACCTGGATCCATCTTGAGTGTAGCATTGAAGAATTCTTGAATTTTGTGTCTTGTAGCTTCAGAAGTTTCTTTTAACTCCCCGGTTATACCGTGAAAAATGAGATTCCATTTCCTGCCCCAAAGATTCAGGGCAAGAAGTTCGTCGCGTATAGACTTGTCGCGCTTTTCAGCCTCTTTTATTATCCCGGGTATCGTACTTTCCTTCATCTCCAACTGCTCATTTTCGAAGTGTGACATCGCCTTCTCCAATTCCACGACTCGGTCGGTTGTTTCCTTGAGTTTCTCACGAACCAGGCGGAATTCTGCTCCTATATTTGTGTGAAGTTTCGCGAAGCATTTCGAGATGTCCTTTAAGTCTTCGACCCTATAAAGTTCTTCGAATGAACACGTGTTAGATGGAGTTTCCGACATTTTCGCTTGAAAAGCTACCAATTTGCTTCTTTCGGTCTCTCTAACCGACCCAAAGTGCTATTACAATGTTTTTGCGCTATTTATGTGGTGGAATACGCGCGGTCTAGCCAGAACTAAGCGGAGCTCTAAAATCCACGTCTATCCGCCATCGCTGACCGCTGACCCGACAAATCACCAATCTTGGTGCTAATATACAAAATACCTATGATGTTGTCAATTTGGGTCTTTGTGATACTAAATATTTACAAAAAGTTTCAAATAGTGATCTTGATATGGATCAACATCGGATACAAAAAAAGGGTCAACCAACTGATGATAATGATGCTGTAACCAAAAAATTCGCTGATGATATACCCTATAAAGGTATGAATGAAAAATATTTTTACTTATATTATAGAGCTATTTCTATTAATCAAAATCACGTTTTCTATGTGAGTAACAATGATTTAACAGATTTTAATGAATACAATATTTTGGGTTATAATAATTTCATCGAGATTGAACTGATTTTCACAAGTAACACAAACAAAATGTTATTACTAGTTTATCATAAAGATACGGATTATAGTGAGGTCAGCAAAATTAATTATTTGGAGATGTTTCGTGCACCATCTAATATCACTCTAAGGTTGAATAAAAAATTGTTTTTAGACGAACCTCATGTTTTAAATATATTCAAACCAGATGTTAACGATGGATCTGTTCCTCCATACACAACAAGCGATGACATTATAAGAAACTGGAATCATTTCAATGAAAACATTGACGTAAAATTAAAAATTGAAAATATTGATTCGTATAAAATTTCAAAAACATGTCATAAAAAAATAATAAATTCACCATTTACCAACGACATAAATATGAATAACAATAAAATCAAAAATATTAAAACTCCACTGGCGAGAGAAACAGATAATGCCGCTAATGTTGATTTCGTGGTCAAAGAGATCAATAATAACAATGTAAATATCACACAACAGTACAAGGATTGGGTGGGTCAGAGTCATCTCACAAGCAAACACAAAACAAACGAATTCAAATACCTGTATAACGTAGATGAATCAGCTTCAGAATATAATATCGGGGTAAATGGGTTTGAAGAAAACTTCAGAGAATCTGCTCACCAAAACAAGAAAGCCTATGATATCACAATGACAAAGGACACTGATGGATCTAATAATCATTGAAGCGGTATCTCATTCAACATTTATCCATTACCCATTGGTACCTATACAATGATATTCGAATACTATTGGCCTGAATCCACCAATGTATCATTGTCAACTCAGGGAACCACAGTTTATATTCACAAACAGGTCTACCGAGCATTCAACACGTACGGCAAACTTCTTGTTCAGATTAATAACAGCAGCAAAACCACACCTGATCGTATAACATTGGTAATCCACGGTAGAGCTACAGTCACTAATCCACAAGGATACTTGGTCGTTTACGGCATTAAAGGATGGAGTGACAGTGTTGATCCAAGGGTTTATGACGGGTTAAAAAATGAGATGTTCGATTTCGAAAACAACAAGATGAAGATGCAGGTAGATATTGATATGGACAACAAAACAATACCAGGTTTAAAAGATCCAACCAATGATCAAGATGCCTTGTCAAAAGGATATTTGCTAAAATCAATCAAAACCAATATAATTCAGTACTATACGGCACTATTAGCAGTTCAAGAGTTTTCACAATAAATGGATTACCTTTCACAAGATCAGATGCAATTTCCATTAAAAAAATCAAAATCATTACCCATGGATCAAGAAGCGGTGATGATCGTCTTTTCATTTCCGCCACAATAAATAATTCCACATATATGACATGTCATAATTTCACATATAATCCCAATAAAACAGTAATAATCAACATTTATACTTTATATCCAAACATCAAAAAAATAACTCTTCAAAACGGGAATAACATGAAATTCGAGATAATATTCAACATCCATGATTCAAATTAGTATGGTCTATTAATATAATGCCATTTGTTCAAGACGAAAATGAAAACCATATCCTGGATAAAAACGGAAACAAGATTGAATATACTGTCGTTTACGAAGAAATAGATCCTCAATACAAACCAAGAGAGCCAATCCATGTTAATAATGACGGTCACCTTGACACAGAAGACCGTCATCTGATTATCAAAGACGGAACACAACCAAATCATGCAATATCTCTCAGTCAACTCCAGACCACACAGAGGACACCATCAAACCACTGATTAACAATAGTATAAGAAAATCTTTGGTGCAATGGCATTCTGACATCAAAGGACTATTGGAGACTAT
>NW_028145734.1:500000-567500 GCF_977016875.1 Pavona decussata
TCGCAGTAAGTAGCCGGGCTGTAAAGATGTAAAGAACTGTGCTCTGGAGCTATGAACAGTGACTGCTCGTTTCTTGCGATTACAGGAGGCCATTGTGGCTCAGACTCAAAAGATAGAAGCAGATCAGTCGATTGTGTTCCTTTGCTTAGTTGTGATAGGGATATAAGCGCTCATAAATCAGCATTCACGCTGAGTGACGTCGATAATGAAGTGGACCTAATCTTGTCAAGGGCGTCCATCTTTTCTACTCCAGCAAACATATCTCAACTGCTGATATGTCCTGCACATCGTGCAGCGCTTGTTATCGGATGGAGACGTCCAGCCAATGAGAGATGCAGAATACCCGTCATATTATCGCATCATAGTGATGACGTCGTCAAGAAACCTAAAGCGGAGAGAGGGCTCAGTAAAGCTGACTCTCAGCTCGTGCTGAAGGAAAGTGGTACTTTCCTTCCTGTGGGATCAGGTGAAATTGAAACCTTCTGCTTTAATATTTAGTTGAGTTTTATATTTCTGTTATTTCTACAACCGAGCATTTATTTTCCATTCTCAATATCTCCTACTAATATGGGGTGCGGCTGCCAAGTAGGTTTATTTAATTCAACATACTTACTTGAGAGATGCCAGCCATTTACGAATTGATTACCCTTCCTTGTTCCAGGGGTGTGCCCAAAATGCAGAAAAATGCTTTGTACTTTGAAACCTAAGAAGGAGTTGCAGCCGCAAGTGACTGTGGACGAGAGTGAGTTCCCACTTTCACAGATAGGAAACTTGAGTCTGGTAAGCAACGCTGGATATGTCACTGATAAGTACAGTGGTCATGGGTAATCAGTGGCAACAACAAGCAACCCCGCAGAAATACATTGTGTCTTTTGCGGGTTTACACCAACAAGCTGTACCAGAGTTTTTTTAACTCCTACTTTTTTGGGAGTTAATTAATGTTAGGGCCATTTATACGGAAGAAAATATG
Source organism: Pavona decussata (assembly GCF_977016875.1). NCBI lineage: Eukaryota > Metazoa > Cnidaria > Anthozoa > Scleractinia > Agariciidae > Pavona > Pavona decussata. The sequence goes on from NW_028145734.1 coordinate 500,971, forward strand.
ACGCGTCTTAATTTCTTCCGTATGAAATATCCTAATTGACGGAAAGGCACAGTAGAGATATTTTACCTGATTCTTAACCGTCTGGGAAGAGTTTGCCTCGATTACCCAAAACCCGGAATATGGATTTTGGATACTGATTTCAGACAGAAAAGTGATTTCTAGTATAAATTTGACAATTTGAGAAACAAGACATTGCGTGCTAGATGAGAGCTTACACTTGAACGCAGCAGATAAAGAGCGCATCTGGTAACTACGTACCTTTATTTTTGTCATAGAATGCGGAGACAAGCACCACTACCTTCGGGAGTCCTGTCGCTGAGAGCACCCCAACAAGGTTCTATACTGCGGACTCCACATTCAGAACTCCAGCAGAAAGCGCTCCAGATAAACCTTTTGACAAGCTTAATGCATTCCTAGGAAGTAGAGATATAAGTCCAGTGAGAAGTGTTATGACGAGGCAGTGGGAGGATGCAAGTGAACGAACCACACGTCGCCACGTGCGCAAGGCGCGACACGCGGTTACTGCCGTCCTCGATGAAATTGCCCCTAATCAGCTGCATCATTTGTGGAAGGCCATTGCTTCAAAGTCTTCAGAGCCCCAAAACTCAAATGAAGAGGATGATGATGTCGACAATGTGCTGATGGAGGCATTGACGGAGTGCTACGTAAACGCTAATAGATGGGACACTAAACGGCAAATCTTGTCCATAATGGCAGACAAAGTCTCATATCGCACCCTGTTGAGATGGATCCCCAACTTATCAAGATATCGCTTTCCTGTAATCTCGTACCCCGATCTCAGTCGTCGGTTCGGGAATGTCGAAATGTGAGATCTGGTAAAGTTCGATACAACGCCATTTCTGGTTGGTTACCAGAATAAGGAATGCCTCATTCTAATCTGCTCTGTGATTGGCTCTTTCCTTCTGTGTTTGTTTTCGCTCAGTTCGGGGAAGAAACAAAAACACGGAAAAGTTTTCGCTCGGATTAAGATTGTCATGCGACGTTTTAATACATACATGCCCTTTGTGTGGGGAGAGAACAGTGAGAAATTGTTTTTTCGGAAGACAACAGCGACTTTAGCCGAAAAGAGTTTGCAGTAAAGTTCAAACGGCCTTGCCAAATTACACAAGTTTTCAACACGATGGATATAAGCTTGCTTACTTTTGGGGATAAAATGGAGGTAGGTCATATATTTTTTTTTTTGGTATTTCTTGACAAAAAATGTTTTTTTTTAAAATGATTATTTATTTAGTAAACGCAAATTAATTTCCCCAAAATACTTTACCTTGAGCTCCTGAACACGCGCGCCGCATTTGCTAGCATATTTTCAGTTTTTGTCTTCTGCTAAAAGACTATTTTCCTTCTATAAATTGAACTGGACTTTGAGTAAGAGACTTCATAATATAATATTAGTCCTTTCAGACCAGTGTGCTTATTCCTTCAAGATCCATACAACATCTCTCATAGGACTTTGGAGAAATTGATAGAGTGTCCACACACTATTATTATTCATCTGCTGGTGAGATCAATATCCCTCCCACCCCTCAGCTAAGAGAAATGAAAAATGTCCGACTTATGACCGCCAAAATGATAGTAATGAAACCCGTACTACAACAGAGAACACCTTGTCTGAACCGATTAGGGCTCTTTATGTAAGTGTAGTTAGTTTAATTTTATCCCCTCTCTCCCACCTACTGAGTTAAAAAAAATTTGGATCCAAAATATAAAACTAGCCTTCCTCTAAAATAAAAATGGGGACATTGGTTTACATGTCTGCACCACCTAATGTTTTGCAGGTCTATGCTTGTGATAGGCTTTAGAAAAGAAGTAGTTTTAAAAGGAGGACATGCCTCTTTGGATTTGACATCACTTATAGTTTTTAGAATCTTTTTGCCATTGTTCTTTTCTTCAAGATAGGGGAATTTCTCCATTATTTTATCATTAGTATGGAGTCCTTGAAGTACTAAACACACTTCATTTACTACTTCCATTGTTAATCCTTAGCACATTCTCTGATACAAATAGTTATCACTGGCCTCAGTTTCTCCTTTGTTTCTTGTTAACTCTGCCTTAATTTCTTCCACCTGATTTCTAGGGAGAAGCAAGTTCCTAAAGTTCCTATCAGTGATGTGAATATCTTCAAGGGCTAAAACAGCTGGACACAGCTCAACACATAATTAAGAGCAATGACAGTCATTTCGGACAACAGATATCACAACAGCTGCATTTCTCACACAAAAGCCAAAACCAAAGTGGTTATAAGCAAAAATTTTCCCCTGCACAGATTTCTGGGGTATTTACACTAATCTGTCATGATGGGTTGCATTTCTTCAATATTTGCACCAATATGATTGTTGTTAAAGTAAAGTTTTGATGTAGCAGGCTTCCCATCTCTTCCACTTTCTTGGAAAAAACTTTCCATGGTTTGCGGAAGACCAAAATGAATAAATTATTATCCTTCCAACACAATGAGAATCAAACCCCATTCCCAAAGATTGTGGCAAATAATATTCATTGTCAGTCTGTAGAGAATGAGACTGAGCCAAAAGTGCATTTTGAGGAATTTGGGGAGTAAGGTAGAACTGGTGATCCCCAAGCTTTCCACCCAAAAAGGCACCCCCAAATCCACACAGTACTAATGATGAGTAAATAATAGGCTGACAGGCTTAATTTTTGACATTGGTGGTGATAAGTTCATCTGCTATGGGCGAAAATATGTAATCAAACTGGTCAACATTACTTTGTGTTAAGATAGGAGGGCCTTTGTAGTACTCCATAAATCTTTCATATTCAAACTTTGTATGATTGTAGTTTGGTTGTTTTTCTGTTGCTGTTGTTGTCATGACAACAATCTTCGCTGTAGGGAATACTGAGGAAAGTGTTCCTCGTTTGCTGTACTCTGAAGTTGTGCCCCCTGAACAAAGATGCAATTAATTAAGAAAAAACTGTAGTCATTCACTGGGATGTTGTTATTCTTTCCATTAGAATAAGACAATATAATTACCAGAAAATGGATAATGAGAAGGCTGAATAAAAAGGGATTCTCAAGTAACTAAGCCCTTTTTGACGCATGGGGTGGTGGAAGGACAAAGCATAAAAGAAGCTGCGATAATCACTAACAATATGGCTCTGTATTTATTAGCTTTTAGCCTTTAAGCCTCAGTGTCAACATACAGTTTCTCCTTACTGGTCTCTACATGTCCATTTTTCATAGTAGCATTATCGGGAGGTTGTTGAAATATCAAGAAATTTCACCACTGGTGATCTCATGACCTCTCCTTGATTGTGTATTGATAAATATTAGGAGAAATTTTGATACTGATCACTACTGGGGCTTAAAGGTTCAAGGTTCACTGTTCTGATATTTTTTGTGTACTTGTGTTCCTTGAACATAATTTTGTGTTGCTGGTCTTAATATTAAGAAAAGTTAGGACCTGACATGGGTGTAAATATCAATACAAGAAAATTTTTTTTGCTCAAGGAATTGGCATCAACAAGGAATTTTCATCCAAGACAGACACTGTTTTCAAAGCTTCTTTTCCCCACCACTTCTCTGCAGTGGGTTTGTGTCTGACAGTTTGATTAAATGTTGTTTCCTGGCTATGGAAGGCCATGGTTAAGGAATACTTAGGAATTCATGGTTACTGAAGATCAGCTTACTGTGAAAGCTGTTGTTTTGCTGCAGAAATGGGTGACAGTTCATTAGAACACACAGACATGCACAGGAAAACAAATAGTGGAAATATTTTTTTTTTATTTGTTTTCTATTTATCTGCCATTTGCTACTTTTATGAGCCCAAAAGACCTTCACACCTTCCTATTATTATTGTTATTATTTTTTTTTTGGTGAAATCAAGGATCCCATCAGAGGTGAGTGTCCAAGCACCAAGATAGCTGCTTTGGACATAAAGAACCTTGTATTATTCTAAGTGTATCATCCTCTATGCATGTCCAAATAATGCAATGCTCAGTACAACAATGATTATTTAAGCAGCTCATTGTGCCTTGCAAATCAAATGCAGATAATGACCTTTGTTCTTCATATCAAGAGTCAAATATTATTGGACTTGTGTATTATGTGGTTCTAATTTTCGAGTCTGTGGACTCCTATGTGTAAAATTATAACCTTTATTAACTTGTCATCAAAGAAGCAGTCGAGGGGGCATGTCCCCTAAACTTAACATAAATTTCAGGTGAAAACTTTTCAAGTGTTATGTGATAAAGGTGAATCAAGAACCACTGAAATGGAAAGCTCATCACTACCAAATAAAACTCTAATGGGAAACTCATAGGGACTTGCTCTGTTTGCTCACATGTTGCAAGTAACCAAACATTCTTCAGATCCCAAATCCAGATATGGTACCTCCATTTCCCAAAAGAAATTCAAACTTCCATTTTTGAGAAAAAAAACCCCTTTAAAACAGCAAGGGTGTACTCGGTATTTTAATGTTGGACATAACTGGGCGCCTACCATTTACACGGACAGGTCTTTTTGGTTTGCTGGTATATGACCAAGACAGTAGCATGGTGTTAGGGCTAGGATGGTTCATGGTTCATTTATTTCACACTATTTACACAACATTAACATAGAAAGAAAAGTATTACAACAAATGATTACAAGATAAAAATAAATACAGTACAAATTATAAAATGTGTGTGGTGGTCAAAGTAGCAAAGGCTTTCTAGCTGACCACCACCTACTTTTAAGTAAACAAAGAAATGACACTGAGCTTTATTGAGATATTAGAAAATGTAGGAAATGTTTGTAGAGCCTAGGATGTACAAGAGAGAATTACATTTGTGTAAATTAAGGTATGTTCGAGATATACTGAACCGAGCAAGAAATCTAAACAGGACAAGCTTAATAAAAGAAGAACAAAACAATAAATAAATAAAAACAAAAAAAAAGCAAAAAAACAACATACAAACAAACAACAACAACAACAAACAAAAAGAAAGGAAAAGGACAACAGATCATCAGCAGCAACAGCAGCGACAACAAAGATCAAAATATAAGCAGACAATTATTATTATTAAAATTATTATTATTATTATTTTTATTATTATTATTTTAACTCTATTATTATTATTAGATAGTTACATACTATTATATTTGATCATTAAACAGAACATATATTATTTGATTGACAAGAGATCAGGTGGGCCTTATAAAGTTTCTTAAACCTGTTAAAAGTTTTTGTTTTTTTCAAAGCCATGGGGACAGTTTCCCATATGACAGAAGCAGAGTACTTAAAAGTAAATTTGCCTATGTTAGTTCTAACTTGTGGTCGGTGAAAATTAAGCTTGGCAGAATTTCTGGTGTTATAGGAGTGGACAGTTGTTGTAGGTAGGAGGAGGCCCTGTTTAGCTGGTTCATATAAAATTATATTATTACAGTGACCTTGAGTTGTGTCCTTTGGCCTGTAAAAGAAACCTGCCGCATTTACACAATCCATTTGGTTTGGAAATTTAAACCATTAACTTATGGAAGAAGGAGAATTTGTGTGACCAAATCAGCTGAAAGACTACAAAGAGAAGAAATGATTTTTACGTATCACTGGTAGACCACAATTTCTGAAACTTTGCAAATGAAAATATGACATGAACCATTTGACTTTCCAATGCGAAATTTAACACCAAGATGCCAATCAGTAACTCTGTTGTGCCTCATCTACAACAACGACCACAAAATTTTTCCGATAAAGCTTCGACAACAAAAACTCTCTGCACTGTCTGTTGCTACCTTTACCTTGGGGTGCACAAAAATTATGTGACATTTCCCTGCCTGTAAATTACAGTATCTTCAATACAGTTACCATCTAAGGCGAAAACTGGTACAGCTTACTCCGGTTGACTTAAGTCTTTTTAATTGATCGTCGATAAGCACGTTGATCTTGAGTGGAGAAAGCACAATTACGATGGATTTGTTCTTGGAACAGTTTTCATTACAAAGATGGTCTAGATGGTCACAAAGGGTAGGAACTAATCTTAGTAAAAAAGTGATTTACCGCGCTTGTTGATTGCAATCTCTCCTGTTGCCTTTTTCGTTTTGGTTTAAGTTTCAAGTTTTGTTGTCCTCTCGACCGAAGAACGTTCCGAAGAGCACCCTCGAAAGCGAAAACCTCACCAGGAATGATCACAGTTACGAGCAGCACGGCCGGTGGACAAAGGATGATGGGCAGGCCCGTATTCCGGGCCTCAAATCGAACTTTACCAGATCTCCCCTCCGCCTGACCGTGGGAGATCTGGGTACGAGATTAGCTTTACTGTTGTTAGAAAGCACATCCTTGCCCAGGGCAGAGGAGTTCCAGAAGTCCCTCAGCAACGAACAAGAATGGCGGTATCACAGGCAAAACTGGACCACTTTCTGGATTTTATTACAAGTCCACTAATTATTCAAGACCTGCCGTTCGGCGAAAAAAACATAAAGCTCTCGTCAAAACAAGTCATTACAGTGCCGAATGTCGTCCGTCTCATGATACCAGAATCCATAGTAACACAGTACCAAACATATGCTGAAGAATGTGGGCTCACCCCATTAAGTCGCAGTACATTGCTGAGAATCTTATCGGTGTGTTCTGCCTCTGTCCGCAAGTCACTGCAGGGACTAGATTACATCAGTGCAACAGGTTTTTACCTCTTTTTATTAGCATGTGTCCTTCCTTGTACATGGGAACATGCTTTTATCCAGAAGGCGTGTCAGAGTAATTAGGTAGACCTAGGGTGATGACTTGAAATCAAGGGTTTCGGGCTGAAGTCCCACTGAATACCTTTATCTGGAGTTGTTTATCTGTAAACCCGATCTCATCTCCTCTGTAACGCTTGTAAATAGCCAATTGACAGACCCTCTCCCAATTGTTGGTTTTCACATGACGTGATAAAAAAACTGAAATTCATAACTAAACACGATTTTGCGTTTTATCTCCATCAGATAAAAGAAAATATAAATTTCTATCGGCTTGCTCGTTTTCAGCAGGATAGCATTCTTTGTTTTGAAAATAGAGCAGTTTGAATTTTAGATTTTTGCACAGTGCGTGTCAGAAGGATTGCTGCTCTAAACATGTCACGTACATGAAAACATCGATTTGCCACGTGTTTTTTTAGGTCTGATCAGCTAACATGTAATAGAGGCGTCTACGTCAGTGCGTGAAAGTTCAGCAGAGAGAAGAAAGGCTTTCAAATAGCCAAGGTAAACTCCAGATGTTTTTCCTGGTATCCGGCCCGCCATGTTGGTGCCCCTCAGACGAGGAACCAATATGGCGTCCCATGCTAAACTCTTTAATTTTCCGTGGTACATTTTCTCGAATAACTCGATTATAAGATATCGCAAAGCTCTGTGGCGTTCACACGTTGTTTATGTATCACTCTTCTCCAACATATCATTTTCTTGACTTTATCTATTCAATGGCTGAGAATTTAATTTTTTTACTTGCCGACGATATGTGAGGTGAAAACCGCCAATTGGGGTTCTTAGTCCTGTTATGTTGTGTGTAAAGTATTTCTTTACCTCTGTTTTATCGTCCCCGAGAAACCCCTCACGGGGAGAGGCCAATAAAGTATTTAGTTATTCGGATCTGTTTAATCAAACTAAGCAATTATGATCATCAACTTTTATTGGGTACCCAGGCTTTTGACGACTTGATTACGTCTTTGGAGACGCTGGGAGATGTTAAAGGAATGACGTGGGTGAAAAAGCAAACGGACCTTCTCAAATCAGCAAAACGTTACCTCAAGAGTGATTATAAGGTAATGTCGCGATATCTAGGCTTTGAGATTGTGCTAGCACAATTCTGGCATAATTCGCCACTACGAGTACAGCTTTTTTTTTATGGAGTTTTTCTAAAAAAAAGTGCAGCCGGCATAATTAACATTTTATGTTTGTTTTGGAGCAATCTCCTCGCCAAGGTCCTTCTCTTATATGGCGGAGCAAGAGCATACTGACCATTTCAAACACCCGCGATGTTGCTATGTGGCTTTGAAGATGATTGCTTGTACAGAGACATACACATGCGCAGCAAGACGGGAAGAACAAACTCCTGTCATGACCAATCTCGTCCCCAGATCCCGCGCGCGTTTTAGGCCAGTGGAGGCCACACGCCCACGGGCTCTAGGCTAATCAAAACCCCGATGCCAAGATCTGGCTTCCGGTTTAAAAAAAACCTGCTAGTTACCCCATCCCTCAAAACGAATATCATGAAATTTTGAATAGTCTACAGAGGGGCAATTATATGGAACCTTTTACCAGGAGTGCTGCAACGCAGTATCCCTGGAGAGTTTTATTAAAAGGATTCACATGTCGTATACGATTGAAGATACTGATTTTAACAACCTGTACAGAAAGAATTTTTTGATGTTTTGATCGTTTCGTTATCGAAACACCTGCGACATTGTTTAGAAGATCTTATCTAAAAGTGCTTTGAGAATTTTTTTAAGTGTTTTAGTCTAGACTTTAGCGTTGTTAACTTATCTTAGTCGAAACATTTGTGAAATTGTATATCCTCTTTTATCAGCTACCTTGCCTCTTTTTATGCACGACCCCTCAAGCTACCTAGCTTTAACCCTCATCGTGTTTAATTAAATAAAGGTTTTGATTGATTGAGAACGCAGCCTCGGGAAAGAGTTTGTGTCGTGACGGAATCGGCGTAACTCAGAGGTCCTTGTTTCACGTTCGCCTGAGTAAGGGTAACTCGAGCTCTGGGAAAGAAATTTCTTTTAAAGCCCCAAAATAAGGCATTCCCTATTTTTTTTTTATCACGTCAGAATTTTTGGGCATGCTACCAATATTGCAATACAAGCGCCTTTTTAAAGATTATTTGGAACTATTACTGATGTTATGAAAGACTAGGTTACCTGTCCGAGACAATAACTAATAAGGCAGCAATTTGTACATATACTCTGCACTTAAAAAGGGTTAAACATAGCTTTGATCATGGGAAAGTAAAGCTAGACTTAAGGATTTGTAAGTCCTTTGGAATTTCTAATTTGTTTGTTTGAAATCATTGTTGAACAGGTACACATTTCCAAAGAATCATGCATCCCCGACCATTGTAGGCCTTACGCCCTCAGCGATCCCAACGATCCTGAGTTTCAAGCGAAATGTAGTCACAAGCATCTTGACCTATGCGATCGCTGCAATAATCTCAAGACCGTGCTAAACAACATCGACGAGGCTATCTCGCAAATGCCGGCCAACAATGCTGACGTCATTGAGGAACTGACATTCGTGACTAGCCAAGCGAAACAAGCTATACATGCATGGAAAGCGCACATTCTGAGAAACGTAAACCAGGACGAAGCACGCACCGATGCCCTTGAAATGCTAGAGGAAACATCAGTACTTCTGGTTCAAGACTGGGCCATGAAGTTTCTTCCTAGGAAATACAGAGAAAGCCAAACCGATTGGTTTGGAAAACGAGGAATCTCGTGGCACGTTACAGTGGCGATCCATAGGGCTGCACTCGACCAAGAATTCCATACAATGACATTCGTTCACGTATTTCAGAGCTGCAATCAGGATAGTTGCACTGTTCTCTCCATCATGAAGGATGTGATATCAAAACTGAAGAAAGAGCTCCCAAATCTGGAATCTGTCTACTACCGTCAAGATAACGCTGGGTGTTATCACTGTGGGGCGTCTATCGCAGGGGCAAGCCTAATTGGCAAAGACACTGGTGTGTTTGTTCGACGCATGGATTTCTCAGATCCGCAAAGTGGTAAAGGCGCTTGCGATCGAAAGGCGGCCTCTATCAAATCGCATATGAAAATCCACCTGAATACGGGCAATAACATCGAGACTGGGCGGGAAATGGTAGCTGCAATGTTGTCTTCTGGCGGAATACCTGATGTCAATGCAACATTAGCAATCCCTCCAACATTCCCTCGATCAGTAAGTGCCAAACTGGAGGGTGTTAGTGCTATTTTCAACATCGAGTATACAGAAGACCACTTACGGGTGTGGAGGGCGTATGGGATCGGGCCTGGAAAAATAGTTCCGTTATCCAAAATGGGCATAGGAAATGAGATGACCATCCCCGATCTCAGTGACGACATCGCTGAATCTGATCAGCTGTCTGACGCACACTTCATACCAACTAAGGGAAAGACCCGTCATCCCAAAGAGAGTTCACTACAGCAATGTCAGGAGACAGCAGATGAATTGAGCTGTCTGTACTCATGCCCTGAAGAAGGATGTATGAAAACATATCAGCGTTTCTCAGCCCTTCAACACCACCTGGACTGCGGTAGACACGCGCGTGCGCTTGAACACGAGACCCTATTAGACAAGGCAGCGCATGGATATTCAGACAGGTTACAGGGACAATCAGGAGGTTTCCCAGAACTACCACCAGCAGCACTTCCTAACAGTGGAGCACAACAGAGCTTACCGATGGGCTGGGCCCTAAAATCAAGTCAAGGTCGGAGAACAAAACGCTTCACAGATAAACAGAAAAACTACTTGTTCACTAAGTTCTCTATCGGAGAGGCTACCGGCCAGAAAGCTGATCCTGCGTTAGTAGCTAAGGCTATGATGACTGCAAGGAATTTTGACGGAGAGCGGTTGTTTACAAGTTCCGAGTTCCTGACAAGCCAACAGGTTGCAGGCTACTTTTCAAGGTTAGCTTCCAAACGCACTCTAAATGACCACGCGAGCGCGAGAAGGAGGACAGTGACATGGACATAAATCAGAGAGAAGCAGCAGAGAATGAGGATGCTTTTAGTGGTTTACGAAGCGATATTCTTGGGCAATTAGCAATCTCCCATCCCATATACTATGACTGTTATAACTTGTGTGAATTGATCAAGAACGGGAAGATTTCAAATTTCGCTATACCTGTTCTCCAAGACATTTGCAGGCACTTTGAGATTCCTTTAGCTGACATAACAAAGCGAAGAAAGGCCCCGTATATTGACAGGATTGTGGCTTACTGCAAAGATTGCCCCTGCCATAGTGATGCATAAGGTTTGCACATCTTAATTTTGAGACGTTTCAGGTAGCTCATTGTTCTTATGAGTTCAGTAAAATACCGTTAAGGTTTTCCTTTGTGACCATGGGCCTTGCCTGTGTAGAGTTGCTACAGTATGTTAGATGTATTCTTTTAAAATAACAAGAGGCAGATTTTTTAAATCGTCTTGCAAGAAAGAATTGTGAACATGTGCATGGAATAAAATCAATCCCAACGTGTGATCCGCAAAAGCCCATGACCAATAAACCCTATTTTTCCTACCCCTCCCACGGTATAGAATTAGTGTCACGCAATGAAACATGACACCGCAATTGGTGTGTTACCACTCGTCTTCTGTGAAATAGTTCTGTCAACTCTGGTATATAACTGATCAGAACTTGAAAGTAAGCAAAAATGGTTCTTCAAGTTTCACTGACGGCCTTCTGCGGATATCTTGCACTTCACGGACAGTAATTTAGAAGATTTTGCGTGCGAATTCCACGTGCCCATCCAGTCGTGAACTTTTATAAAGTAAATACAATGTGGCTCAAGTCGGTCAACGTTTTTCTATCGCAGTCGCCACAATCTATTTTCCTTGAATATACCTTCAAACACACAAGAAGCTTTGCAAAGACCTTAAGCAAAGGTACGTTGTGGTTATCCTGCTTTGTTTTGAAATTACATGCACGTTTTCAGTGCGGTGGAAAATAAATCTCAGCGAGAAGAGAATCGCGGGGGGCAATTTGTTTACTCCAAGATGCGATTTTTTAGAAGATTTTCTCGAACTTTACGTCGCTCGTACAAAGCGTCGATAAAATTACCCAAGACGAATTTTACTTATGTTTTAGAATATCATCTCATTTGCTTACAGCTGGAATTTCAGACAGAATCAGCTTGTGCCACATGGCTAAATACTTCCTCGCGTTTCCAGGATAAAATTGTATTTCGCGTAGCGGGAAGTACAAAGTCGTTCTAAATATTGAAAGCTTTCTTTTCAGATCGTGGTTAGAACTGAAATTTTCCTGCAAAGTATTTACTTAAGGTGGCCGAACACGGTTTTTGCGCGCGCTTCGCAGATATATTCTGTTAGTGATGCTATTAAGCGCGCGCTAGGGTTGTGGTACGCTAATACGGCGGTCGATGAAGTTATCCCTCAATTTCACATGAATTGGATAATAAAGTTAATTTTTGATCTTAAATAACTACGTTTCTCATTTCAAGACACTTTTTCTTTTCTTTCCGAGCAAAAAATTCATTCACTAAGACATTATGCATGCTCTCATCTTTGCCACGAAACCCAATTAAGGCCACGCATGCGCATTAGACCAAAAAATTGTGACTGGTTGTTTTCGTGGAAATGAACCGTTTTCTAAGGATCCGCTCATTAGAATTTCGTGACATTTGGCATGAAAATAGTTCCCTAAAAGCGTAACTCGTCTACAAAGAGAAACTTAAATCTAACAGAGGGTAACTTCACAAACCATTTAAATGCAAAATCGATATTTACAGGAGATCACTCTGTTAAAATTGCATGAAAGTAGTGCAACTGTGTCAGTGTTTTGTGAGTTTTTCTAAATACAAAAAATGGAAAAAATCTAATGAGTACATTTTCTAAAAATAAAGGAAACCTATTATTTATGGACGTTTTATATTTCCCTGCGTTGCCATGGAAACGGTACTAAGCTCAACAAGACGTACGGAAATACATTCCTTCTTAGTTAGTCTTACCCCATACCAATTTTGGGCGTCCAGAAGTACATAGTTTCCACATAACGTCTTCTAACACCTGTACACTAAAAAACTGTGTTCGGCCACCTTAAGGCCACTTCAATCTATTCATGATTACAGAGTTTGAATAAAAATTACTTTGTTCGTATGCGAAGCAAGTTTTCGGACCAGCCAATTTTGCTTGTAGCTTTTCGTGTCTTTGAGACCGCCTACAGCCAAAATAAATTTTCTTAAATTTTTGAAAATTCCGGCGGGATTTCGAAAAACGAACTACACCATGTTTATTGAGATGATAATACCTACCAACAAACCAAAGCACATTGAAAATTGAATTTTGAGCGTGACCGAGAATTTTTGATTTTGCTCGATATTAATGGACATTCGCTCTTAACATTCGTGAAAATGAAACGAATGTTTTATATATGTGCCATCCCCTGCTCGCGCGGTTGTCCCAAGCTGCGCTGCCGAGAAGCTAAACTCCTGGCTTCGCCAGAGCCATATGATGATAATTTGATGGAATAATTACGCGGAAACGCCTATGATTTGGCAAAATCATTGACGCAATTTCTTTAATACAGTATAATGTTTTCATCATTTGTGGCGTTGTGGTGGCTATATTATGGTCTAATAACGGCTCTGAAATACAACGCATTTTCCAAATTTTAAAAAAAATAAAAATGCGCTGATCCAGTTTTGCTTTGCGGGTGCAACACTCTTGCTATTTGCGGGCTTGTAATGGCTATATTATGGCTCGAAAATGAAAAAGGCGCTGTTCCTATCATATACTATACTACTTAATTTCGCTAGCACTTCGCCTGTATGTATCACCATGACCCGAATAGCAGGTTTAACTCTCAAAAATAATTCAACAGTATTCAGTGATATTAGGCAGATTTATTTATCAGCTATTAATCTAGGGCGTGACACAGCATCGGCTCGACAGTCTAATAATTTTCTAGAAGAACACGCCGATATTTCTTGCAACAGGACTACAAGACCATTTCAGATCTCCTGCCACTCTTCATACATTTGTTCAACCTTCTCATGCACCATTTATACTTTCCCTTGCCCTTGCCTTTTTTCACACATCTTCTATACTCTAAGATGCAGTTCCTCTAAATAAAAAAAGAAAAAAAGTAAAATTGTAATTAAGACTCTGTAAGGGTAGAAAAAAGGCCTTGTTGTAGGTACAAGGGTAAAAGGATATGGATAACTGCTGATGAACTAAGGCGGTATTTCAGTGCCTCGCTTGGACAATCGTTTACCACGGGAAAAGAAAAGGACAAGTTAACGGACTAATAAACAAGAAAAACTGCTAGGGAATGTATGCGGATTAGAATATATGCAGTAATCAAAATAATTATATTTGGCAAATTGAATTATTAGAGAAACCAATAAGGGACAAATGAATGAATGAACGAACGAACGAACGAACGAACGAATAAATTACCTTATTTATACACGGTCAATTCATCAAGTTGTTTATTTAGACTAAACTGAACTACTTTTCCTTGTGGATTATCTCTTGTAGCAAATACGAACTGCTGGTGAAATGTGTTCATCAATTCCCTGGCAGTGTTAAAAGTTGGTAACTTAAAAGTTGCAGAGAGAACAATTTACAAAAATGTTATACTTGAACTGGATTCGAAGCATTATCAATGACGGGTTCCAGTAAAATACCCGTTCAAACCTACTATTTCAAGGTTCTACTAACCTCACTATATACGTAACAGTCTATTAATCTGTACTTGTATACATAACAGGTCGAATATTGGCTATCAGAAACTGCCCTTTTTTTCCTAATGCCAGCCTTTCAATCAATCTGGTTTGTAAACCACGAATTCTTATCATTACTATTTAGTTAAGTTATCATCCCAGATGAAAGCAAACTGACAGACAGTCTCAAAGCAATTGTTTGGTTCAATCAAAAGTTAATTGTTTTGAGGTTGAATCTTAATGGTGGCCTGGTAGGAACTTCGTTAATGCGAAATAACCGAATTGGCGACCTAATCGTTCTTTTATGAGAAAGAGAGAGAAGAAAACATAAAATCTGTATTGATACTACCTTTTTTTTCATACGCCCATCATCATCATTTTCGTGGATGCTGTCGTCGTCATTCGCAAGCTCAGCAAGATCGTTTAGCTGAACATCTCCCTCTTCGTCCTCACCGTCACTCATTTCTTCAAACAAAGGCTTTGCGTACACCACAGTCGCCAGAAAGACGAGGGCTAATGCAAAAATCAGCCTCATGTTTTCTTGTCAGTAATTTCTTTCTTTTCAGCCGAGCTCCGAAACAAGACGTTACTATATCCACCACGAGTGAATCAGCTTTCAAACCCAAAACGCTTGCTGCTCTTTTATAAAAATTCGTGAAGCAGGTGACCCTCGATCGTTGGATAACAAATCAAATACACCTGATTATGGGAAAATTTGAGGGCAAACAGCTCAAGGAAAGTATATTTGAAGTTTAGAGACTGTTTTATCAGCTTTTTCATAACCTACTAACGTCTAAAAGTGTCTATGAAACCCGCTTTTTTACAAGACGGCAAATAGATAAAATGAGATTGAACATTTTTAAATTGTATGTAAAAACATAGAATTATACTGAATAATCTATCAACGTTATAAAAAGGTAATCCTCCTTACAAATCAAAGACTTTTTTATTTTTCTCTCTGGTTTATCATGTTAATAGCGTCAATGAGTTTTCTTTTACTTCGCAAATATATATCACGATTAAATTGTGAGATATTCCATTTACTTGACAAACGTTAAATTTTAGTTTGCTTTGTGACTTTGTGACTTTTTTCGAATTAAAAAATCTAATATTGTTTTTCGAGTGTTGTGAGCAGGTGAGTTCCACTGCAATCTACGAAAAAAAAGTATCCTGAAAGAGTTGCAGTTTACAACATGGAGGAAGCTTCGACCATACTAACTTAGTTCATATCAGTAAAGAATTACATTGCCTTTCATAACTTTTTACCATGCTCCCATTTAATTCAAACCTGTTAACTAAGAACATTTTTGTTTTCTGTTTTTATTTTTCTAACTGCTAAAGTCTATACACGTCCTTGTCTCTTTAAAAAATGTGCCATCGGTAACTGAGGAATCAAATTTTTATCGCTAAAAAAGTATATTCCCCAAAGTCTATTTTTTACTTTTTTAAGTGGGGTGGGTATCTTAACTTTATTTTAGTAGAATAACTTCGAAACCGCGCGGGAAAAAAAATTAAAAATTGAACGATAAATTCATGTGATACTGGGTTTACCAGATGTCGCACGTTATTAGCCACTAACAGGTTCAACCTAGGCCGGCAGGATGACAAGAAAGTAAAAACATGAACAACGCAATGGGTTTGAGAAAGAGCTAGCGCTTATCAAAAATATCACAGAGCAAACTAATCAATTACGAGATTTGTATGTTTAACGGGTCCGATATTGCGTCCGTTAAAATACCTAAGTGTATTATATTACGAGGCGACATTGCAAAAATTGTTTTCCCGAAGGATCGTTTCTGATTCAGTGGTTTCTAAGGATCTGAATTTTAGCATTCGGCATTTTGACATTAAGATGACTATATCACAAATTGGACAACCATTTAACTTCGTTTGACATTCTTAAGTGAACGTAGATAGTTTTTGTCGATTCTGCAATGGTGAAAGATAATTTGCAATTGAAAATTTGAAAAGTTGTATATATTGTTGCAGCTGAGTCTGAAATTAAAGCGCAAATTGGAAGTGTCTGGTTGACATGACACGTTTCATTCAAAGTTAAATTACGGTGAATGTTCAGAGAGAAAATTTTTAGATTTTCATTTTTGACCATAGAAATAAACTTTCCAATACGATTTTTTAGCCTTTGGGATCCTGATCTCGAGAAAAAAAATTCCAAAATATGAAAATCGAATTGATTTAGAACGACAGCACGACGGTCTGGACCTTCAAGTTTTGACTGCGCGGAAAACTCGGGAATTCAATTTCTTGAAACACCAATGAATAATTGGAATAGCCAGTTCAGTAAGGTTTAATTTGATGAAGGATTCTGAGTATTTGTGATATAACTGAGAGGCGCTACGTATTCATCCATTAAACTAGTTGAACCCTTGAAGGCGGCCGGACTGTAGCTTTAAATAAAGTCACGTTAGGTTGTGAACGGTCCAGCATTTCGTATTTGAACGGTGAACAGTAGTTATCGTTATTTGCAATTGTTTGGGAAAAACAAGGTCGAGTAGAACTTAGTCAGGTTAATTCATGAATAGGAAACTCAACAAGAATATTAAAGCGAAATAATTAAAATGTTGATTCCTATATTCCCACATTGGGACTGTTTTATGTCCTTTTAACAGGGAAATTTGTGTGACCTAAAACAGTTCGATTCTTTAGCTGAAAATTTATAAACTACTGCATATTGTAGGAAGCCGAATTTACGAACTGCTGGAGGTTTAAATTCCGAAAATACAACCTGACCTTTTTTCCATTCTTTAAATGATGTATTTGCCCCTCCCTCGTTTGACAGCCATGCGAAACTTTTATCTGACCTTTTTGTAAACGAAAAAGCTGTTTTTCGTCACAATTTCTGATAACTAAGGATTTGGAAAAACATTTCAGAATAAAAAGTAGCGATATTAAAACATGACGTTTCGGCGACGACATGTCACCATTATCAAATGTAAATTATAATAAGATTGGTAACGTTATATAAAGAAAGGAAGGTGTGAAATTTCATTAGAATAAAACGAGATGGAGTAAAACGAAAGAATGTGCAAAATTAAATGAACAGTTTTGCTGGTATGGAGTCTTTTTGAGTGTTAAGAGTCGGTCTCTTTTTCCTTATTAGAAGCATCTCGTAGATAAGGCACTCGAATTTCCCGCGGCATTTCTTTAGGATCGTAAACTGCTCGTGAAGATTGTTCGGTCTTTGATCGTGTTGGTCCTTAAGATGTTTGCCGATGACGGAATACTTGTGCTCCTCAATGCGGAGGTGGAGGTGACGGCTTGTGTAGCCTATATAATTCGCATCACACGAATTGCATTTAAACTCATACACAACGCCTTGTTGATTTACTAATGAGGGCTTTGTTTCCGTGACTTTCAGGTCTTCCGAGATTTTCCTACTTGTAAACACTGGTTGTAGAACACGATCGATTTTCTTTCCAAGATCGCTTAGTTGTCTGCGCACGGAGTTAGGACCACATTAGGACCACTGATGGCTAACACCTTTATGTGCTCCATTGAGGAGAAACTTGCACAAGGAAACAAGCTTCCCAATTTCTACAGAAGATACGTCGACGATACCTTCGCTCTAGTACCCGACCTTGCCGCTGCTACTGATTTCCTTTCAGTTCTGAATGATACACACCCAGCAATCCAGTTTACAATGGAAACAGCGGTCAACAATAGCTTACCCTTCGTAGGCATGGTAATCAACAAGACCGATAACCGCCTCAACACCTCTGTCTACAGAAAAAAACCAACAAAGGTCTTCTACTACATTATCAGAGCCATGTTGACAACAGATATAAACGATCGCTGATAAGAACTATGCTTGATCGCGCCAACCGCTTGTCATCCTCACCGGACCTTTTCTCAAAAGAATGCCAGGATCTGAGAACAATGTTTCTGAAACTGAAATATCCTGAGAAACTTATTGACTCTATTTTCAAGAAATTCCACGCGTCCCAAGACCAGAACCAAAACCAAATTGAGCCAGTCGACAGCCCCGTACGAATCATCTTGCCTATTAAAGATCAGAAATCCGCCGACGCCGGGCGCAGACAACTAAGCGATCTTGGAAAGAAAATCGATCGTGTTCTACAACCAGTGTTTACAAGTAGGAAAATCTCGGAAGACCTGAAAGTCACGGAAACAAAGCCCTCATTAGTAAATCAACAAGGCGTTGTGTATGAGTTTAAATGCAATTCGTGTGATGCGAATTACATAGGCTACACAAGCCGTCACCTCCACCTCCGCATTGAGGAGCACAAGTATTCCGTCATCGGCAAACATCTTAAGGACCAACACGATCAAAGACCGAACAATCTTCACGAGCAGTTTACGATCCTAAAGAAATGCCGCGGGAAATTCGAGTGCCTTATTTACGAGATGCTTCTAATAAGGAAAAAGAGACCGACTCTTAACACTCAAAAAGACTCCATACCAGCAAAACTGTTCATTTAATTTTGCACATTCTTTCGTTTTACTCCATCTCGTTTTATTCTAATGTAATTTCACACCTTCCTTTCTTTATATAACGTTACCAATCTTATTATAATTTACATTTGATAATGGTGACATGTCGTCGCCGAAACGTCATGTTTTAATATCGCTACTTTTTATTCTGAAATGTTCGTCACAATTGAATCCGAAATTCTCAGGCAGGTAATATCTTCTCGAACAGATGCTCAACCGTAACTCATCTGACATTCATTGGCTGGTGTCCCTGTGTGAAGCACTGAAAGCCTTTTGGGTCCAAATACAGTAGTTACAATATAATTTACTAGTTTAAACCTTTAAAGGGTCTTTCAGAAATATCTAACTTACAACAATAGTGATTTTTTTGAAATAAATCACACTAAACTACGGACTACGGTCATACTACTAAAAGATCACAATATTGATACCGCCACAAGCATGCTGGCAAAGTCCCCCACACAATGTTGTATACATGATCCCCGCAAAACCCCACGCGGAGTGGATAATATTAAATATATTTGATATTTGATATCCAGTATCGATTGGCTCAAAATCGGAATTGGGGTAAGAAATCTCCTTGAAGCTGAGTTCCCTACGCAAAATTTGAAGTGGAATTGGACTCGGATCGGCCGCCTTCAGTTGGAATTCAATTCTCAATGTCAGTCAAGGGCAGATATAGGAAGCGCCAACGCCTGGTTCTGTAATACGAATGTCAAAATGTTAAGGAGATTTGATGCAACCGGTCCAAGGAAAAAAATTAAGCAAGCGTATATCTACGTATATCTTTCTTATGTTATAAATTCTTTTTCCTTTTATATGCAATTTTCTTGTATTAAACCCTCATAATGCTCTCCCTTCAATGCAAAGTAGAATAAAGTATTTACCATTGGCCTTTGTTTGACAATCTTAACTGAACGTGTGCAGTTTTCGTCGATTCTGTAATTGAAAAATAAACCGCATTTAAAAATTTGAAAAGTTGTTTATTCTTGCAGTCTTATCTGCAATTAACGCGCATTTTGCGTTTGAACAGTCTAAATTCCCACGTTATTTTGTGGCCTTTTAAAAGGTAACTGATTTGTGTAACCTAAAACAGCGTGATCTGTTCGCATTCTTTATCAGAAAGTTTATATAGCATAAACTTCCAGGGAAGGCAATGTAATCCGTCGAATTTACGAGCTAATGATGCTAGCTAGCCTTTTTTTCGCACCATTAATGACGTATTTGCTCCTCCGAAAAAACAGATATATAGGAAGCGCATTAAGGTGTCTACGCCAAGCCTGGTTCTGTAATATGAATTTCAGAACGTTAAAGGAGATTGGATGGCAAATAGTCTGAAACCAGCTACATTTTAATAGGTGTCTAAGGGGAACATTTAAAGAAAATGCTTAAAACATTGTCTCTTGTGCTCCCAGATCGTCTAATGCCCTCAGCTGGCAAGGCCTTATCTGCTCGGATACTAGTTACATGAAATATTTTATTTCCCGAATATAATTTACTGGCTGTTGTTGGTTTAACGAAAATGCTACCTGACCTTTTTTTGTATTTTTACTTTTCTTACATTTTAGCTGACATTTTTGCCTTTCACGAAATTTTGATCTGACATTTTGCCGTAGACAGCTGTAGATTTTCCTTACGACAATTCGAATTTCCGAGGCGTGCAAGACCATTCAAACAGCCCGGCCCCGAAAACAAAACCAAATGAGTTTCCCTGCATTTTGTCCATGAAGAGGTGAGATAGCCTCTACATCAAGGGCGGGGGATGTATAGTAAAAAAACTAAGAGCAACTACAGTAGACTCCCGATAACTCGAACCTTAAAGGGAAATTGAAAACAGTTCGAGTTATCGGGAGTTCGAATTGACGAGAATAAAATTATATAGAAAATGACCTAAAGGGAAAGGAAAAGTGGTTCGAGTTTGCGAGGGTTCAAGTTATCGGGAGTCGACTGTAGATATTTGGAAAAAACAAATAAGTGTTTTATTGCCGATTTGACTTAGCTAAAGAGGGTTTTCACGGAGGCCGTGGTGGAGGAACAGAAAAATATAAAAAAGCTGCTTAAAAAAATATATATCATACCATTATTCATTCAAATCACTCCGGCTTCTCTTGAAAGTAAAAAGCTTTGATTCTTCAAAAAACTTTCAACGGCAAAAGATAAAAGTTTAACAAAGTAGACTTCACCCTAAGGCTTTGTGATTTAGCAGTTGGAAAATTTGCGCCTTTAAAAGACGGCTCGTCTGCCGTGTCGAAACTCAAGTAAATGGCAAAATCTGGGTTGCAAGGTTGATCGGTGGTAAGAAGAAATCAATAAACAAACGAGGGCGAGTCAGAAATATGTTATTCAAAATATATTATATAATCTT
This sequence comes from Pavona decussata, assembly GCF_977016875.1. Lineage (NCBI taxonomy): Eukaryota > Metazoa > Cnidaria > Anthozoa > Scleractinia > Agariciidae > Pavona > Pavona decussata. The sequence continues at coordinate 522,193 of NW_028145734.1, forward strand.
CGTCGTCGCTTTCAATGATGAGCCATTAGCACCAACGAAGATGGCCTGTTACTGTGCATGTCAATTCTTAATTTTCACCTTAAGCTCTAGGGTGCACTGCAACTTGATATCAGAAAGTCCAGTACTAAAGACAAATTTGATATGGTACTCTATTCATTTGACACTTTTATTGATTTTTTGCATTTGGTAGACTTTTATCTTTTTTACATGACATTTTTAATCTTATATCATAGAGTTGCAGTTCTATTTTTGTAGCTGTTTTCTATTTCATTCAATTTGTGCAATTTTGCACTATAGGGCGCTATATAATGTAACCTAAAGGGCGTTGAGGAATTTCGTCAGTGATTATTATAATTATTATCATTATTATTATTATTATTATTATTATTATTATTATTATTATTATTATTAATTTTATTACATGTTGTTATAGTAGTAGCAGTAGTTAGTAGTAGCTTTTGTGCAATTCCAATCACAGGAGTGGTATTTACTGAAGACAGGCACAAGCAAATGCATTATTTTGTTTTGTAGCATCTATTTCTGTTATTATTTGTATATGAAACAACTACATACCACTGTTATCAATGTTGAGACGCAAGAATTCATACCTAGCATTTTTAAAAGTCCGCTAGGAAACAAAAAGGGTCAAGTTCTTTCATTGTGGTATGTATTGCTGTGGCTGTCACTAGTGATATTTCCTGTATAGATGTTTTTTTTAATTTCAATTGGTGTTTTTCACCCCGGGAACAGTGACTCAAGCAGTTTAAGGCCTGGGTTAAGAGTTTTTAAGAGGAAAAATGGTTTATTCAAGATAACTTTAACAAATCGAATGACAGTGAACTGAAATTTGGCAGATAAAAAGGTCTTATCATTGTTAAAATGTCTATGCGTAAAAAGTAGTGCTATAGATTACGTGACATGTCACGTGATCGTTTTCATGAAAAAAGCAAAGATTTGACAGGTAGGCGACGGTTTTAAGAGAAAATATCAAACAAAAACGCATTTTTAATGAAGATTAAATATCTCCATCCCTTCATGTTTGGAATGATCGTCCAATGTTCTCCAGAAAAAATCTGTCAGGACAAAGGCCATTTCTCAGTCCCGATTCAACCTTTGATTGTTAATTTCTCCAATTTAAAAACTTGAGGACAGTCATTCCAAACGTAGAATGTTGAATATTTTAAATCTTCTTCGGAAACACTAATTCAGTTATTTATATAAAGAATAATCGCCGCTGTATCGCCGATTTACGAAATTTTAATTTTTTGGTCCCGTGATGTGTCACGTAATTCAAATTATACGTTAAGACAAAAGGAAACATAGAGTTTTATATTCAGGGAAAATTTCATCCTGTTCTAGGTAAGCAAACCGAAGATATAGGGAATCATTCATAATTTCTGAACACCCTTCAGACCCAGGCCTTAAACTGCTTGAGGAGTGAAGTTGGTGCCTTCATGATATCCCCTCCTTCGTGAGCGGCTAATACGTGGCAAGGTCTGAAAAGAGATCTTTAAAAGTGCCATGGGAGAGCAGGAACCCATTTCATTTAATTTATCAGCTTATACAGAGTTCTGTTGACAATCATAATGGCGGTGTACATTTCCTTTTTGAAATTGCTAGAATTGTTGTTAATCATGTTAATAATTATTATTTTCGCGATCCTGGGGGATCTTCCCATTGCGCTGAGACGACGTTATTTTGCGATATTGTTTTCTCAAAATGACGGTTTCTGATTGGCTCAAAAACTCATGTGAGCATGACAGTACGGCACTAAATGGGTTAAGCGCGCACAGATAAAAATTTTACTTCTGCGAATGAACATGCAACGTTGGATGGTGTTGTTTATTTCTTTTTATTTGAGTTTAAAAAGCTTCTGACACTGTTCAAGGACCAATTATGATATATTTTTTTTGTGGCGAACATGTACCATGATACAGCGGATACAACTTTTTTCTTGAAGGTAAGCGAAAATTCGATGAAGAGAAACTTACTAAAAAGACTTTCTTGAGTGTGAAAGCGGCTACGCTTAATAACAATGAGCATAAATTCCAATAAATTATGGAATTTTTAAAGCAAAAGGATCTGCTTCTTTTCTGATGTCTCTTATCTCTAGAAAAACTTGCTCCAAGAGCTCTGCTGCATTCTTTTTCATGGTTCAGGCCTGTCAATTTGATCTTCTTGTCGTTGCGCCAAAAGGCAGACTCGGTAATTTTTACAGTACTCGTCGCCGCTTGGTCTTTTTCAAATTTCTAAATCTCCACGGCATCTAAAGGGGTATCGAAAGGTCTTTGCGAGCATTTGCGAGCATGAGAGCAGTGTTTTTATTTTTGTGAGCACGAGCAGTTGTCAATTTTTTCTTGCGAGCAGCGAGCACTTTAGAATATACAGATGGCGAGCAGCGAGCACTTGGAGTAGTTCGTGAGTTTTCTGCTGGCCGGAATCTTTCTTTTATTAGAAGGATACTGTTTTGCGCCAGTAATAGCTAATAATCTGGCTGAAACATCCAAAACATCAGAAAAGGTGCAAAGCTAGGGCGGTTCAACCAGTCCCAGTTGTGCCCTGCTTGATGCCATACTACGTCACGTACTCTTCATGTACGTGAGTAAATCAGGTTGGACGCTCAAGAACTTCAAGAGCTCTCAAGGAAATCTACTACATCCAAAGCCGCGATCTAAAGTTTTCCATCTCTTAGCTTTCTAACCCGACGCCAAAATGGAGGGTATGTTTTTGTTTTTGGTTATACAGTTCTTATGAAATGTGAATAACGTGACGTTCGGTCTAACAAGGAAACAAGCATTTCGGGCTTCGGTTTCGATGATCGGCAAACTCGTTTCCCGCTGATTCACTGAAAAAGATTCAACGCAATGAAGCTTTATTTATTTGTAGGCTTCTAGAATCTAATTAATTACAGCCGAACAGATCTGACAAGCTCTAGTAGTAGCTCTGAAGCTAGTTCAAATAGTACTCAGTTTTTTTTTCTTTTGACAAAAATCTTTCTTCATATAATAAATCTATGCTTTCCGTAGACCACACGGTAATCTCTTGGCAGTCGTTTTGCTATAATACAACGAGAACTTTGCCTCTACGTCGTAAAATAAAGCGACAATTCCATTTCGAGAGCCCTCGTTTAGTTGAAGTTGACCTGCGTAAATATTAGCGTCAATTCTCATTGAATGCAAAAATATCGCATTTGTAGCTGGTAAATCTTTACAGTCAGTAACGATTGCGAGCTGGCGTGCAGCAAACAATCTATGATTGACAGCTAAGTGTTAGCATTAATGCCATTGGACAAGAAAGGGGTGTGTGAGGAAGCGTGACAAAGGCTTGCCGGGTTACTGAGCGATGGGAATGTTCAAAATGTCGGACAAAAGTATCAAACTCTCCGTTATGTTTGCTGAGATCACCAAATTACAGTACAGGAGGAGAAGGTTATCTTCAGCTGTCCAGCGTTTTGGAGTTTTGAATATTACGAAGGTAAAACACATTTACCGCTGAAAGAGATTCGATGCCTGACTAAGGGCTGTTACGGTCGAAGTGTCAGCGCTACAAAACTGTCGGAGGCGAATTTAACCGTAATTTATCAAGTCTGTCGACAAACCAAACGTTCTTTTCTACTCAATGCCAAATCAGAACCACGGTTTCTTTAGACACTAACCATTATCCATATAAAGCGTAATGTTTCGTAATTTCTCGCGTAGAATTGGCTCGAGAAACAAAATACGGAAAGATTTCCGCACAAATCGAAAAACAATTATAACCTATATGCAGCGTATACACCATCATGCTAGCCATCTTCCACACACGGCAAGAAAACAATACTATTCAATTATATTAATAATTATTAACATGATTCACAACAATTCTAGCAATTTTAAAAAGGAAATATACACCGCCATTATGATTGTCAACAGAACTCTGTAAAAACTGATAAATTAAATTAAATGGGTTCCCGGCCCCATGGTATTTTTAAAGATCTCTTTTCAGACCTTGCCACGTATTAGCCGCTTATGAAGGAGGGGATATCATGAAGGCACCAACTTCACTCATTGTTCCCGGGGTGAAAGACACCAATTGAGATTGAAAAACATCTATACAGGAAATACCACTGGTAACAGCCACAGCAATACATACCACAATAAAGGATCCTACCCTTTTTGTTTCCTAGCGGACTTTTAAAAATGCTAGGTATGAATTCTTGCGTCTCAACATTCATAGCAGTGGTATGTAATTGTTTCATATACAAATAATAACAGAAATAGATGCTACAAAACAAAATAATGCATTTGCTTGTGCCTGTCTTCAGTAAATACCACTCCTGTGATTGGAATTGCACAACAGCTACTTCTAACTACTGCTACTACTACAACAACATGTAATAATAATAATAATAATAATAATAATAATAATAATAATAATAACAATAATAACAATAATAATAATAATAATAGTTATATTAATAATAACAATCACTGGAGAAATTTCTCAACGGCCTTTAGGTTACATTATATAGCGCCCTATAGTGCCTTTTTAGCTTCATCAGCATATATATGATTACACTGATGAATATTAAAATCAATTTGTATTGTACGAATTGCATGAAATAGAAAATAGCTACTTAAATAGAACTACAACTCTATGATATAAGATTCACAAATGTCATGTAAAAAAGATAAAAGCCTACCAAATGCGAAAATGCAACAAAAGTGTTAAATAAATAGAGTACCATATCAAATTTGTCTTTAGTACTGGAACTTCTGATATCAAGTGGCAGTGAATCCTAGAGCTTAAGGTGAAAATTAAGAATTGACATGCACGGTAACAGGCTATCTTCGTTGGTGCTAATGGCTCATCATTGAAAGCGACGACGAAGATTATACAATATATTTTGAATAACATATTTCTATCGCGCCCTCGTTTGTTTATTGATTTCTTCTTACCACCGATCAACCTTGCAACCCAGATTTTGCCATTTACGTAAGTTTCGACACGGCAGACTTGAGCCGTTCTTTTAAGGCACAAATTTCCCAGCTGTTAAACCACAAAGCCTCAGGGCGCAGTCTACTTTGTTAAACTTTTTCTTTTGTCGTTAAAAGATTTTCGTAGAATCAAAGCTTTTTACTTTCAAGAGAAGCCGGAGTGATTTAAATGAATGATGGAATGCATGAAGATCCAAAATGTGTTGGCAGCTTACCACGATCCGGCCGCCAGTGAAAGTTTGGGTGGTGTGCCACGATTTGCCGAAGCACAAGGGATCTCTGTCCAAGAGGCTCGATAGTACTTGGAAAAGGATTTGGGCTACACCTTGCACAAACCTCGACGAAAACATTTCAAGACGCTTCTTCCCGTCGTGGCAGAGGGATTGGATCATCAACGGGTGGCTGAATTGGTAAAAGTACAAAGAATGTCGAGGTATAATTACAATGCCAGCAAACATCGTGGTATTGGCATGGCCCCGAAAGACGTGACGATGCAGAATGAAAGAGAGGTGTGGCAACGTCTTTACGGACGACGATTGAGACCTGTGTCGAACCAAACCCAGATTCCGTGTTGGGGATCGAGTACGATTGAGCGAAAAGCATCGCACCTTTAAAAGGGGTATTTACCAGGGTGGACCGAAGAAAGCTTTACGGTGACTCGTGTCATCCGCGGTCCTGTAAATACCAACAAAATATGCGAATTGGACGACACGCCCTTGGAACGGACCTTTTACGAGGAGGATTTATAGAAAGTGCACGTGGACGGCTACGGTCTGTTTGGCGTGGAAAAGGAATTTAAACAACAAAAAGGTCAAGCGTTGGTGAAATGGAAAGGTTGGCCCGATAAGTGTAACAGTTGGGTAGCGATCAAAGATGTTTTTGTGGTGATGTCCTCGTTTTACGTGACGATGACCAGTCAAGCCAGTCGAAACGAGTTGCTAGACAACCAAACCCAACAATTTAAGAACCGACTGCATCATCCACTGATTCTCAGAGAACCCGGGTGGCGTGTGGGTTTAAGTCGCTTGTCTATCCCGGCGGCTCATCCTGTTTCACCATCGATTGGAGATGCTGGAAAATATTTGCTCGAGTGAAGTTTCTGGATCGAGAACAAGCAGAAAAGCATCAATCAAAATTATGTGGACATCACACCAGGTCACCTCTACAAGGATGGATACGTCAAGTCTGGTGTGGACATGATGACGTTTTTCTACCACATCTACAATCATTGGAAAATTTCACTTGGAGCCAAGGGGGACAAACTTGCTGCCTCGAATGGGAAAACGTATTACCTGGATATCAGGATGGATGGAGACGAGATGGTCATCGACAACCACGAAGTGTTTCGAACGGCCAATAATGGTAGACCTGGCATCAGAATCAACAAGACACTGGCCTTGCAAATGAAATGGTTCGAACGAAACAAAGAGCAACATTACCGACTTAAAATGGGACCGAATCTCATCATGCGTTTGTACGAGGATCAGATTCCTGAGGTGTTGGACGTCACCGACGAGGACAAACCAGATAAGACTATTTTTTGGAAGGAGGATGGTGATTTCATTCAGCTGAGCGTGTTTTGTAGCTGGAGATTCATTCGATTGAACGAAGCCTTTCGTACCCACTGGCCCATCAACGATCGAGTGATGTACGTGTTGTCCGATGCAGCGAGCAGTGGTATCGTCAGAGACAAGACGGAGGATCTCTTATGCACCATTCCCTATGGGAGAGAGCACGGTCATGATACGTTTCATTCTGAACAGAACATTCACTACAAAGCCTTACGAAAAGCCTTCTTTCAATTCATCGTAACAGAACTGGTGGAGGCCGAAGTAGTAGGTAATGAAGGAAATTAAGCCTCGTTAGTAGATCCCCTTGGATCCCCTTGGATCTCCTTAATTAATATTCCTAAGGATCGAGTCCATGAAGTCACCTATTGTTATAACCTAGGGTTAAAAAATGCCTTCCTCTATACTAATTAAGTGATTAGGTAGTGCCTTCCTGCATACTAATTAAGTGCCTAGTGAGTGTCTTCCTGCATACTAAGAAGTGCCGAGGTTTACTAATGAGCGTCATTCTTACACAAAGGAAACAATAGACATGCCCAGGCTTGCCCACTCTATACTCATCCTGATTGGATAGTCAAGACTCCATTGTTAGAGTTAATAAAAGAGCGCTTTTGTTGATCGTGTCATTTCACTATTCGATCTCAAGCAATATTTGCTTCGTTCTCGTTGGGTTTATTTCAAACGTTCTCTCGAGATGGCGTACTCTGACCTAAACGCTATCAAAAATGCAATGATTACTTCTTCATGGAACTGCCTCAAAAAAGCGTGGTACGATGTTGAAAGCGTGTCTCAAGAAATTTCTACCCTGATTATATTTTATGAACTGTTACTGAAGGTTTAAAGCGATGAAAAAACACGCCAGACTTTTAAGCTGGAATCTAACCGTTCATTCATTATTACTGCACGACGATGCACGCAGTAGCCGCGTGTTGAGCACAGCTGTGTGTTGCTGGAAGGCGGTCCAACTTCTGGTCGTTCAATTAGAGAAATTGTTATTTAATCAGAAAGAGAAAAGCGCGGAAAATACACTGTGGTTGCAAATTCAAGGTTTGGTGAAGAAATTTGGAGTCCTTCTGCTTAAAAGATTCACAAGAGAGCAATGTGGCGTAAATGATTTCTCACTTGAGAGGAAAGGACCTGGTGATAACGACCCTGGCGAGAAATCTTTTCCAAGGCCTGGTATCCTCTATCCAAGCAAGAAAATGGGAAAGTCCACAAAAAGTCGCCATTGCTCCAAAATGCGAACCCCTTTCAAATACGCTTTCAGCGAATTCTTTGCCGAACGAAGACACCCTCCGAAACTAACCATCGAGATTCCCAAGACAAGTTCACGACCAAAACTGCAAAGACAAAACGGGGTTATCTAGCAGTGATGAAGAAAATGGATGCGTTTTACTTGATTTGTGATTCTCATGCTGACAGTTTTCTTGAAAAACAATTTGATTGTATTTCAGCGTTAAGTTCATTTTCTGAGTCCTAATAAGCCGTTGATGCGTAAACGTATCTATGTGTGTCTTCTCCTCCTATCTATCTCGAGGAAATGAAAAACTATTAAAGTCACGCACCGTTAGTCAGTTAATTATGCGAGTTCGCAATCCCAAAGTTGCATACAAATTAGTTCAGCTCAGCTGGAAAAACCCCAAGGGAGTATCTTGACGTATTAGGATATAAACAATTTTATGTAACTTAACAAGGATCAATTAAAACACTCGAGTTATAATTGTTAGCAATAGAACCAGACAAGAGATACCGTTTTAAAAACTTTATTAAAAAAAGGCAATGACAAAAAGAGTCAAATACACAGCGATTTGAAAGGAAAAGGAATGAAAATGAATCATTTGACTGACTATTACAAATCCGTTTTTTCCGGTTTATTTCGAGGAATAATAAATATTCCTTCCGTGTCTACACAATTTTTCTATGGCCTCCAAGCCAAGAGTTCGACTTTCTTTGTTTCTTGCGGTTTGTCGCGAGACCATATCAAAGCAGTTCTCCGCGACACTCCCCAGAACGACTCAGAGTTCATCTTCGTCGATCTTCTGTTTTCATGTAACCGCAAAGTCACCTTGGGAGTTTTCTATCGACCACCCAATAACGATGCTAAGCCTTTAGCAGACTTGCAAGCTGCTCTACAAGAGTTTTCGACGAACGAGCTGATTCTTCTTGGCGATTTCAATCTTCCGGAGATTGATTGGTTGACTAACAGAGTTTTGCGGCAATCTGACATTTACATGCTGATGATGGACATTGTCCAAGACAATTTCCTGACACAATTAATAAATGAACCTACCAGAGACTCGAGCATCCTAGATTAAGTTCTCACGACTTCCCCCGACCTTATAAACAATTTGTTTGTCGGAGAACCCTTTTCAGATCATAACTCTATCTCTTTCTTATTATCTGGTACACCTTACGTCCAGCGCAAATCACAGAAGCTGTTGTATTGCTATGGTAAAGCCGACTGGGATAACCTAAGATCACTGTTATCCTATATTCCATGGCATTGTACCTTCTTCGACAGCGATATTAATCACAATTGGGCTTGCTGGAAAGATTTGTTATTTACAGCAGTCGACGAGTGTATTCCCAAACGCAAGAATAGAAGGAAATCCAACGCCCCCTGGATTATCAAGGAACTTATTGTTTTGTGCAAAAAGAAGAAATCATTGTACAAGAGAGCGCGTAGAAGTAACACAGCTACTATTTGGGAAAAATATCGGCAACTCAACAATTCTGTTAAGAGACTTTGCAACACAGCTCGGTGGTCGTATATAAAGAAACTAGCTCTTGATCTGCAGGAAAATGATAACCCGAAACCTTTCTGAAATTTTGTCAAGTCCAAGAGAAGAGGCACTAATAATCTCATCTCTCTGAATGTAGATGGATCTGTTCTGACAGACGACTCCAGTATTGCTCAAAGTATGAACTCATATTTTTCCTCGGTGTTTACCACCGAGGATCATGTAAATTTTCCAACACAGGATTGTACTTTTGACAAGAAGCTTGCGAGAATTGATTGTTCTGTAAATGAGGTTAAACGCCACCTTCTAAAACTCAAGCCCAACAAGTCCCCTGGGCCTGACCATATCGCTCCATGCATTTTGAAATCGAGTGCACTGGAATTAGCACCTTCGTTGACGCATATGATAAACAAATCGTACTCTGTTGGCCTTCTACCTGATGAATGGAAACATGCAGATATCACACCTCTACATAAGAAAGGTTCTAAATCTTCGAGGGAAAACTACCGTCCAATTTCTCTTACTTCAATTGCTTGTAAGATCGGTGAAAAAATTGTTTTTGATAGGATGATTAAGTTTTGGCGCGAAATTGATCTTATCAACAACAACCAATTCGGTTTTTTAAGAGGAAGATCCACTGCAACTCAATAATTATCAACTTTTAATGATTGGGCGAAATCTCGAAATTTATCCACTCCTACCGATGTCATCTTTCTTGATCTTGATTGTGACAGCGTTCCTCATGAGCGGTTGCTTTTAAAATTGAAAAGTAACGGAATTGACGGTTCTCTACTCAACTGGCTCAGACATTTTTTGGTGGGGCGCAAACAACGTGTAGTCGTTAGGGGATCTTGTTCTGACTGGTCGTGTGTTACCTCCGGAACTCCACAGGGGACCATCCTTGGGCCTTTATTGTTCTTCTTATATATCAATGACATAACTGAATGCATATCATCTACCGTTAAACTTTATGCAGACGACACGAAGATCTACAGAGAGATAATTGATCCGATTATTGACTGTCAGATTCTTCAGGATGATCTCAACAACCTTAGCGAGTGGGCTCGCAAATGGCAGCTTCGTTTTAACGCGGATAAATGTGAATCTATGCGAATTACGCATTCCCGAGATAGGTCAGAAACCAATTATTTCTTAGAAAAGCCCCTGAAAGACGTACATAATTTTAAAGATCTCGGTGTTACAATAACTAAAGATCTCTCATGGGGTAATCATATTGGTATTACTGTGAACAAAGCGAACAAAGTCTTAGGTTCCATTAAACGCTCGGTAGGCACCGCCGATACTAATGTCTTCTCTATGTTGTACAAATCTCTTGTTCGGCCAATACTGGAATACGCGGTACCTGTCTGGTGTCCTTACCTTGTTAAGGACATCCATGCCCTCGAGAATGTACAGCGAAGAGCATCAAGACTTGCTTTAAACCAACGCAAAGGACAAATGTCCTATGAAGACCGATGCAAATTACTAAAATGGCCTACTCTTTCCGAGCGTAGAACTTATTTATCTTTAATTGAATGTTATAAGATAGTTTTTGGATTTTATCATTTAAAATTTGAAGACTTTTTTGATTTCGCCACAACTCGGTCTACAAGGGCAAATCATCAATACAAGCTCTATGTCAAACCAGCACGACTCAACTGTTATAAACATTCTTTTTTTCGTTAGAACTGTGAAACTATGGAATGAACTACCTGGTGATATAGTGGAAGCTGATAGCTTTCAGCATTTTAAATCTAAGCTCAAAATGTATTTAAATATTTGACTCTAAAGATCTCGATTTATGTATACTTATTTTTGTTTTTCTTTTATTTGAGGGAGTTTTCGCATAAGGCTAACCTCCAAACTTCCTTTTCTAGAAGTACTTTTCTTCTTAGTTTTATTTGTATATATAGTCTGCTTCTGGAATAAATAAAGTATGTATGTATATGTATGTATGTATGTATGTATGTATGTATGTATGTATGTATGTATGTATGTCTTGTTCTTTGTAGTCGGTCTTTTAGTTTTTTGCTTTAAAAGAGGCTTCATTTCTCCGATATCTTGACAGTTCGTACACCATTTCTTTTGTCTGCACTGGATTGTGATAGTGATTTTTTCCGGAATTGTCCGCTTCACTTTCGTAAACAACGACTATGACTTTAGGTTGCAGTTTCGCCTCTTGTAAATACTGTCTTCGCTGTATGTGGTCTAACCGATGAACATCCGCGAGATGGTCAGCTAATCTGACAAGGTACTTCGCCCCACACGATGGAATCGGACAGTTTCTGCAAACTCTCTTGTAAACCATGTTGACAGTTTGGTGACTGAACACAAATGACATCTTTTCGCAAATAGTCAGGTTGTATAGAGTGTCAGAAGGGCCAAACACCGGCCAGAAAGGCCATAACCAGGCCAAACACAGTCCAGAAAGGCCATAACCAGGTATGAAAGGCCAAAACCACGCCAAAAGGGACAAAAGGAGACAAACGGGCGATTTCTAGTCATTTGTCTTTTTTTTGTCAGACACACGCGTGGGTGTCTCGCGTCGCGTAGTCCCGCAACAGCTTTCAACTTTGGAATCATCATCTTTATTTAGAAGTGTCATCACAAATAACAGTGTCTAATTAAGAAGTTTTGATCTTGCTTTAGTAATTTGTCTTTCAAATTTCAGATTTTTTATTTATTGTACAAGTTTACTATTATCGTTATTATTTTCAAGTCATCAATAAACACACTTAAAGTTTTGTGGAATGGGCTGCTTTTCATACAATCGATTTAGTAAGAATTTCCGCTTATCGATAGCAAGTTCCGACGATTCCAACCAATCAAATTATTCTGTGTCTTTAAGCTCTTTTTGGGTTGCCATCACTTTTTTGAAGGTGGGATCTTTTTTCATTGCACGCATCCACTGTAGACAATCTCAGAGTACTTTTCTTAGCTCTTTTCTGTAAACAGGAACGAGAGCGTTCACGGCTTTACTACGAGCCACGTTTTCTGAATCTCTGTTTTCTTGGTGTTAATTGATCAAAGCGTTAAGCTGGATCTTGTGGCGATTCTCGGCTTCATTAAAAATGCATGACCACGGCGCTAAGTTTTCTGTTTCTCCTTCTTGGGAAGACTCCGTTCCTTGACTAGAGACTTCGCTTTCTTGGGAGAAATCGCTTTCTTCACTGTCTTCATAATTTCCAGCACCTTGTTGCAGGTATAAGGTATAGTTTGTGCTCTTCATCTTTGGTTTGAACCGCACTGACAGGAAAATTGGTGAAGGCGGGGTCTCCTTCATAAATAAAAGAAGATCATACGGGCCATAACCAGGCCAAACACAGGCCTGAAAGGCCAAAACCACGCCAAAAGGGACAAAATGAGACAAACGGGCCATTTCTAGTTATGTGTCTTTATTTTTCTCAGACACACGCGTGGGTGTCGCGCGTCGCTATTTTTTAATTGTCTTAAGCTTTCTGTGATAATTCTCTTGTTCCGTTCAGGGTTTTGAAACAGGTCGCTAATAGTTTCCGATATTCTATTTTAATATCACTATTCCACACTTTTCCGAGGGTATTTGGGGTTCGAACAGTAAACTTGCTAGCCATGTTGTTGAGGAACTGACGGTCTGAGAATCGAAGTGGACGGAGATTTCGCATAAAATAGCTTGGTGTAGCTGGTTCGGGTATTGTTATAGAAACTGAACAATACATCTGGGACTACCCAATCAGAGTAGGTGTTGGGTATGAATTATTGTTTGTCAAACAAAAGACACACGAGATAATTCACATGCAAATTTTAGAGTTTGAGTCAAACATTTGTTAAACATAATTAGTAACTAGTGCGGTGTAAGGATGAATAAAACTTTTTTTCACTCAAAAACTTTAAAAATCTTTCAAAGGATCTCAAGACACCTCTATTTCCACACAGACAGTGATGCAATATATTTAATTAGAACAAACAGGAAGATCTTGGTTCCTTATATTGTTAAGCATAGGAATACATTTTGATCTGCGTACATCTTGTGCAAAGCTCTAGAATAAGAAGATAACTGTTTATCTCTTTTCATCTCTTCAAGTTCTTCGGGGGCGAGACATAACCTTCAAAAGGTACGTGTTTGCCTTCAATATGTCTTTCATACAAAACCTTCAACACTCGGAAACTTTCGGGATGATCGCCGTCATTACTTGCGTTCTTGAAATACACCTGACGCAGCAAATCGTCTTTCTCTAAACAAAGTGTAGGATCTGGGTCGTCTCGAGAGTCTTCTTTCATTTTTTGGACAAAAAAACTTGTAAGATTCCCATACTTCGTCCATCCATTCTCTGTATCTAAGACCGTGAAATATTTTAGGACTTCCTAGACTGTTGAATCCGTTGTCACACATTAAAAATCCTTCGTCATATTTGCGTGCATGGCGCTGGCGCTGAATAGGTCCTGCTAGTTTGTTAGAACAATCACAGACCAACTGGGCTGCATATTTTTTCACATCAGAATGTGTATGATGTGCGATACGCTCTATGTCCTCTTTCCATTCTGAAGCAGAGACAAACATAAAGCACATTTTCTCGGGACAGTAAACATAGCTAAATCCTTGGCTTTTTCTACCAATTCCAACGTTGAGCGGGGATGAAACGGGCAGAACTGACCGGGTAAGGAACTCGCTTTATCCTCTATCAACAGAGGTGTAGCGGCCGATTCGACTTGCATGTTTGGAACCATCCTTGCGAAATATAGCAGCGATAAAATAATCTTTACTCTCGTTGAATGATAACGCTTTCAAATTTTGCGCTGTTTTATTAACTCTAACAATAGAGTCTTGACTATCCAATCAGGGTGGGTATAGAGCGGGCAAGCCTGGGCATATCTATTGTTTCCTTTGTGCAAGAGTGACGCTCATTAGTAAACCTCGGCACTTATTAGTATGCAGGAAGACACTGACTAGGCACTTAGTTAGTATGCAGGAAGGCACTACCTAATCACTTAATTAGTATGGAGGAAGGCATTTTTTTCCCTAGGTTATAACAATAGATGACGTCATAGACTCGACCCTTAGGAATATTAATTAAGGGGATCCAAGAGGATCCACTAACGAGGCTTAATTTCCCACTTTACCTACTACTGACCGATGGTCAACCAGTGAAGTTTGACAGTGGAGAGTGTAGCGTCACTTTGCATTTCAAGAGAGACTTTTTAGCAACATGAGCGACAATTTCTACGTGACGGTGCACAGTCAGGCGGATCTGACCAAGTTCCCCAAGAACGTGGCCAATAGTTTCCAGAATCGGTTGGCTAATCCCATCTTTTTGATAGGAGATGGTTGGAAAGTAGGACTTGCGAGCATATCTTTACCCGATTCCGAGTGAGCATGTCCGAACGCAAGAAACAAGATAGTGGCAATCTCAAGAAAATGCTACGAGAAGTCTTGAGAGGAGGTATGCAAGGTGGATTGACTGGTTTGAAAAGTAGTCAGAGGTTCTTGGGTTTCAAAAACAAGCCTATAAAAGGATTTCAACAAGGTCTCAAACGGAAAGACAAACAAGTCCTCGGACGAGAAATCACCAAAAGAGCCAGAGATATTTTTGGAGTATGAGTCGACCCATTCGCTCCATTCCTAGACGCTTGAAATCGGAAAAAGGCATGGTTAAGCGAGATGGATTGTTGTTACCACAAAAGAGAAGGAGGAGGAGGAAAATGAGTCAACGCGGTGGTTGAATTTCGTCGTCAGTGGCCAAACCACCCGGTTATGACCTGGTACGCTATCTCGAACAAAGGTATAAAAGTGGACGCCACCGACGCAAACGCTATTGAAATCGTCATCATCATGGGAGACGCTGATGTGGCTCACGTCCACTCCGATTTGGAGATCAATCCCAGCCTTGATCATCCACCCAGGGGCAGATAGTTCGGTCAGAAGAAAGTCGAGGCGGCTAAGATTACAAGAACGAAAGAACGAGCCCCTGAGATTCTACTTTTAACCGACCAGTTCCGAAACCCATTGAAATCCTTGTCTGTGATTGGGCACAAAAATATTTTTGTTCGCAATCAGAGCCCCGCCTTTTTTGGTGTTACTTTTGTGTCTTCTTATTCTAAGGTGTTCACCGACAAACAGTTGATCTCCTCTTCGCCATTACTTGTCCGCCTCGTGCAGGAGAGTTTCCCTCGATCGAGAATTACCACTGAAAAGAGACCCATGAAATCGAAGAAATCTCGAAATTTAGCATGTTTGTAAACCAACCTGAAAAAAGCATCAACCGAGAAATTCAGACTGTGGACTAATCAAAGGTAAATTCGTAACTCCAGAGTCAATAATTTTCGAGTCCATGCAACTAGGCCATTTTCGTTCGTGTGACAGCAGAAATACCGGCTCGCTCCAGCTTTATCGGACGTGGGAATTTCTCCTGCACGGGCTGGACAAGTATACCGAACGGGCGGCCAGCCGGCTGCAAACAGCCACGCACACAGATTTCGCGCAGGAAGTTAAGGTGAGTAATCCTATTTATGTCTGAGCCCAGTTTCGAAAGTGACCTTCCCGGAGCCTTAGATAGAAGTCTCTCGGCATTTCCTGAAGTGAAAAGTTTGAAGGCAGAGCAGAGATTAGTGATAGCGAAATTTGTTCACGGAAGAGATGTTTTCGCTCAGTTACTGACGCGATTCGGGAAGAGCTTGACATTTCAGATCTTGCCCCCTTTGTGCAAGTGTCTAAAATCTATGGGCCACAATTTTCCCTCCAGGCCTTTAGTTGCGATCGTTTCTCCGCTTTTATCAATAATGGAAGACAAGGTAAAGTGGCTGAGGTCACTGGATTTTGCAGCTGCATATGTTGGAGAAGGCAATGACAAAGACCTATTAAACATTATTGATGGTCAGGGGAATTTCAATTTCGTCTATGGGAGTCCTGAGTCTTTGGCATATGTGACAGTAGATTCGGGGATATGTTTTCCCAGGACTTTAAATGCAGGAATACAGTTGCCATTGCCTGTGATGAGGTGCATACTGTAATTGATTGGTAAGTACACGTTTGCAACAATAATTCTGGGCCAAAAATCATTCCCTCTTCTCCTTCTGGACAAAACACAATTCCGCAGAAACATTGTCTACTATGTGGACACTGGTTTTCCCTGTACTGTTTGAATCATGCATCTTCTATAAAGAGGAGGGAGACACGGTGGGCAGCTCAAACTGGAGGCAATTTTATTGCAAGCTTGTGTGTTTTGCTTCCTGCCTAAACAGTCCTGAGAGAAAATAGAAATGGCTAATGGTCTTGTAAAATTGTAAATTCAGAGCTGACTCTTTCAAAGCAGGCTCTTGTGACATGCCAGGGTAAGATCTGGCAGGGTTAAATAGAGTGTTATTCATTATTTGCCACCACTAAAAACTCTAGTTTTTGTTTTGGTCAAAAAAAGTACACTGTGATTTTAAATCTTTCTTTTTTTTAATTAAACTACATATTTTACCTTTTCTCTGAAACCGTGTTTACGGTAAATGTATATCGAAAAGTCTATCAACAAACAGTTACTAGTATCTATTACATCATCTCATCTATGAATACATTTTATTGAAGTTTCCTAGTCACACATGAACATTTTATTATCTTTATTCTTTGTTATGAGTGAAAATAACTCAAACAAGAAAACCCCATTTAGAAAGCGGTGTGGTTTTCCTGGAGAAATCAGATCCCTCTTACCCGGTGTTCCACTCTTAGTGCTTACAGCAACAGCCACAGCTGCTACAAGAAAGAAGATCATGACACTTCTGAGTTTTAACCATGGAATTGAGATTGTGGCAAAACCTAATAGGAAAAATGTGAAACTCTGTGTCCAAAATGTAGTGACAAATGACATACCGAAAACATTTTCTAGGCTGGCTGAAAAAGTGAAAACAAGAGTAATCACTTGCCCAAGAACATTTATTTATGTAAAAGATTAACAGAGGTGTGGCGAAATCTTCATTTTTTTTTCATGCATACTTTGAGAGATAAATCTTACTGGCCAAATAGGTCAAGAAAGAAATCAATTAACCGAATCTTTGCAATTTACCACAGTGGAACAGCATCTAAAATACAAGAGCATGTCTTATCTTCATTGAAAGATCCCGAAAGCAGTGTGAGAATTGTCATTGCGACAACTGCTTTAGGTATGGGGGTTGACATCAAAGGGCTTCATTGGGTAATAAATTATGGTCCCCGAAATAACATGGAGTCATATGTTCAGGCCTTTGTGAGGGCAGGAAGGGAAAGCAAGAATTCAGAAGCATTATTCTGGTTTCATGGACAACAGCTTCGCCTCTGTGAGCCAGAGACGCTGGACTTTATAAAGTATGATACCTTTAGGAGGAAGAAATGTTGGAACAGTTTGATGATAACGGCGTTATACCAAACCACCTATGCTATGATGTATGTGCCCAGGGGCCCGTTTCTCGAAAGTCCGGTAACTTACCGGGCCCGATAAGTGTCTTTGGTGATAAATGTTTCTTAACAGAAGTCAATTTTTGTTAGCTGTGAATACTAAGTTTTAAAATCTTATAATTCTTTGAACACATTGGCCAAGTACCATGTCTGTAATCACTGTGTAATCAGCGAAAAAACGTTTCAAAATATACTTATCGGGCCCGGTAGGTTACCGGGACTTTCGAGAAACGGGCCCCAGGCCTATCAGTGTGGGGAGAGGGAGTGCCAAGATGGTGAGGGAAGCATGGCGGTTTTCTGTTGTCGAAGGCCACAGAGCCTAACCAGGAAACTGTTCCAAAAAGGGATGTATCAGAGGTTGAAAGGGAAAAGCTAAAAGCACTTCCTAATAAATGCCAAGAACAAATCAGACAGGAAATTTAGCAATCCAACCTTAAGCTTCACTGTGTCTATTTCAACATTGACCACCTTACTTGTTTTAAATTCTCTAATTCAAGAAACCCTGGCTAATTGTGATCACTTGTATTCAGTGGACAACATTTTGGAGACACTCTGTGTCTGGAATACTGACCATGCTTTTAAGATTTTTAGTAACTTGAAAAGTGTAATTAAGAACCTTCAAGAAGAAGATGACAGTTCTTAATTTAATTTGAAAGTTATCTTAAAATAGTTAATGTAGATCGATTCTTATTATTGACTCTAAATAATCTCTTCAAGTGTTGGCTCTGGAGACACATCTGTAAAAATGCAGTGTTCTGTGTGGCTGCAACTTCCTCTTGACAAGCTTCTTGAAGTCTCTATTTAGTTCTGAACAAGTATGGCTTATAAGTAACTGCCTGAGCTTTTTGTTTTTAAATGCAGCACGACTGATTGCTGTGTACAGTGATGGCATTGGTTTACACAGAAATGCTTTTGAGATTTGTCGGCAAATCTTTAATAATTGTTTTTTAATTGAAGCGCACAGAAACTTAACAAATAAAAAGAAATCAATAATATTGGTATATTACATGTATATAGAACTGCACATAACCTAAATGACGGTACAGAAAATGATAACTTTTTTGGTCAAGCAGCTGTTAGAGTGTGCCAGTGATAATGTTGAAGAGTTGCAGCTCTACCTATATTACAGAAATCTGTCATTAAAGTAAATTTATTTCATAATCTGTTTCATAATGATTGCTCTACTTCAAAAACTTTCCAAGATCTTGGAAGGTAAAAAATTTTGGAAGTGGTATACAAATTTTGTGTTTCCATTGCTTCTGATTCTGATAACTAATATTTCCACAAGGCATTTTCATCATACCAACATTTAATAAGAATGAACTATATTGTCTGTAGACAAGTGTGATATGCATTTGTTGTATTAAACTGATAGCTGTAATTCACTGATTGTACAAACCTTCACACATGTTGCATGGAAACGCTTGACTTACAATCTGCCGGGTCTATGGTCTTGCTGCCATCAAACACAAGTCGATGGCCTGCCTTTTTTCGTTCAATTATTCTGACCGTTTGTTCGTCATCTTGGCTTGATATAAGTGGAGAAACCGGGTGTTTTCGTTTTAACAGCCGTTCTGTGGTTCCTACACTCCCATGGCTGTAATTGTTCCAAGCCTTTTCTACCCTAGCTATATTTACACGTTCCGCAAACAGCACGAGGCAAACCATCCTTCATTTTTTTCTTTACAAACATTCGCAGATATTTCTGCAAATTTCGGACAAGTAATGGCGAGCAGGCGATCAACTGTTTGCCGGTGAACACCTTCGAATAAGAAGTCAAAAGAAAGGCTTGGCTCTGGTTTTTTGTGCCCAATCACAGACAAGGATTTTAATGGGTTTCGGAACTGGTCGGTTAAGAGTAGAATCCCAGGGGTTCGCTCTTTCGTTCTTGTAAACTTAGCCGCTTCGACTTTCTTTTGACCCAACTATCTGCCCCTGGGTCTCCGAGGATGAGCCTTGATTTGTTTGACGTGCCCGAGACGGACATTTCCTCCAATCAATCAATCAATATCAATAAATCTTTATTTAAACACAACAACGACTGTAGAAAAACTTGTTGATGGATTGCATAGCATGGAAGATCACCATGTTGGATCCGTGGGAAGAATACCACAATCTCTTTGAAGAACCTCTCAGGAAGGTATTTAAACTCCTTGATGATAAGAAATTTGATGAAGTCGATACTTACATCGACAGCGTCAATTTCTTCCGAGACGGAGTAGAAGGTTATAAGAGAGAAGCCAAAGAGGAATGGAAGAAGATCCTTACGCAGCACCAACTGACCTCGACCTGGATTTGCAACGAGAGAGAGAAAGAACTCTTGCCTCAGCTGCCACTGGGACGGCAGCAGAGATATCCACTCCCCGAGTTAGAAGAATTTACACACCTCTTCATCCAGCTGGGGTGGGAACCGGTGGTACACAAGTAGTGAGATGAACGGTGACCCACGACATTCTTCAAGATGCCTTGTCACAAGCCGACATTGACCTCGATCCACCAACCTACAGTCCAGCTGGATTGGGGTTACCCTCACCTACACCACCACCCCCAAGAACATCCACTGTTCGTCCAGCTGGCATCGGGGTACCTACGAGTCCCAGGAGACCTAATCCTTCTCCCACCCGTGGGCCATGGACAGCTCCAAGTCCAAGTCAATAACCATCACCACTAACTGCAACTCGTAGAAGACGTGAAAGTAGAAGGCGCAGATTAAGAACCACCATGAAAGCTACCACGATGACTGTGGGTGGACTAGGAAGAAGAGGTAGACGACGGGTTCCAACACCTTCTACGTCCTTTTCATCCCCTTCCACACCAGCTGCGTCCCCCATGAATCAAGACGATATGCAACGACAACTTCAAATGTTGCTCAACGATCAAAGACAAACAGCTGCAGGACGTTGAATTGCTGGCATCACGACCACCTATAAAGACAGAGGAGCACTGACAGTCAGCAGATTGTCCTCTAGAGTATCCGGTTGAAACAATGTCTACCAAAGTGTGTCTGACGGAGGATTTGTGCGTGGACGAGACCTCGAAACCAGACCTGCTTCAAAAATTAGATTCGTTGTATTGTTTTATCACAAGCAGTGGTGGTGTCATCGCAGTATGTATTATTATTTCAGACGTTGCCACACTCTTCTCAATGGTGCTTCGCTCTTGGTCATGGCCATCGGCATGATTGTGGGATCCGTGTTCCTGAACAGTATTATCGTCACCATTTTGTCGGCGGTAGGCACGGGCATCAAAGGTTGGAACGACATCCAAAGACATCCAAAAGGAGATCGTGAAGGAAGTTAAGAAAGAAATCAAAACACCTGCTTCTGGCAAGAGTGTAACACCTGCCACACTTAAGTCTTCTTCTTCTTACTCGGAGGAACTTCATAAGCAGATCGATGCATTCCAAAAAAAAAAATGAGAGCGAAAAAGACAGAACTCGAAAAGTTGAAAACCATTCCTGGTTGGACGATCTGGGACAAACCCGTCAAGCGCAAGTTGAAAGACGACTTTTAAAAAAAAAGATGGTCAAGAGACGAGGGCAACCACCACGAAGGAAAAGACGTAAGCAACAACGCGGTAGAGGTGTGGACGTACAAAAATGGATTTTCAAACTGGGCATCGAATTTCACCCACCCGGTTACCTGTACATGGGTCCTGGCACGCAATTGGAAAAACGATTGATACGCGGAGACCCTGGCAAGAACCGACATCGACTATTCGAAAGCCAAGAACATTCGTGACAAGTGGAAAGCGGATAAAAAAAATGGTCAAAGCCACCGATCGTTTTCCCGGAAGAAAGACGATAATGGAACGCGTGGCCCGAGGCATCATCAAGACCAAGAAACGTTTACATTTGTAACTTTATTATAACAACACTTTTCACTCGTGTTTTTGGAAAACAAAATAAATATTTACATTGTTGTTACTGCTGTACATGGTTCCTTGTTATTTACAATATTTACAACTGTTGTTTGATCTGATCAAACAGTTCGGTGTCCACCGTAACTTTCATGAGTGGTTTCTCCTCGTCAAAGGAAGCAACGGGAGTCACTTCTCGAGCAACTTGACTAGCAAAACGGTCCAACTCTCTACGTGGATCAATGCGTTGTATTTTGCTCATGATCTTTACCATGTACTCGTTATCCTTCCAGCGGGTCATGATTTTCTGCACTGCACGCTTATGCAACTCTCGCACCTGTTCAACGTGTCCCTGGACCTCATCACTCGGTTTTAGTGAAAGGCGTAATGAGCGTCGAGGAGGAGTTGCAGACGGCACCTTGTCTTCCTCGTCTTCATCGGAACTGAATTCGGCCTCGATTAGGTTATACAGGCGACCTACCAACTCGTCATCCACCTCCGAGGAAGAACAGGAGGACAAGGTGTCCAAGGTGTTTACGTTTTGCTGCCTTGTCCAGTCATCCACTGATTTCCACAGAGCCTCGAAACCACCACACCCAATGCACACTCCACAGTCACCACAGTCTTTTCTCTTCTTTTGTTTTTACTGATGTTTTACAGTTTTTACAAGTTGTGCTGTTTGCACTGGTTGTGCAGTTGACACAGGTTGCACAGGTTTCTTCTGTGTACAATAAAAGCAGGGTACTGGTACTGATACTGTTTGTTTCTTTTCTTTTCTTTTTCGTTGCAGCAGTTTGTTTTTCTTCAACCGTTTGAGGGCTACATCTAAAAGGTCTTTATGAGCATTGCTTACACGTAAAGAGGGGTGTACACGATCGTCAATAAGAAACCCACGAGCTTTGGCTTTCTGCCTCTCCCTGTATCTTCTTTTCTGTTCTCTCAGCTTTTCCAGATTCGCTTTCTTCCACTTCTTCTCTCTCTCTCTCTCTTCTCCCTTTCTCTTTCCCTCTTCTCCTATCTCTCTCACGTTTTTTCTCTTTCAAGGTGTAAGGCATGGTGATCGACTGAGAAACTGACCCGTTGGGGCACCTTGCGCTTTTCATATGCTATTTGCCCACTAATCCTTTCCCCTTCTTATTTTCAAGTGGGGATACCCCCTATACCCCCTCCCTTTTCTCCCATCCCTAAATCAGTGGAATCTTATTTAAGCGAAGGAGTGAAATGAGTCAGTCAGTTTGCAGTCTATGAGTCAGTCAAGATGACAAAAGAGATCATGAGTTATTGGGGTGTCATGCCATCGGAGATGCAAGAGTATATTCTAGTTTGAAAGAGTGTACCTGAACAACGTGATAAGATGAAAGCTGTGATGAAAGAACTTCACAAATTATGGGTTTGTCCTTACACTCAGTATGCGACCCTTCCCTGGAACAGTCCATGTGAAGCGGCATCTTCCATGGTGTTCATATGTTCGAGATGTAGTTTGTTTGGACACCAGATCATCTATGTCAAACCTAGACGAGATTGTGAATGTCGTCAGTGCTTTGACCAGTGATTTGTGGAACAGACAACAAAACCACCCAGGGGCTTCGGACCCAACCAAATCTGCAATAGCCTATAACCAACAAAGGTATGATTATTCCACAAACACCACAACACAACCACTAAGTAGTTAGCCTGTCTTTCGAGTCGCCGGGCTATGTTTCCTCTAGACTGGAGTATTTACTATAAAAAGAAGACCCACAAAACAAAACTTGTCATATGCCTCAAAAGTTGAAACCTTCTTCTGATTGGATACCGCCGATTTGATGAGTGCCTAAGCTGAAGCTGACAGACAACCACGACAGAAACAAAGAAAACCACGACGAACCATGAGTACCACGGCCGTCGTAGCTGGTCCTACCTCACGAAGAAGACGAGGATTTCAGCGTCGGTGGAAAAAAGAAAAGAAAAACCATCAAAGATGATGTGGATGCCTTGAGTACCCTGGCCACCATGGATGGACCAGTTTTCACTCGCAAAAAGATGACCAGCAGGAAAGCCAAAAGAATCCTAAAAATACAGTAGCAAAGGACTATGGCTGGACAGCAGAGCCACGTTACACAGTCTCATCTCCAAGATGCCATGGGCCAAAGTACCGCTTGTACAATTGTTAAAACGTCATTTAAAAAAAATTTTTGCTGCCTGGACATCACGTGGTTTTTGTCTTGGTTGACCTTTGACCCTTGTTGCTTTTGTTACCCTTGTTACCCACCTCCCTATGCTAAAGTGCATGCCACCTCATTTGCATACTAACACGATGGTGTCAGACTACATTATGGAGTAATAGGGTTTTGACGTCATCATGCTTACCATATATGGTCATTTTTGTCATCATGTGATCCATATACGACTATCTAATTGGCTACTTCCTATGCCGCCCCTTAAATACTACTCTTTAATGATATTTTTAACTGCTGATGAGACTGAATAGATTTAAGAGTGGTCATCACTGTTATGTACGCAACTTAAGCAGTTGCGAAAAGGAAGCCTGAAAAAATTCTGGCTTGTACGGGAATAAAACCAACGACCTTTGCGATGTCGGTGCAGTGCTCGACAAACTAAGCTATCAAGCCAACTGGCAGCTGCTTATTTTCTCATCGTCATTACTGTGTAATCTACACTGAGGTTTCTCACATTGGTGGTAAAAATAATGAATGAAATGATCAAATGGCGACGAGTGAAATTAGGAAATAATTTTACGCGCGAAATTATTAGAATTTTGACAAAACGCGCGTAAAATTATTTCCTTATTTCACGAGTATACCATTTGATTACATTTTAAAATCATGAGTAACAAATTGCGCCCACAATCGTGGTCGGTTCCGTCTTGTTTACACTCGCAGGTGAAAAAGCGCTCGAGTATTTTATCCCACTACTCAGGACGACCATTTTCATCACACCAATTCTCAAAACCCTCAATTAATTGTGCTCTTTCGCGTATTTAGGTTTTCTGCAGCGGCTTTTAATGCCTTAACTTCTTTCTTCCGTAACATCTTTAAACCTGGACGCTATCTTCACACTGAGATATAGGAAACGTTGCCATGGCAATTTTGTAATTTCACATGTGAAATTATAAATTAACGCTGAAATTTCGCTTCAAAATTAAGGAGTAATTTGTCACCAATGATATTAAATTAGTAAAATCAAATGCATATATAAGTACACGTCTAAGGCATTCAGAGGGCCAATATTTAAAGTCAACAAATCAGACCGCTCTATTGCATCCAATATTTTCCAAGTATTGGACCAGGTACTGTCCCGAATGATCCCGCGTTAATTGTGTCCCGCTTTCAACAAAAAAGATGTCGGACGATGTAAATTTTGTCAGACGCTGTGTCTGCTGCTAGTTTCAATCAGGCAAGAGAAAGCTGTCAAAGCATCTAGTGCCGGATACTGAAAACTACGTGATGCATAGTTAAGCGGCCACAAAAGTATTTAGCGTGTGCAAATCGGCTTCTCTTTAAAGCCACCAATGTCAGATCAGTCCAATGAACTCAGCGGAAGAAACGAGAAAAAAAAAATGTGAGCTACAGCGATATAAATTTTGATGATTTGCAAGATTCCGTCAAGGTTTGTTCAGTTTTTAAAATTTAGAACGTTGTGACTTCCGTCAGCTGTTACTCGTCAAACTCAAACGCTATTGAAGCCATCTTCGTTGGTGCCAATATTTCATCCATAACGGACTGCAAATTCTAGTTCATGACAAGGCCGGTTAAGCGGCACTTTCCCTAAGAACGATCCGCTGCGTTTCAGGTCGAAAAAAAGTTTGCCCTCAAACTTTGCCCACTAAATCATCTTGGGTCATAAGTAAATGAAATGACTTTAGTTTTTGGAAATACGTTAAAATATATTTTTTACAGGCCACAACAGTCAGAGCGGTCGAGGACCTAAATTTGAGCGTGGCGAAAGTTGAAAATTGCATAAAATTTATGAGCTCGCTTCTTGAAAACCAGGAAACGCCACAAAAATTCATTATAATTCCTAATTCAAGTGTTCCTTCATAGGTATAAAATGCATGTTTATTTTGATTTGTTTTAATTTTTAGGGTCACAAAAATTAATATTATTAACCCTCGTTAGAACGCTTTCTGAAAACCGGTGAAAGTACTCTGTCTTTGCCGGCATTTATTTCACAAGTCCGGACCGAACCATTCTAAATTCCAACTGAACTTTGCTAAACAGATGTTAGGAAGCATAGAAATATAAAAATACATTGCGCTTTTTATCTTCCTTGACCACAGCGACCTCGCACCTTTGGTGCTCTTTAGAATATGAAACCCGCATTATGCAAATGAGGTTGTTGATCAAATTCAAATTGTTACAAATCAAAACATTCTTCATCGCTAAATTTCACCATTCTAAATTAACTACACCGAAAAGCACACAAAATGCAACGCATAAACGGTTTTAATCGTTTTAAAATGCCTAAAATTTGTGAATTATTCGGTCCCGATTTTTGGATGGTTTGCGGGGAATTTTTATGCAAATTAGTCTGTCTGCTAAACACTATTTAGGTTTCAAGAAACCTATTTTCATTATTAATTTTTTCGTTCATTATTGCATGTCGCTGCTTTGTTGACGCTATTCAATTGGTATTCATAACTTGAAGGTCCTTTAAGAAATTAAAAATTTCGCTGAGTTTGGCATACTGCCATCTGAAATCACAAAACACTGAAATTCACAAGCCGACTAGAAGGAGGATGCCTGTACATCCCTCTACGTAAAGTGCCTTTCTCAATACATAGATAACATAAACTTCTGAACCACGAAAAAAACGATAGGTCGACTAGAAGTTGTTTGAGCCATTTATCTGTTGAATTGCAAGTTGTCATTTTTTTACAGTTCGAAAAAGAAATTCCATGTAGTAATGAGAAAAACTTGAATTTGCTTTTGTAAAACATGTGATTTATTAATTTTCAAAAGCTGGGCATTATCAATATGTTTCTCAAAATGAATTGATAGGAACTTGTGCATGAAAGTCGGAGGAAAAAAACTGTGCAGAAAAGGAAAGATTTCATAGGAAGCGAGGGAAGGAGAATCCGTCTATCTGTCCGTCGCGATGCGTTCCGGTTGCAACCCTGGCGGACGGTAGAGTTAGCTGTTAGCTTAATCGGCTCTGAGACACTGTCGGCTCTGTTTCACTCCAGGCCCTTCGCTGCAAATGCCATAGCTTCTAACTTGCACTTTTTGTTGTAGTTAATATTTTTAGTGTAATGCCTCATTGTTTTTGTAATTATTTTAAAGTCATTATTACTGAAAATTCAGCACGAGCTCTTCTCCTAGTGAAGGAGAATCAAATCCCACATTAAGGAGCATCAGTATATTGTTGCTGTGTTGTTTATAGTGTAATTGTAACTTTAAAACTACTCCAAGCTAGTTGACAGACAGTCCACTAAAATACCATAAATCCTCGAATAAGTGCTCGGCCTCTCGAATACGTGCCCCCAATGTGTCCTGGAAATGTTCGCTGTAATTCCATTCCATAACATTTGAGGCACCTTGGGAATACTGAAGGTGTCATTTACCAGCGCAAATTAACCGAAAGTAGCCCTTGCGGAGCATAAACTACCGATCGTGTTTTAGATAGTTCTTTACTTTAGACGTTCTCTGTGATTATAATGAAAATTGTCCAATTTTATCGTCTTTGGGGGGTTAAGGCCACCCTCCCCCTCCCCCCCCCCCAAAAAAAATTGCGTATCAAAACGAAATTGTACTGCAAAATGCCCCGATAAGAATGTTCATGAGGTATTTTCACATATGCTTGTTAGACTGCGTAGCGCAGTAGCCCGAACATGAGAAATAAGTCCGAATTCAGTTCTAGAATTTTCCTTGAGTAATTTGACTTTCTTTTTGACCAAATACGTTATTTGCAACAATTGCCGCAACCAACACAATGCTGCTGTGAAAGATACGCCTTAGATCTTACATGCAACTTCGGAAAAGGAATCTGTACAGACATCCAATCCAGGCGCGAGGTGAGTTATTTTGTGAAATATCTGCCAACAAATGTAGGTATATAGAGAAAGACCGGACTATAACATCGTTTTTAACCTTTCGTAGAGAAAAGAACTTGGCGCGCGCACCTATTAAAATCTCGATATTTATGAATGAAACCTAGTTTATAATTTGTTACAATTTGTTACAGGAAAGCAATCCCCGCAATAAGATGAACATTACCATGTCTGATGATATTCCGGCGTCATGAGATAAATCATAATAACATGAGGGACGGCCCTGCCATTGTGGCAAGAATCTTTTACTCCATACTGCAGGCCCCATTTACGCCGGTCTCTGTACAAATGGCTATCGCGTTAGAAAAAATGGCTATTGCATCAAACTGAGCGGCATTTTCAGTGTCTGCTTTTGGGGGTTTTTGTTGGGCACGCATTACGAGTCTCAACAAACGTATTGGTAGCTACAATCTTGGACAATTTAAATGAAAAATTAAGACCACCAGCCCCTTCCCCCTTTTTTGTCAGTGATGAAAACATGGCGCGTTTTGCTTTGCACGCGAGTTCGTGCTAATTGATTTAGAGGGAAGGATGGGGGACTATTTTTTTCTTTTATTTCGTCCAAGTTTGTAGGCCCTTGTATTCTCCAGGCCAAATATAAATTGACTATCACTATGGCTGTACATAAATAAAGCTTCGAAAGTGAAAGAGAACAACTTCTCATTAAAGAGGTAATTTGAGCCCGAAAATACCAAAAAAGCAATCTTCTTCATAGGATGTCCATATTTTATACTCGACAAGCACAGAAACCAAAGATATTTTATTTGCTTATATCTCTTGCTTTTTTTTTTTTTTTTTTTTTTTTTTTTTTTACTGTTACAAGGTAGGATTGTGTAATTGTTGGGCGGCGTCATTGCTCATGTAAATTGAGCAAGTCAAATTCAGTTCTAAGATTCCAGAAGTTGGTACTTACACGCCAGTTACCTTTAATTGTAAGGTGTTGAATATTGCTTATCTTGTATGTGAATAATAATAGTACCAATGTATTCATAGCGGTGGTGAATGGAATCATTTTAGAGAAAATTAGGAAGTAAACTGAGAAGTTTAAAAGACCTTGACCTATGACCTTCTCCAGTGCAGGAGTTATGTCGTTAAAATGCCATATCCGGCAAAACAAAACCTTCTTCATCAAATCATTCTGTACGTTGGTCGTAGATCAGGGAAAAATAAGATGGTCTTGTTAGCATTGTCCTTTTAGTATATCCATTTACCAAATGAAAAGGCAATCAAGAAATAACCCAGAGTGTAACACAACATTGAATTAAAAAAAAAGAGTCAAGTTTTGTCGATTTCAATGCACGTCATGTCACAAGTGTACATACATTTAAAGCTGAATTAATCTTCAAGTTTTTGAAAATAAAAACGTGCACAAATTTTCAATAGCACTTTTCAAAAAATGAAAATCGACAGTAGAAAACAGCGAGAAGAACGATTTCTTTATATAGGACTAAGTTTCCCACACAACGCAATTAGCATATTTAAAAATGTTTACAATTTTTTTACATAGCATTCAGAGATGAGGACTAAATAATTCATCAGTTTTTAGGCATTTTTAAACGGTTAAAACCGTTTCTGCCTATATATTTGTGTGTGTTTTTGGTGTAATTAATTTAGAATGGTGAAATTTAGCGATTAAGAATGTTTTGATTTACAACAATTTGAATTTGATCAATAACCTCATTTGCATAATGCAGGTTTTATATTCGAAAAAGCACCAAAAGTGCGAAGTTGCTGTGGTCAAGGAAGATAAAAAGCGCAATGTATTTTTATATTTCTATGCTTCCTAACATCTGTTTAGCAAAGTTCAGTTGGAATTTAGAATGGTTCGGTCCGGACTTTGAAATAAATGCCGGCAAAGATAGGGTACTTTCAACGGTTTTCAGAAAGCAATCTAACGAGGGTTAATAATATTAATTTTTGTGACCCTAAAAATTAAAACAAATTTTAAAAAAAATGAATTTTATACCTTTAATGGAACACTTGAATTAGGAATTATAATGAATTTTTGTGGCGTTTCCTGGTTTTCGAGCAGCGTGCTCATAAATTTTATGCAATTTTCAACTGTCGCCACGCTCAAATTTAGGTCCTCGACCGCTCTGGTTGTTGTGACCTGTAAAAAAAAATATTTTTACGTATTTCCAAAAACTAAAGTCATTTCATTTACTTATGATCCAAGATGATTTAGTGTTTGTTGACTGCTTCTTCCCCACCGTTCAACCTTGACTTTGCCATTTATTTGAGTTTCGACATGACACACAAGCCGTTCAGTTTGTTTAAGACGTAAATTTTGCAAGTGTTAAACCACAAGTTTTCAGGGCGCAGTCCACTTTGTTAAACTTTTTCTTCCCTCGTTGACAGATTTTCGTACAGTCGAATTAAAGCTTTTTACTTTCGAGCCATCACGAGTGAGTTGAATAAAACGGCGAATGGCGAGAGCGAGGCGTGAACAGTATGCTGGTTAGGCCCAGGCCCACGCGATCTATGAGCTTTATTATCCGGCTTAGATGCGTGTGTGTGTGTGTGTTTTTAAGCGACAGTTCACGACAAGTGAAAAGTCAGAAAAGTTTAAAATGCGAGAAAAGATCAGGTATTGTTTTCGTGAAACCAACAACGGCCAGTAAATTTGGGACGCAGATCAATCCGTGTTAGCCTAACCCTGATATGTCTCTAAAAGGGCTCACGAGGATCTGAGAACACAGGAGACAATATTCTCGTTGGATACCCCTGAAAATGTGGCGTTATTTGCCATCCAATCTCCTTAAATGTTGTGACATTTATATTACAGAGCCAGGCTTGGCGTAGACACCTTAATGCGCTTCGTATATCTGTCCTTTCGGAGGGGCAACTTCGTAATTAAGAGTGCGAGAAAAGGCAAGCTAGCAACAGCAGCTCGTAACCTCGAGGGATTACATTGCGTTCCCCGGAAGTTTATGCTATATTATTTTTTTTAAGCTAAAGAATGCGAAAAGATCAGGCTGTTTTAGGTTACACAAATTTAAAATAATGTGAGAATTTAGACTGTTCAAACGCGAAATGCTCAACCCTTCCGATAACTTCACTTTATTTAAATGAAACATGCCATGTCAACCAGCTCAAGCCTGCGTGGCAGACGCGTGAAAAATATATAGGGCGCGAAAAACAAAAAAGCATGGAGCCCCAGTAAGTGAGACATGCGTGTCTTTTTCTCGCGCGCTTCGCTCGCCTACCCTATATTTTTCATGCGCCTCCTACGAAGGATAAACCAGCCCAGACACTTCACATTTTGCGCTTTAATTTCAGATAAAACTACAAGAATAAACAACTTTTAAAATTTTCAACCGCAAATCATTTTTTTTTTCAATTGCAGAATCGACGAAAACTGCCCACGTTAAGTTAAGGTTGTCAAACAAAGTCAAATGGTTGTTATCTTACTCTACTTTGCATTAAGGGGGAAGCATTGTAAGGGTTTAATGTAAAAAGAAACTGTATGTATATATAAAAAAGAATATACAATATAAGAAAATATATGTAATTCAAATATTTCATTTCTTTTAAGAAAAAGGTTTGCATTACCGTCGAGCGCTCCCTTAAATTTGTTCGTTGGGTTGGTTGCATCGAATCTCCTTAACGTTCTGACATTCATATTACAGAACCAGGCATAGGTAAAGACACTTTAATGCGCTTCTTATATCTGTCCTTTACGGACATTGAAAACTGAATTCTAACTGAAGGCGGCCGATCCCGGTCCTGAGTCCAATTCCACTTCAAACTTTGTATAGGGAGCCCAACTTCAAGGAGGTTTCTTACCCCAATTCCGATTTTGAGCCTATCTCTACTGGATATGAAATGTCAAAAATCTTTAATACTATCCGCTCCCCGTGGGGTTTTGTGGGGATCTCGTATTCAACTCTGTGTGGGGGACTTTGCCAGAATGCTTGTCACGGTATCAACATTGTTGTCTTTGATTAGTATGACCGTAGTCCGTAGTTTAGTGTAATTTATTTCGGCGTATCACTATTGTTGTAAGTCAGAAATATCTGAAAAACCCTTAAAAGAATTATACTAATAAATTGCATAGTTAGTACTGTCTTGAGCTTGGATCTTAGACTTCCTCAAAAGTCGACCTCGTGAGTTTTGCGAGCGGAGGGATTACCGTATTAGGTCAGCCTGTCCTTGCTGCCCTCCCTCGTTTTGCCCAAACAAGTACAAATAGCGATAATTACTGTTAACCAATCAAACACGAAATGCTTTACCCCTTTCTCAACATAACGTGAAACGCGTTCCGAATTAATTTGTGGCATTACATTTTAGAGAAATTCGGTGGAAGATAACCACAACGCACTGAAGAATTTTGCCAATCCGTGCGAAGGAGGGCATTTCATCGGAGGAAAATTTTGTTTCCGTCAAGTTCATAAGAGGCACGATTTAAAATATGACAATTCCGTCAAAATCACACTATTTTATTCCATTTCGGGAAAGCCTAATAACAAGAATACAGTTTACTGTTCCAAATAAGAAGTTCCGAATCTCGGACCCCGTCAACACCTCAAGTAGTCGAGGAAATCTAATCACTACTATCTAAACTTATCAGAGGAAAAACGATCATTACTATTAACTTGAGAGGTTTTCCGAATTTCGGACCCCCTCAACATTTATCCGAAGAAAAATGATCATTGCTATTAGCTTGAGCGGTGTTCCGAATTTCGGACCCCCTCAACACTTATCCGAGAAAAAACGATCACTTCTATCTAATAAACTCAAAATGTTTTCAGAATTTCGGACCCCCTCAACACTTATCCGAGGAAAAACGATCATTACTTTTAACTTGAGAGGTGTTCCGAATTTCGGACCCCCTCAACACTTATCCGAGGAAAAACGATCACTTCTATCTAATAAAGTCAAAATGTTTTCCAAATTCACTTTTGTTCGTTCCTCCTGTTTGCCCAGTGAAGATGCTGGTCCTCTTCAGCCTCAAGCCGGCTAGCATCCCATTTCCTAAAAATGATAACACTCTCGTCAATCCATCAATGAAAATTGGTAAATCTAAACCGCTAAATCTTCTGTGCAGATGAAAAACAAGGAATCGCTCCGAAACAAAGTGACTCTGTTTATGAACTGGCTTTCAAGTCTTGCAGATGACAACACCTTTACAAACGTTTGGCCATACAATTAGGCCACGGACGATATATATGCATATGTTTCCTTCAAACAAAATGAAGTCATGACGAGGGTCCATCAAAAAGGTTTGTCTCACCTTAGAAAGGATGGCATAGAAATATAAATAGACGCGCGCGATTTGAATGGGAATAACTGTCTCGGTAAACGCGCAAAACACAAATTGACGCGAGAAATCATGTTCTTCATCGGTTAGGTACATCAAGTGCAATTTACAAGTGCTAGCTTTGCAAGGTAAAGTACGTAAGTTAATACAAAGAAAAGAAACTTTGTAATTACCTTGAGTACGGCGTAAAAGGCTACCGTGAGCTGAGAATAACAGCACTTTGCCATCGGCCATGTTAAATGAAGCCCCAAATGCTAGTTGTCCCCGGTCTCATCGAGGCAGTACTTTAGCTCAGTAACTTTTCCACAAAACAACATGAAACGTTGCAGCCTTTCAGTTTTTTCGACTGGAGTCAACACCAAAACGGGAAATAAACCAACTTGACGCTTAGGATAATTTGAATTGAAAAACAAGGAGATTATCTTGAACCACGCAACAGCAGCCGGTCAAGAGTCCGGTAGTACGTCATAGCACGTGATCGATGTCGAGTCGCGTAGCTTGCGAGTGTCTCAGAGATCTTTGGGCTCAACGGTTATTTCACTCTACTAGGTCTAGTTCTCTTCTTCGGTTTTACACAGCTATGATCCTTTTAATTGCCACTAAAAGGGAAAAAAATGTCACAGAACCTTGCGTGACTCACGAACTGATACAAAGAACAGGTTGTTTATGTTAAATTTTTGCGGTCAGATCGTTGCTGTTACAAAGGTTATTCGTTTACTTTTGTAGCGTGGCCGTTACGTTTTGACATGTCAAGTATTTCAATAGCGTGGAATTTAACGGAAAAGCGAAAGCGAAACGGAAAGACATCGATTATTTGAAGTTAAACGGGCAGATTTGAGTAGAAGCATGGAGACGTCGTGTACGTTGACATAAGTCCACGATAGTCGATAGCAGAGTTCAAGATTCTAGTCCGTTGCGAGCACAGTCCTGTGAAGCCGGGAATGACAGTGATTTCAAAGAATGCCCGAAACGGTAAAATAATCCCCAAACGCGCAAGAAGACACCGGAGGTGAGTCAGTTTAATTCATTTTATTGAATGAAAGCTAAATTTAGCGTTATTTAAGCTTCATAATCGACAGTAGTTTATTTCCCATACAAAGTCTTAAGAATAACGCGTTTAAATTCTCAACGGCTGCCTGTTGCACTCAAAATCATCGTGCCCTTGTAGTTGATTATTGCACGCTCTCTGGTGACGCGAGCTTGGGTTGCCAGTGTTGCGAGCGGACAAAACATGGCTATGCTTCCTTTCGTATGTACATTTTGTTTTTCAAGTTGAAAAGAATATCCAGTAGTGTTTTTTTTCATACTTAAAATAGCTTCAAACAGACTCAAAAGGCTTGGATGAAATCCCAGGATGAAATGGATTAATTCAATAATTGTACCGGAGATTTAGCGCTGAATACTTAGCAGTTTTATGTCTGTTAATCCTGTTACTGGACTTGAGAATTTGTCCTCGTCCATGTTACACATCACTATCGTATAAGGCTTTTAACACGTTATATTTCTTTTCTTCAGAAATGAAGGGAAATACGTTTCAGTGCACTAGCATTCAGAGAAGGTGGTGAAATAAGACAACCGCTCTTGTGACTCATCCGTGACAGACAAGTCTAAATGGAAGAGGTTTCAACTTATCAATGTAGAGGGTTTTTTTTTTAAAAAAAGCAGCTGTTTAGAGGTCGGAGAAAATATGCACTCATTGTCAGAATCTGGTACAAATAGCCGGTTTTCCTCATGGGGGATCACAAATTCTGAGCCCCTTAGAATTTGGTGTAAATAGCTGGTTTTATTCAGATTTATTTAGATCAGAAATTCCGATTCCCTTAGAATCTAGTGTAAAATAGCAGGTTTTGTTCAGTTTTAAGTGACGGGGGATCAGCAGTTATGATTCCCTTAGAATTTTAGAATTTCATGTAATTAGCCGGTTTTGTTTAGTTTAAAGTTATGGGGGGATCAGAAATTCTGAGTCCCCTAGAATTTGGTGTAAAATAGCCGGTTTTGTTTATTTTGAAGTGATGGGGGATCAGAAATTCTGCGCCCCCCAGAATCGGTGTAAATAGCCCGTTTGATTCAGTTTTAAATGTCGGAAGGATCAGAAATTCTGAGTCCCTTACAATTTGGTGTAATTAAAATAGCCGGTTTTGTTCAGTTTTAAGTGATGGGGAGGGGGGAGGGGGTGGTCAGAAATTCTGAGTCCTTAAAGGATAGGATAGGATAGGGTAGGATAGGATAACTTTATTTATACACGGTTTTTCCATCAGCTACTTAGTTATCGTTATCAACTAACTATCTATCTACCTAACTATGATTATAAAAAGTTAATAAAAAATAAGACAAAGCTAAACAACTAAGCGCTGTCAGGATCAGATTTTGTATCTCTAAGCAGAAAGAGAAACAGTCAGTAAATTTACAGATGTTGACGGAAACGGTAAATTTAATATCTTGCTTCCCCTGGTCTTGACGGAAGACCAATTTCTTTCCGTCCATTTCGCTTTTTGCTCTCGGAGTGATAAATCTTTTTATTGCGCAATAACAGTCTTGCACCGAATTTGTCTAAATTCGGAAACGTCCGTGGGTTGTTAGTGGCTCCGAAATTCGGAGACGTCTGTGGGCTGCTAGGGGCTTCGAAATTCGGAGACGTCTGTGGGCTGCTAGGGGCTCCGAAATTCGGAAACGTCTGTGGGTTGTTGGGGCTCCGAAATTCGGAAACGTCTGTGGGTTGTTGGGGGCTCCGAAATTCGGAAACGTCTGTGGATTGTTAGGGGCTCCGAAATTCGGAGACGTCTGTGGGTGGTTACGGGTTCCGAAATACGGAAACGTCTGTGGGCTGTTAGGGGCTCCGAAATTCGGAAGTGTCTGTGCGTTTTCAGGGGCTCCGAAATTCGGAAACGTCTGTGGATTGTTGGAGGCTCCGAAATTCGGAAACGTCTGTGGTGTTGGGGGCTCCGAAATTCGGAAACGTCTGTGGATTGTTAGGGGCTCCGAAATTTGGAAACGTGAATGATTTAAGGGGGTTTTAAAATTTGCAAAAATATGCATTGTTTGGGAGTTCTGATACTGAGGAAAATCTTGAGATTAAGTGGAACCATTAATTTGAGCTAAGAAAATTTGGGCTTCCGAGTAAAATAACAATTCCTTCTTCTCAATTTTAGCACGATTTTAAGATTCCAAGTTAATAAAGAAAATTCTCTCTTGTATAAAGGAGCAATTTTCAAATTCCGCGCAAAATTTACATGTACCTTTTTGCCAAATTCTTACTAATTATATATATACTAGATTTGTAAAACGATGATTTGTAAAGCGCGTACTTGTAAAACGAGGATTTCTAAAACAAGGATTTGTAAAACGCGGACTTGTAAAACGAGGACTGGTAAACAATCACAAGAAAAGAAACAAAACAAAAATAGTTTTATTTGTTTGATGATTTATTATAAACCATGGCAAATTCTTTCGACTTTTCACTCATAGATTTTATTTGCACTATCCCGCATGCCGCACCTTGCATCCGGCTATGTTAGTTTTTGTGTACCAAAAGAAGCACATTGCTTTACATGTATTAGTTAACCGCGTCATAACACCGGATTTTATCACAGATTATATCTTAACCAGGACTGCATGGTAACACTGGTAATTGGTATTGTTTATGACAAAAGAGATTGAAATTCCCAAGTATCACAACAGGTTCTTCGAATCCTTTCTTTCCTCTCCTCTCCTTCTCCACAGTTACTTCCGGATTTAAGCTGACCGGAAGTGAAAATGAATTCATTGACCTTTGTCCGAAATAATTATGCATAATTTAA
This sequence comes from Pavona decussata, assembly GCF_977016875.1. Classification (NCBI taxonomy): domain Eukaryota; kingdom Metazoa; phylum Cnidaria; class Anthozoa; order Scleractinia; family Agariciidae; genus Pavona; species Pavona decussata. The sequence goes on from NW_028145734.1 coordinate 558,831, forward strand.
TTTTGGGCGCGAAAGTTTCGATTCCAAAAAAAAATTTAGTGTGCGGGGTAGAGATGGCGACTTTCAAGCTTCCGTCTCTCTCTAAAAAGCGAAGACGCCCTTTAGAGCTTCCGGAATTCTCACGGAATCCCATAATGATCAAAGAAGAGCTCGGAAGTGGTACGTTTCCGAATTCCGGAGCCCCTAACAACCTGCAGACTTTTCCGAATTTGGGAGCCTCTAACCAGCATCATCATGCTTTGTTGTTAAACACAAAGCCTTTATCACGCTGGGAATGTCAGTAGAAAAGAGAAAATACAGAGCTATTTAATATCATAAATTGTCAAAACTTTTTCGGCGATAAGAAACAACAGAAACAACTGCCGGGAATTTGTCGACGTTCGCGATCTCTGAAATCACCGCGAGTCAGGAGTTACCCACATTGGGGTTAGTGGTTTGTGATTGCCCTTGTGCCAGATTTGTTTTTTTGTTTTTTTTGTTTGCAATATTATATTTGAAGTGAGAAAGCTGAGAAAGAGCCCAATCTGAGCTCGACGGACTGTGAGTGATCTTTGAGAATTGCTGTAAACAGCAGTTGGCCTGAAGCGAGTGAAGGCGACAAAGCTACCAGCCAGAAATATCTGGACAACGGAAAGGTGGGCAAAAATGTCCTTTTTTTACTTCGTTTTTCGCCAAAGCTCTTTCTAGCGAAATCTGGCCTCCCTCTTTATACTGACGCTGTGGGCACCGTTGTTAAACACCGTTTAAACACCATTGTATTGATGGAAGTGATATTATTTCTAATAAGTAATGTGCAAGTTTATAATTCATATTAAACAAAACCTGACTATGGATGTGTAAAGGTGATACTTTGCTACAAAATCAATTAGTGTTTAAGTACAAACAGTTAGCTCAGTTTAGATTAATAAGGATTCAGCTTTTAATTTAATGTTTATTTTTCCTTCCCCTCCGCTCGGCGTTCAGTCGGTTGACATCAGGAACTGCTATCATTTGGAAGGCGAGGTAGATGATGGCCAGAAATCACTAAACAGTTGACTAGGGACAATCCAAAGGTAGGAAAAAACTGGGTTAAGTTTAGCTATGATGGCGATGATATCAAAGCCTAATTTAACGACATTTTGCCGTCCTCCATACGCTAGGAAAACACGTTCCAATTTTGAAACTTGATATTTCAAAATAGACTGCTTGGCATGCTATGTAGAACTTTGCTCCTGAATTTTAAGTGTTATAGATAAGAGAGGGGTCTCAGGTCAAAAGCCTCACAAAACTGGCTTCCTAAACTGACATATTCAGAAAATTTAAAGTGATCCATGCATCGATCCCTTGCTGTAGAGAGTTCACTGGAACACTGCGTGTGTGCCATAATGTTCTGGCACGACGCCCCCAGCTTGTAAATTGCCTTCGTTTAGTTTTGTATGCCTCTTTAACATTTTAGTTCCAGGTAGTGAAAATTGTCGGACTCGAATTCACCTCTCACGATCTCATGCATGTATTATTGGAGTCGCTACAGCCTTACAGGACTTTGTCGCTCCTGTTCAGGTTGTAAAATCGAACGCTTTTATTGAACAAGGCAACTGAGATTTTACATTTCTGCTTGGTGTCGGTTTCAGCCTCTCCGAATTGAAACTTAATTTGAGAAATTACAGCGTGTTTTTACTGCTTTTTGGCGTGATTCAATCCCTCCTAAAACTACTGCAAGAAAATGATGGGTAGTCTTCTGAGTCTTATGTCATTGTTGAGAAGCAATGGCTGTCATTTTCCACTGATTTGTTTCACTTTCCTATGCCAAAATTCGTTTCAGAAACTGTGAAATTTGTAGTATTCGCGAAGACGTCATGTACAAAAAAGTTGATAAATGAGACATTAAATTGCCCTACAATAACTCCGCAAAAACATAAAAAAAAAACAATTTAACGGGTTTTGTTTTTAATTTCTCGCTTCTTTGTACACTGTTGTTTCCGGGAATTTGTTACAGAGAGAACTGTCGTCAATGTACGCGTCCTTTGGAAACAGGGCGCTTATCCTGAGTGCAATTTGACGTTTGAAATCAGCACATTCATGAGAAATTCAGATGCGCCGGGGACGTTTGTACGCAGACTTCGTAACTCTACAATCTGAAACGATCTATTTATTTTTCTGCAAACGAAAAACAAAATGTATGTGACAACCCCGAGTGTATTTACCAAAGAAAGAGCGAAAAGTCCTCCGTTCAAATTACACAGCACAGCATCTTAGCCTTCTTTGTATAGAAATTCATTTCAAGTTTTGCTGAGTTTTTTTATGGCTTTGACATAAATTATTTTGATTGTGCAAAATTCACGTACCCAGCAAATTTTGTTTTGATTCGGTTTTACACGGCTGATCATATTTCTTTACAAGGAAAATCATATTTTTTTTTTAGTTCTGTTACCTTTGAAAAAATTAGCATTTAGCATCTCTAAGTGACTTTGAATGGTTTATGGATGATTGAACGTTGACTGAAAAGGTGATTTCATCCGCGACCGCAAAATTGGTACAAGAGCTTTGCATTTTTTTTGTTTTTCACGCATAGATTTTTTTCGGAATTGTCATTTCTGTTTGTACTATTTTTTTTTTTACGTTTGTTTCGGAATCTAATGCGCAAATAAGGTACAATCACTGGCCAAAATTCTATCAAGAAGCCGTTTGAGGCAGAAAAGTCCAGGAAAATGATCAGTGGAAAAAGCAGAGCTGAGCCACAATACAGAGGTCGTCAATCACACATGAAAACCTTTTCTAATACACTGCAGACAACGAGGCAGAAAACGATTGACTGCAAACTGTTGTGGCCCAATCGCGTACATGTATTTGGTTTCCGGTGACGGTTTTTGCCGATGTTTTGGTTAAATTTTTCAATTTATTGCCCGCACAAACGAACGACACCAGAGAGTTTGCGGCACAAAAAGTATAATGAAATGGTGTCAATGATAATCCACGAACTTGTCAAAATTACGACGAAACCAAGATAAATTATTGCGTTCAGCTTGATGTTTCTCCAAAATGCACATTTCCTAACATATGATTCTTATCATTCGGTACGACGAGATCTCAATTTACTATATGGCTTGGCATGTAATGGTCCAGATTTTTTTCTTCCGTTTATATTTACTCCGTTTAACAGGTCACAAAACCATGCATGCAAGATCAATCAGCAGTTGTGATCAAATGTCTTTGTCTAAGCGTTTAGGTGAAGTGTAGAGGTGCAATTCTATAAATTCTGTAAATTTTATTCACCAACGACATACATTTATAGGAAGTTACAGTAAATAATAGACTTAGATGTTACATAAGTTTACAGTGAATAATAATAGTAAAAGAAAAAGTAAAAAGTGGCGAGGAGACCTCAAGAGACCCCCAGGCTTAAACTGAGAGGTCGCCTCGGAGTTTGTTAGGACTGTAAGACTAATAAAGACATTGTATTTAGATTATTTAACATACGGTGGTAAGACTATAAAGACATAAGAGAGTCTGACGTTTCATACAATTAACTGAGGAAATCAAGAAGCTTTCTTTTGAAGGTGGATAGACTAGGGGAAGACGTAATTGATCATGGCAAAGCATTCCATATTTTTGGCCCTCTAAAGAGTATAGTAAATTGCATGATATTAGTTCGGCAGGTGTGAGGTCGAAAATGAGCTGATGTTCTAGTATCATAATTATGAATTTGACCAGCAGTCGGAAATAAATTTAAAAAGGAAATTCACTTTAAAAATATCTAGGATATTCAATTGTGCAAATAAAGGTGCAGAAGGTGCAAGGTGATTAGAATTTGTCATAGCTCGCACAGCTCGTTTTTGAAGAGGAAGAAAAATGCGATTTAAAGGGACACAGTCACCTTTGTGACCGCGCTGACCTGGACGCTAGTTTTTGTCAATTTTGAAAAGCGTCCACCTCAACCCGAAATCAAAAGTACGCGTCGGCATCTAGAAATCCGCTTCAATCTTCCCAGTGTTTTGTTGGATTTTCAATCTTTTACTGGAAACCTGTTTCTGAGTATGCTTTTGCTCATCCTATGATATTATTTTATCATATTTGGTTAAAAACAGTATGGATCGCGTCTCCAACGGAACATGAAAAGAAGAGGTGGGAAACGTGAAGGCGCCGGGCCGAAGAAATCGCCTGCGTTGACTAAAATAACGAGAGAAATCAATCAAAAACATTGGAGAACAAATCAACATTATATATATTTGGAAAATTACATTTTCTCAACCTGGCGGAAGGTTCGTGCGGTGGAAATCTTCGTAAACGATTCGAACTACGCGTCATGGCTGCTTGGTTTGGAGCTCAGACGAAGACAAGCTTCGGTACACGGTCGATTATCTCCTCGACAAGGAAAACCTCCAGTAGGACCTTGTTTTCTACGGGTCGAGCAAGCGTTCTTGCAACGACATGGGTTTGGTTCCTAAATTTAGATAACGGAGAAGTTGTAGAAACGAAATTATAAAAGCAAAATATATGATTGAAAGCAGAAATAAAGCTTACCGGTTGTTTCGCTACAAAGTCGTTTCGCTACACTGCAGCTCAGTCGATTCGCTACGTTTTAAAATTGACATATTCTCTAATATTTGAACTCAATTTGCTTCTCATGCAAACACTGTGAAACGCAGAAACAGCTAAGATAATTTTTCACACGACCGGATACCGAAATAAACGATTTAATGATTCTTCGACTTCAGAGGTTTTCGTTGACGTTTGACTTTCCCTGGACAAGTCCATCAGAAAATTCTCCATGGTATCAAGAAAATGAGTGTTCTAAAATGACATTAGGTCTATAATCACTATATATATAATAATTTTTGACTGGCAAATACTTCGACTCGACAAGGTTTGTTTACATTTTTTAAAGGATGCGCTTCTCAGCGCGAGACTTGTGATAAAGTGTGATATGCAAATCAGCTAAGAAATAGTATCTAATGCGCATGTGCACCAGGTGACTGTGTCCCTTTAAGTTTGTTACATAAGTAGAAGACCAAACTGTAGTGCAATAAGTTAAATAAGGATAAATTAAGGTATAATACAATGATTTTTTAGTGTTTGATGGCAAAAAGAAACGACATCTGTACATTATATCAACGGACTTAGAGATTTTCTTGCAAATCTAACTGATATGTGATTTCCAGGTAAGACCTTCATCAATATAAATACCTAAGAACTTAACTTCTGTTACTTGCTTGAGGGGTATACTGTCAAATAAAATTTGGGAGCTCATGTGGACAGATTTTTGTTTGGGCTTAAATATAACATAATTGGTTTTCTTTATGTTAACAGAAAGTTTGTTTGACTTCATCCATAAGCTAATCCTAGTCAGCTCACTATTCATTACAGAGGCAACATTGTCAGGGTCTGAATTGGAGTAAAAGATACTAGTATCATCTGCAAAGAGCAGGCATTCCGCCAGTCTGGTTGTTTTGGGAAGATCATTGATATATGATATGAAAAATAAAGGGCCTTATATGGAACCCTGTGGAACACCGCATCTAATAATCTGTTCGGAGGAACGGGTATCGTTAATCTGGACAAATTGGGTACGGTTGGAGAAATAACTTTTGATCCATTGCAATGATAGTGCACGGACACCATAATGTTCAAGTTTGTCAAATAAGATTGGGTGGTCTAGCGTGTCAAACGCTTTAGAAAGGTCAAGAAAAACACCTGCCGTGATTTCATTTTTTTCACGTTGCAATTTTATTAACAAGGTAAATTAGAGACAGCGCAGTTTTTACGAAAACCAAACTGGATTTGGTAAAAAATATAATGGCTATTTGCGAATTCTACTAGTCGATTGTGCATGACCTTTTCGAAAAATTTCGAAAAATTGGGAAGTTATAAGATTGGTCTGTAATTAGTGAATAAATCGGGTTCATCACCTTTAAATACAGGAATCACTTTGGCAAGTTTTAGCTTTTCCGGGAATATTCTTTTAGAAAAGGATAAATTTATAATATTCTGAAGAGGTTCCGATACTACCTAAAAAGTGTTTTTGATAACATACATAGAAACATCATCATATCCTGGGGTCTTCCCAGACTTCATGGACATACAGATACCATTCAGCTCTTCAACAGTCGTCGGCCTCAAAGTCAGAGACCCATTGAACTGATCAGTCAAGAAAGAGTAGAAAGAAGAGTTCAGCGGAGGTATTTTCGCTGCTAATTTAGGTCCTCGTTAGTAAAATAATTACTGAACCCATTTGCTATTTCCACAGGGTCGGTAAGAATGCTACCATGAGATCTAAAAGGAGGTCTACATTTACGCTTGTTGATAACTTCATTGATTAATTTCCAGGTCTCCTTTAGGTCATTTTTAGCCGAAGCAAACCTTTGGTCATAATAATGGCGTTTGGCAATGAGATGGGTTAATTTGTTTCTGTAAGACTTATATTGTAACTCCCTCGTTGGATTAGGTGATCTCAGTAATTGTCTATACAGCTTGTTTTTCTTTCGAACAGAAGCTAATAAAGATTTGGTTATCCATGGGGAATCCAGAAATGCCATTCTTCAAGTTAAACATGCATTCCTTGTATTGCCTGGCCTATCATTCAGTTCAAGCATGGATTTCGTCAAGTCAAACATGCCATTTTTCAATTCAAACATTTGATCATTCAATCCAAACGTGCATTTCTTCATTGAAATCCTGAAACTCAAACACTACACCATAAATTCCGCGTTCAATTTCGATAGAAAGTGCTGAAATCCTGCTGTTGAAACATTCTGCACTTTAATTTTAAGATATGAAACCCAGATTATAAATTCAAACATAGTCTCACAATGTAGTTGTGCAGTGGCTCGATTCAAACATTCACTTCGGCGATTCAAACATTCAGCTCGTGCAGTACTTTACCCGTTAATCAGATTATCCTGTAAATGTTCATGAATGTGAACGTGTTGTTTTGCCGGATGGTGTGTCGTTCTAATGTACGGAGTTCCACTGCCGTAGGCAGTTTAACCTCCCGTAGGCGACCACTAGACACACAATCTGCTGTATCTGTCACAGGCGGAAAGTGAAAAATGTTTCACTGTAACATATTGGCCACATCATCACAGCGGACGCCGTAAATCTTACGGTCGGAGCAACCGGAAGTATTTCCCGATATAGCGTAGCATTGAAACAATTGATAAAATACACATGCACTATACTTCACGCTGAAATAAAGTTTAATTAGATTGAATCTCTTGTAGGAAAAAACTCTCTTATCTTTTAGCTGTCTTATCTTTTTGCTTATGCTCCCTTCCTGAAAAATTTAGACAGCGCTACTTCGAGTAATAAAAGAATCAAGTTTCTTTCGCAATAATTGTCTCAATCGCTGTGAGATACAAACGATCACCCGCAGACTCTAAGATTTTTTTTGCCTAGAATGATTTTGGACCAGTCTTAATATACTTGTACGTAACAATAGTTATTACTATGGGTTTCGTTAAACACTGGCAAAAGGGTTAGGTCTCCGTTAACAACCCGAAATTTTGACCCCCTGTGGTCTGTCCTCTTGTAAGCGACCACATATCCTTGACATTATGGGGGGTCGTTTACGGGAAGTTCGACTGTATATCAGCTATAGCAGAGATAGTGACATGATTTCTACAGCAGTCTGGAGTAGCTAATTTAATTTTAGCCTTAACGACCCTTCGCTCTTTAAAACCTTTTCGGCTGACAACAAAGGAAACGCTTGCTTTTTAAATGCCAAATACTTTCCAGAGACAATGAAACCATGGAACCGAAGTTGAGTTCCACGGTTCAATGGTCTGCGCAAGTTACAAAATATTTACGCTGTTTACGACGGTTTTTGTTTGTTCTTGTTTAAAGATAACCAATCACTCTAAATGGATGCTGAAAAAAAAAAGAGTTCTTTAAGCTTTTCTTCGGTCTTTGTAATGCAAAGGCTACAAAATCACAAAACAACAAAACGAAATCGCGGGCGAAATCGGCATATTAGCCGTTTTTTTTTTTTTGTTGTTTTTTTTTTTCATCCTTTCCCAAATCCATAACATCAAAATTTTGTTTTGAAACCCCTTAACTAGTGCTATCGGAGCCGCTAAAGATACAAGTTGCGTCGATAGCCAAAGTAGTAACTAAAGTAACAAAATATTTATGCCGTAAATATTCGAACAGCTGGCATTTCCAGTAAAAGACTCAGCGCGCAATGGAAACCGTAAGTTCAGCTAAATTCACCTTGCAAGACGGTTTCGTTGATTCAAAGCTGCAAGTGTGATTGAGTAAAACGTCACCGGCGATCTTATTACGGCTCAATAATGTTTGTTTACTTTTCTTTTCGTAGTTTTTTTTTTAAATCTTTCTTTCTGATAATTGCCGATGCAAAAAGATAAATCGTCAACTACACGATAACCGAATACATTTGAGGGGTGAGAGTATAACCGACATATGTCGAATTTTAGCGGACGGTCTTTTCACCCTAAAGATCACTTTTGATCAGCCGAAAACGTTTGTTTCTCTGTTTGTATGTTTTTTGTTTTATTGTTTTGTTTTTTTTTTCAATTAATTTCTTAGCCTTGTAAATAGTAATTTTTTTAAACCTGAAGCGAATAACATGTGACAGATTTTTTAGGGCAGCACCAAATTGACCAACCAAGCTTCTAAAACAGAGAAATCCCTTTGAGATCCTTCGGACGTATTTGGAAATATTTGGTCGTTGGATGA
>NW_028145734.1:1172500-1412500 GCF_977016875.1 Pavona decussata
TACTTGTGCTTGTCACTATATACCATTGAACTCTTGAAAGTGAAAAATAAATTTATTGTACATTAGCCTGCAGAGCTGGTAGGATGTCATGCAAAGGCAGATCGATTAAGCCCCAAGAATGAACAGTGAAGCCACAAGGGCAATGGGGAGGAGGCAATTTGAGATTGTCACCTAGTGACTCCAACACCAAAACTTTATTATTCACGCAGAAATTACTGCTGGCTATGCATGCATGTGGTAGGTTGTTGTGCCAACAAGTTGAACATGTCCAGTGTGAATATTAGTTGGCTGTTCACACTGGGCAGGCCAGTAGTGTGAACATCACTAACAATATACCATTTAAAGCACTATGAATCAGCATAGCATGATTACATTAGCTTTTTCAGACTCTAGTGGGATTGCAGTGAGACAACAGGGGAGCAAGAAAGTGTTTTTGGCCATTTTGTCAGATTATTAGGGAGTGTGAATGACTGGTAATGTTATTGAGGCCAATTTGTTTGGTTACTTAATAAAATATGTTATCATCTGCTAAATTGTGTACATTGTGTTAATACAGTCAAGTAGCTGAATAAAGATTATCAAAATTTTGGGTTGCGATGCTTTTTTCAAATGAAACCAATTTTGTTGTTGTATTCATGATAACATACCATAAACTGACAAAATCTATACAGGTTTTTCTGCTTGAGTTTGACAACATTAGTACTCAGTGGGTGAATGGTTGGGAAACCAGTACAGATAATTATTTGAGTTACAGTTCACATGCAAACTGGGAGACGTAGCTGATATTGCATTTCAGATTTTACAAAGCTGGGTTAAAGTTTACTGCTGATGTTAGTTGAAGGTGACTCCGATAACGAAATGATGTACAGGTACTCAATGGGGTTGCGGTTTTGGTAGCAAGCACAGCTGGAATGTACACACAGGGATTTTAAGGCAACTACCAGTGGTCAGAATATTTACCTCTGGGGTGAAATGAATTTAAGCCATACTCATTTTTGTGCCAGCTACTGACCGATCTTGGGAAATGTTTCATGTTTTCCCCCTATACTCTTGACTTTTGTCATATATTTTTATTTGCTATGTAATAATCTTAACTAATTTACTGCCTTGAGTGTATACATGCATAAATCATCTTGGGTAAATAGTTCTTTTTCCTACCAATGTAGTAGTTTTTTTTATACGTCCGATACTGGCATTATCAGTTGTTAATTTGTTTTATTTTAACTTGAGGGAGCCTAACATAAGCCTTATGGTTTCCTTTTAGGCTTCCCCGCCACTTTCTTTCTTTTTTGTAAACATGTATTTTTTTGTTCTCTACCTTATTCAAATGATAACATTTTTAGGTGAGTCACATTCCCCCTCTTCCTGGGGTAATATGACCTCCACTCCCCCCCCCCCCCCACCCCCTAAAAATGACCTGACAAGGGAAGGTGGGGGGTGTGTTATGAAGTAGCTCATGTACACTGCAAGAGAGGAAAGAAGAAAAGAAAAGTTGGAATGCTCTCCACTTGAATGACAAGCCTTATGATTGACAGTCGGTTGTAGTCTCTACATACAAGGGAGAGAGCTCAGGACTTGCTCTACCAATGATTTGTCAAAAAAAATTAATGGGCCAGGTATACTTTCTTGAAATAGAGGGACAACAGGATTTGATTATCACCTAATTACCCACACACTACCATTTTGCATTATTGTTAACGGAACTTTAGCTTCTGATAATAGCAACCGTGACAAAATCCAAATTGGTGGCACATGGGAAATTTAGTAAGTATGTAAGCAAGTTGTAGGTTTGTCATTATCATTTGTGGTCAAATGCTAGCATCATTTGCCTATTTTATTTTTTATTTTATGTTTTTATTCATTTGCCACTTGGCATAACCAGAAAATTTTGGTTTTGTGGTAGTTGTAGTCAATTGACACCATATTTTTATGAAATATTTGCCCTATTACCATTCACTTGCCTCATTTACCAGCAATTATTGTTAGCAAGTTGAAGGTTTGATTAATGTAAAACAACTCTCATCATAGGCTTACCAGCAGCTTACAGATGAATACAACTTTTGTCTACCACTCTCTGCCAACAAAATGTCCCTCACAGCCAGAAAATAAGCAGAACCTTATTGATTTATACCGCTCAGGGCAGATGCATTATATTTGCATGTTACACACTACCTTTTCTTTCATAATAGTCTAGGTGAAAAAAAGCATAATTTTGCATAATTGTAGCATGTGAATGCGTCTAGAGAAGTTTACCCTTTCAAGGATGTACAGAAGTAGTTGTCAGGAAAACAGCATCACTGGCCAAGCCAAGAAGTTCAACCTTCCATCACTAATTCTTACTGTGAAAGCTCTCTTAATTTATTGCTCCAAGAGGTCAATGAACCACTCAAATTGTAAACATGAAAGTTCGCTTTCACCGAGTTGTTCATCTCTTGATATAATTCAAATTTATACCGCAATTCAAGGTAAGTGTGAAATGTTCAAATTTTAGACTTCAGTCAGCTGAAATATTTTGCATGCTGAATTTAGCAAAAGTATGTTTCCTAAAGATCTGATTTTAACTTGAGGATTGTAAAAACACAATTTTCTCCAAAGAAACATAGAGCATGACATGGGCAGTGATAACCCACTAACATTTTGGACGTGAAATGAAAGAATTCACTGCTTATTATTTTGAACTGCGGATGAAAATTAAAAAATGAGTGGCCACCCTAGTTATGTAAGCAACTTATAATTAAGCAGCTACAAAAAGAAACCCTGAAAAAAATTCAGACTTGAATAGGATTCAATCCAGTGGCCTCTGCGATACTGGTGTGGTGCTCCGATTAAGCTACCAAGCCAAGTATTAAAGAGCCAGTCAGTTTGTGAGTTCATCATATATATACTGGGAGAGTTGAAGATATGGAAGTGAAATCCACAGATTCTGAATGGTGTATGAAGGAATAGATAACTGAATGACCGTTGCAGTGATGTGTACACAACTACCAAGATAGGCACTCATTTATCTAGTCCACTAACATTTCCTTTGCAAATTGGCTTGGACATAATGCACCCACCAATGTTGAAGCAGTGGTGGTGGACTTGTCGGCAACATCTACCATTAAATCATTGATGACGCCCCCCTGTAAATTTGGTTTGGTTTCTTTTGATCATTTTACTGCGATTGCTGACTCAAAAACTAAATGAGCTGATTCGAAGGAAATAGTAGGGATAAAACAATAGTAAATATTTCCCGCTGCCCCTTTCCCCCACCCCCTCCCTCCAACCCTGTGCACCCCCCCCATCTACAACCTGACACATATATAAACAACCAAAGAATTGATTTTATCCCCACTTTTATGATAAAAGCTGAGGGTTTACAACTTTTGTTTTCGTCTCTTTTACATGTTATATGGCAGTAAAAAGTTTATTTCACTCTCCTACAAGATTTTAAATCATAGAAAAAGCGAACGCAACCTTTAAGATGGAAAGACACCAAGTTCCCACAACAGCTTTCAATGAGCGGCCTTGCTTCCCTTCTCTGATTTTTTAGGCAACAGAACAGCCTGAATGTTTGGCAACACACCACCCTGCGCGATCGTCACACCAGCCAACAGCCTGTTTAACTCTTCGTCGTTTCGAATTGCTAGTTGAAGATGGCGAGGGATAATTCTCGTTTTCTTGTTATCCCGGGCAGCATTGCCGGCCAATTCCAAGATTTCTGCCGAGAGGTACTCTAAGACTGCCGCCATGTAAACAGGAGCCCCAGCACCAACTCGCTCGGCGTAATTTCCCTTTCGTAACAAACGATGGATTCTGCCCACCGGAAACTGAAGCCCTGCTCTTGAAGAACGTGTCTTCGATTTGGTGCCCTTAGCTTTGCCTTTTCCCCGTCCTGACATTTTTCTTCTCAAGTTTCTTTTCTTGCTTTGGCTGTGGTACAAAGAAGAAGGACGTCAATACAACAGTCAAAACTCGAAAATGCACGTACCGGAAGTGTTTGTTATCACCTGAATGAATATTTTACAACAGTTATGGATCGAACGCACCAAGTTTCGTCCAATCAAACTCGCCAATGCTAACCGGAAGTAAAGGATGTGTACATTTACCTGCTCCCTCAGAGGTACGCATTCAAAATAAACCAATCACATTACAGTATTTTCGATCCCAGAGAATTTCGATCCTGGACCACTCGAATATAAATAGTGGAAGGCCAACCTCTGCAGTTTTCCCAAACTGAATTTAGTCGTTCCGTTCTTGGCTGGGCTAATTTGTGAACCGTATAGATTAAGAGCATTTACTTCAATATGGCCCCAAAAGCTCGAGGAAAAAAGGGCGAAAAACACACCGAGAAAAAGCAAACTCTGCCGGGCGAGAAGAAAAGGCATAAGAAGCGAAGAGAAAGCTACGCGACTTACATTTACAAAGTTCTCAAACAAGTCCATCCAGACACTGGTATATCAACAAAAGCTATGAGCATCATGAACTCCTTCGTAAATGACATTTTCGAGAGAATTGCGGCGGAATCATCACGGTTGGCTCACTACAACAAAAAGTCGACGATTTCTTCGCGCGAAATTCAAACAGCTGTGCGCTTGCTTCTGCCGGGGGAGCTTGCCAAACACGCCGTCAGCGAAGGAACAAAAGCTGTCACGAAATATACAAGTAGCAAATGAACAAGACTTTAGCAAGGAACAATGTTGTTGTTATTGAATTGTTCTTCGAGAACTCTGAGGGAAAGAATTGAACAGCGATGGCTTTCGTTTTGTGTTGAATTGGATAGCAGTGTGAGGTTGTTCCCGCTGTTATGCATTTCAAATTTCGCGGGAAATTTAAAGCCAGGAGAGGCCGGACTAAATGTTCACACTGTTAAAGATATTTGCTTTGCGGAAATCATTTGACATTGACTCCTGTGTCATAAATGTAACTTAAATGTCGTATCGTTTATATTAATGCATGTGAACAGTGTGTGAGGTTGTTATACACAAGTTTTTAGTATACCTGTTCGAATTTCATCAAGACAACTGACCGTATTCTCTAGCCTTTGTTTGATTTGTTTGCTGTGGAAAAAGATTGGTGGTGTATTAAAGCGCACAAGATAATTTCCATAAAACTAGTAACTATGTTTGAAAGCACACCTCACAGATAGCATAACGACGGTCACGTTTCTGGGGGGAGGGGACTTTTTATTTTTAAATGATGAATTTTCAACAAAAGCTTAATAAACTTTTCCGAAATGTTTCCACACAAATCATTGATAGGTATGGGTTGTGAATCACAGGATTCAAACCCATGACCTGTGTGACACCCTCTCACTTTGTAAAATATGCTCTGCACAGTTATCTAGAGTGGTGAGAGGTCGGGGGTTTGAATCATGTTCAAGCGTGAAAAATTCCTGGATTTGCCCTCCACCTGAGAAGTAATTCAATTTGTAAAACGTGGCTGAATTATCCCGTAACATGTTATTGGCAGCAACAGTGTTCAATTTCAGAAAAACTGAAAGAGAAATAAAATCACCGTCGTGTTCCTATGTTCTCCTTAAAACGTTGTGATTGGATCATTTTCAGGGGACGTCAAAGAAATGTACCACAATTCTATAACGCACCACGGGCATTTGACCGTGTACCGCACCGGGGGATTGGGGATCTGATCGGGGTGGGAAATTTTAACAGGTTTTTGGGAGTTAAAGTTTTGCAAGGACAGGATTTCGCCTCAGCTCTGTGAGCGAATGGCTCACTCGAAATGGCTTCAAAATAGCTTTTGAAGGGGTCATTTAATACATTAGTTTTTTAAACAATAAGCAAGGGACCGCAAAATGCTGCAAGTATACGCAGGATCTGTAAAAGATCTATCGTGTAGCATGAAAATTTTGCGGGTTCTTATTTTTGCGGATTGACCACGATCCGCAAAAATTAGTTCCCGCAGAAAAAAATACCCGCAAAATAAAACGCCGCAAAAAATAACTCCCTTCAGTCAAATTGAAAACTTTGCTTGTAATAGACTTGTGCCACTGGGCGTTATAAATTGGACTCAAACAAGAACACGGACATGATTTTCCATTGTAAAAGGCAACCAGAGCTTAGACACATACGGTCAGGTCTGTTTCGCAAACAAAACAATGTGTAAAGAACAGAAAATGTAAAGTATACAGTAATTCAGTACATTAGATTGGCACGAATGGAGTCATCTGAAGGAACACCATTTGCTAGGGCGTTTCCGATGCCAGATCTTTTACATCCATTCTCAATGATTGCGGAAGTTTTCTGCTTCTTGAACAATGAATCGCAAAAATTAGTTCCCACCAGAAATTTCAGTCATCTCGAGCCGCAAAAATTTGTTCCCGCAAACTACAAAATATCGCCAATCCGCAAAATAAAACTCCCGCAAAATTTTCATGCTACACGGTAATCAGTAAAAATATAAATGACTCAAATTTCTGCAAGGCTGATCGGACTGCGTAGAAAACTTAACACGAAAGCGACATGATAGAGACCAAACCGAGAATCAATAGAATGCGACAACCGTGGACAGCTGTTTCGAGCTGGTTGGCTCTCGTCAGGACGGTGAAGTACAGCAAAAAGTGGAACAACCAACGCGAGTCGAGTGGTCTACCAAATGCACGTGGTAGTGATTTCGGATGGGCCCAAATTCAGACATCCGTCCACGTTGAGTTTTCTACGCAGTCCGATCAGCCTCACTTTTTGGAAGAGAGGAGAGCGACGCCATTCTGATTTATTGAGGGTAACTCTATCAGTGACTAAATGTCCCTGCTATCAACAGGAACCTTCCTAAAAACTATTAAACAACTACTGCTCTTATACTACTCTTAAAACTACGAATAGTGATTGATTGCAACTGGGAAGAAATTTGTCCTCTAGGAGAGGTCTTGGAGCATTTGAGGGAAGGGCATTTGAACGGCTTTGTGGACCCCCGGGAGCGGGAATTTAAACAACCTATAATCTTCAAAAGTTCAAATTCCTGGGAGTGTTGAAGTTTCGAATTGATCGGCGCAGAATGCTTTTGGGATTTGACGTTCTCTTCGTTAGGTCCCTAATATATTGGGAGAATCTCCTGTATATGTAGGTTGTATACGATTTTGAATATGAGGGTGTTGTAGACGCGCAATTTTTTAAAGGCGAACGACCGCTGTACATTAGATCATGTAGAACCAGTAGGCCAAGCTGAGCAATGCATCATGTTCAAACATTGAAGGCCAGTTGAAGGACAAGATTTGGAGACGGGGAGGGGAACACAAATATCCTCTTCCTATTATCGTTAACACTCTACTGCCCGTTGAATGAGCCCGCTGCGACAGCGGTGACAACAACGACCCCAAGTGAAACAATTGTTTTTTTAAATGAGCAAAAAACACTGCCTCTGCACGTGCAATATACATCTTGGTACATTTCTTTGCAGTCCTCTGCAAAACAACTACGTGAAATGACAAAATTCAAAGTTTTGCGGAGAATGTGTCGTTTTTCAGTTCTCTACCCTACCTATTCTCACTGCATATATAATGAGCGCGTCTCGGGAATATGCCTGCGTTCTACCAATCCCAGAGTTCTTGGCAATCGGGGTCGATTATGATCCTTTGCGGTCTTTTGCCATAAATTTTGGCGGCGTGGTGTGAGATCTCGCACTTTGACGAGATTGTCTGCGGGAAGCGTTTTTCGCCCCTCCCACCTTCACTGACCACATCATCAAGCCTCGCTGCATATATTTGCCAAGGCAGTCGCGGACTCCTCCCATATCTTAGTTTGCCGTGATGTGACTATAGATATGCAGTGACGATAAATTACAATTTAGTTTCTGGGTATTTCCCCCTCTTTGTTCCGAAGTTGAACGAGTTAGATGAATTGCATGAATTTCTATTTGAATTTAAAAATGACGTTGCCTATGGTGTTTGCCGCCCGGGGGGGTACTTGGGTTCAGTTTTGCTGGGTATGTGCCGCTGGCCTCTCAGAGCCCCTGTCCCATTATAGTTTATTTTTTGACCAGTTATAGACCTTATCTTAATCACTTTTGGGAAAATGTAATTTTCGTGATCCCAACTAAGTCACTTTCTATTTATGCATCTACTTCGTTCTGGACCAGTGGTTTTGTGCTATTGTGTAACTGGTTAATATTGAAGTTGTGGTTTCAAGAACGGAATGTAATGCGAGGTGATTGTTACATTTAATAAACAACAACTTTCTGAACTTTTTAACCGAGACCATTTTGAATCCCTACTTAATAGAATTTTCTTACCCCGAAAATCCAAAAATGCGCGACCCCATTCTAGTCAATCCAGTCATGAAAATGCAACCCCATCCAGCGGCACATCCCCATTAGCCTCCGATAAGGAAGTACCCCCCCCCCCCGGGTGGGGGGGGTTCCGTCGGCCCACCAAGCGAATATTCCACTAACTAACTCTTTCTTGCTTATTGATATGAATTGCATGGCTGCTAGACTTTCACAAAGTCGCTCCACGCTCGCTTCTCATTGAATGGGCCTGGCGACCTCTCTCTTTCGCTAGAGCTCTGACGATCGCGCTTTGCGCTCTCTGAGGTTGACCGTGCAAGCAAGTGTACATGGGTGCCAGAACCAGAACCAAAACAATCTCCTTTCAAGTGACCGGTCAAGCAAAATACGCTAATTTGAATACAATGGACGATCTTGCTATGTCCTGTAATCACTATGGAGACATTTCACCAAAAAAGTACCGCACAATAGTATTAAAGGGACTAAAGTTTCTGACCAAGAGAGCGCTGGAGAAGTTCGGGATAGTTTAACTGTGAAAAGTGTTAAAATTTTAGTCATCTCTTTTTCTTTTCTTTCCTATGGAAGAATCGCAAAATGAAACAAAGGAAAACTCATCCTTGACCTGTAATTTTTTAAAAGTTCCACTAAATTGCTACTGGTGGCAAACTTATGGAAATGTTTAATTTTTTGACACATCTTCTCAGTTACTTGGTGACTTTATTTTAAAATTAGCGCCATAATCTAATTTCTTCCTAGTCTTAAAATCTTTATCATTTTCTACTATCGATAAGTTCAATTTTCTCGACCAAGTCTATTAACCGACGCTTCAAGGCTTGAAACATTACGGTGCGCCAGACATTTTGCGATGTAATTGAATCTCTTAATTCAATGATATAGTTTTCTTTAGAAAAGACTTTTTGGTCAAAGACTTTATAAAGTTTAACAGGTCGCCAATAACAGGCTTCGAAAAGAATGCGCTTTATAAGTGTCATAGCACGTGGATTATTTCAGACGTGGCAAGCCTTGCGTTTGACGCCCTCATTTAAAAATACTATTTTCACATTTCAGCCAATAGGAGTTTGTTACCAAGTGGATTATCCAATCAGAGATGAATAATAAATGAGACGTAGCCAGCGTTCTATTCATTGACGGCAGAGCTTAATTCATCCACTGTCCAATGATATTTCCGCGCCACTAGTATCGTTACACCTGCTCTAAAACTGTCAGTTCGCATAGAAAACAAGACGCCGGGGCGAATTTTCCATCGTTTTGGTAATTTTCCTCGGGGGCTGAGTGAGCAGAGGCGACCGCCAGCAGGAAAGTCCACAATGTCGAAAAGGAAACATGACGAGGAAGATTCGCTGAGTACTGCTAGTTCGGACAGTGCCGATAGTTTGGGAAACGTCGAGGATTATCATCGAGCAAAGCGAAATCGTAAAGTACGTTTCAGCGAACGGACGGTGTTCCATTTTCCCCGGACCCAAGGATATACGTGTGTACCGTCGAACGGAGGAACAACGCTTGGAATGAAACACAAACACGCTTTCGTCGAAAGGGTGCTGATTTCCGACGACGATTTGAGCGAAAGTGACACTGAAGATTCGTACGACAGTGCCGATAGCGAGGACGAGCACTGCTTCATGCCAATTCCTCAGAAAGATCGCAAAGACATTTTGAAAGCGGCCGGCGTAAAGAAAATCAACAAACAAGAGGCTATTGAATGTATGCAAATTAGGTACTCGCGGCAGATTTGCGGATGTTCTTGCAAAGAATTTTGTCAGCCGGAATCCTGTAGTTGCCATTTGAATGGGATAAACTGCCAAGTGGATCGCGATAGTTTTCCTTGTGGGTGTACCCGCGAAGGATGTCAAAATCCGAACGGACGCCATGAATATGACCCGATAACTGTGCGTCGCCATTTCATTGAAACTGTTTTGAAACTGCGAGGGGAAAAGTATTTATGGAAGGAGACTGCTAATAGCGATCAGGACCATGTGAACGATCTACAAGCTTCAGGACCAGTTTTAAGTTTTACCACTGTTTCGTAACGAGCGTAGAACATTTAATGCCGGTCGCATTGCGCGGTCAGATAACTTGATTGAAATACTGTCAAGGTTTGATACAAGAAAAAACGAAACTGGGAAGTCAACAGAAATTCAATTTCTCAAGTTCTGAAAGGATTTGACATATATAACAAAGATTGTACATAAACTAAATAAGACATAAACCCGAGAGCGGATGAATAAAACTATATTTGTATTTGAAGACAAGCAGAGTTTACTTCCTGTCGTGTTACGTTTTGCACTTCTTTCGAAAAGCGGCCGGTTAATTCGCTAAAAAGACTGTGCTTTTATGTTTTCTATTGTCGTTTTGAAAGTATGAACTGTTTCGTGGTGCGCAACTAAACGATCGTCTCTGGCTATAAGATCCGCCGGTAGTGGATTTTTGATATTAAATTCTTTTGTGATCCACTTGCAGTGACACTTTGTTCAATTCTACGTTTCAACGGGAGCGATACAATATTTAAAATTGCGTTGTCAGTATCCTTTCACAATGGATTATATTGTTAAGGCGATAAATTGTCCCCTTTCCGTTAGTTTCTATAAAACAGTATACAATATCGATCTTTTAGTGGAATATAATTAGCCTTTGGCGTCCTAATCGCGCTCGTAAATTAATCTACCTCAATGTGGTTTTTAATTTATAACAACCAGCTTTCCCCGCAAACAGGTTACCTAAGCCTGGACTGGCTTAAAAATGAAATCAGTTTGATTTTTATATCGTTGTGACGCCGTATTGTTTCTTAAGTGACAGAATTGCAACTTTTAAGTCTCAATTCGAAAAACAGTGGTTTTTTTTTTTTAATCCACTTTTTAAAAATATATATGCAAATTAACTCGGCGTTCTCCTTCGTCGACCGCAAAAAAAAATAAATAAATAAAAAAATAGGGCGTACCTCGATTAAGCAAGAGTAGCGGATCCAGAGCGTGATGGAAGTTGAGGGTTTGCGGATCTGGTGCAAGATGCTTCAATAAGAATGAAAAAAAAAAAAAATGGCCTTACTTTTTTTTGTGATTAAGGTGTGGCCCAAAATAAGGTGGGAGGCAAAATAAGGTGTGTCCAAAGGACCTGGGCCACTAACCAGGATCCGTCACAGAACACCCTCTCTTAAAGAACCAACCCCTCACCTATAGTAGAGAAGTTGGAACTAGTGCATTAGGCGAGACAAGGTTGAGCTTTTTCCACACTTACGCCTGTTCCCAGGGACTCCAATAAATTGTCCAAAATATTTTTTGTTTTATTTTATTTTTATTTACAAGATTTGCCAATGCAATTTGCGTGGAGACACTTCTCTAATTACGGGGTCCCGCATGACGACAAAACACACTTAAAGGGTACGCGATAAGATAAAGAAAAAATGAAGAAAATAAATGAGTGAATATATGAACACAAAAGTCGGCAACACGCTCTTACGGATAGCTTCGACAGCGATCAAGCGCAGTGTGACACTTAAAAACCATTTGAAGGCCGGGACAGTGTCACCCATTTTTAGCGATATCCATTTCAACACCCAAAAAATATTTTTGTATGGACGTAAACGTAAAATGAATGGTTCAGTTCTGTTAACAATAACCCTACTAGTGCACAGAAACTATTATCATTCATCTTTGGCTGCGTATGGCTAGGATGAAAATGGATTGCAACTTGAAAAAAATTGGCCAATTTTTTCAAGTTCCTCCTGTGTATTTTGGAAAAATTGCAAAAACTTATTTTAGTTCATTTTACCTTGGAGAAATCATTTCATATTTTTTTCCTTCCGGTGCTGTAAGAGCAACTTTATGTTAGAGACGAGGTTCATATACTCAAATTTTTGAGCGGTTTTGGCCAGCAAGACAGCAAAATCTCTGTGATAGTGCCCCCTTTAAATACTGCTGGGACCTAAATATGTCTTTTAATGAGCTTTGGAGAGTGTTCCAGACTCAGGGTGTTACAACATAGAAGCTATTTTGGAAGGTCAACGTACGCAACTGGACGGCTGAGGGAAGGGGACGATGAAATATCGTTATGTGACCAATATGACATCTTATTGCCTTCACATTTTTAGGTGATTTTCGACTAAAACTGGTGTTCTCTCATCTGTGACAACCTGAAAACCACGAGCGGTAGGAATGTTACAATCTAGAGTCATGAAAACTTGGCCGTCAAGTTGGTCACACCAGCACAATTTGCCGTCCCACCACATCAGCCGTCCTGTTGCGTAAACTCGCTATTATCTAATTGTAGGCCGTTGGAAGCACTGGAGGATCTGATAGCTCGGGAAGGAAGTTTTACTGATATGTTCAAATGCATCAGAGTCATTTAACAAGCCAGTTTTATGGCAATAGTTTTTTATCCCAATACCCACCCAGGGTGTTTGTTAGAGGAAACAGGATCCATTCGCTAACACCGTGACGTATAGAGCCCCAGATTGTTTGGCTGCAACGGCAGTAGCTCTCTGTGCGGTTCAAATCGACGTTTAGGTTAATTGGCTTTACGTTCACCGTAGGAGGGTGGGTGGATGGATACCTGCAGTATACCCGGTAGGAAGTGCGTAATTCCGTTCAGACGTGTCAGGCTAAAGTTTTGGAAGTTCCTTGAACTATATGTTTGTCCCCGAGCATGGTATAACGCACAAATTTACCTTTTTTTAAAAAAAATATATATATTTTTAGCCACATACAAAGCATGTTTTTCGGAAACAAATGTTTCCGACCGGAATCAGCCTAATATATATATTTTTGGCCTCTGAAAACCTTAAATACATTTAGCCCACCGATAAACACGGAATTATCCGAGTTAAAAAAATTAGAGACTAGATGTTTTTCTAATTTCAAGGTCAACGAGGCAGCTTTTTTATAGAAATATAAAACCGAGTTTTTATCAGGAGCTCATGAGCCCACGGGCTCCTGGTTTTATCAGGGATGTAGCAGCTCTTAAAAGATCTCACGTGACTGGACTGCAACACTTCTAAACCCCCCCCCCCCCCCCCCAACACAGAGAACAATAGCAGCTTCAACACAATTACTGGTTTTATCTCTGAAAGGTTTTCGTTCTATTTGTGAATATACGTAAAGTTTCGACCATTTAGGTAGCCGGTATCAAAACATGTGCAATTGAATGTCAATCAAATCAGGCGCAGTGCCTTTAATTTTGAAGGTAGTATCATGTTTTCACTCGATCATACAACATGATTACGATCGAGAAAGCTTTCGTGTTCAGTCGTGGGCCATATATAGGAATGCAGCCGGCTTTGATTCGAGATGTTGGCATCATAGAAAGCATTAACGTGAATAAAAGTATTCACTCAATGACCTTAATCTTTTCCTCCCCCTTCCCCAGAACCCGTCCATCAAACTCCGCCTCATTCATTCATTCCTTCCTTCCTTCCTTCCTTCCTTCCTTCCTTCCTTCCTTCCTTCCTTCCTTCCTTCCTTCCTTCCTTCCTTCCTACCTTCCACCCTTCATTCATTCATTCATTCATTCATTCATTCATTCATTCATTCATTCATTCATTCATTCATTCATTCATTCATTCATTCATTCATTCACTCATCTACTCATTCACTCATTCACTCATTCACTCATTCACTCATTCACTCATTCATTCATTCATTCATTCATTCATTCCTTCCTTCCTTCCTTCATTTATTCATTCATTCATTCATTCATTCATTCACTCATTCACTCATCTACTCATTCACTCATTCACTCATTCACTCATTCACTCATTCATTCATTCATTCATTCATTCATTCATTCATTCATTCATTCACTCATTCACTCATCTACTCATTCACTCATTCACTCATTCACTCATTCATTCATTCATTCATTCATTCATTCATTCATTCATTCATTCATTCCTTCCTTCCTTCATTTATTCATTCATTCATTCATTCATTCATTCATTCATTCATTCATTCATTCATTCATTCATTCATTCATTCATTCATTCATTCATTCATTCATTCATTCATTCATTCATTCATTCATTCAGGGCCTCTTCATATGATCCCGGTTGACCGGGCTAGCCCGATTACCGAGATCTCGCCTTATTCCTATTTCTTTTGTAAAAAATTCGATGTGTTCATATGAGAAGGCGGGCCAGCCCGGTTACCGAGATCTCGGTTTCAGCGACCGAGATCTCGGGAGTCCGGGACGAAAATTTTCTCATATGAACACGGTATCCCGGTTACCGGGATGAAGTCTATAACCAAACATTCGCGTCTTAGAACGGATATATTTGATTATTAAGACTTATTTATGAGATGTTCTAGTTCAAAATAATTCCTTTTCGTGGTAGAGATAAAGATATAATACTTTTGAGGTTTGCAGAACCGATAAAAATGAAAAATTCTTGCCGGGCTTGTTCGGTAAATGTTACGCTCGATTGACCGCGTCACCACTTTTCATCTCGGTAACCGGGATGAAATTTCCCATATGAACGGACTGCAAAATTCATCCCGCTTACCGAGCCATCCCGGTAACCGGGATCATATGAAGAGGCCCTCATTCATTCATTCATTCATTCATTCATTCACAGCTTTAATCTGTGTCATTAGACCGCGAAACGGTCGCTATCCTTTTTTCTTGAATTTAATTTTACTATCAAGACTATTCCTCAATTAATTAACCCTTCAAATAAACACCAGTCCTTTTCCCTGAAAAAGCTGTACAGTGAGGCGAATTTGAAACGAGACAAACTAACGAGCCAAGCTCTTTTTTGCTGCTACGAATTTCGGGACTATTTGCAAGATTGCGGGTTTGAACGGGACGATCGTGACGTCAGCAACCTTCGAGGTCATGCGCGTTCTGCACGTTTGGCTTCGATGGGCAAGATGGAGTAGTGTAGAGTGTGTTCGTGTCAGGGTTTGAAGGAAACTTTACTCATGGACTTTGAACGTTAAATTTCATTGATTACTTCTGTGGCTCAAGAAATGCCTAAATCAGAAGAGGTGGGAAAAAATGGAATATCTTTGATATTTTTGTCGCTTTCAATTTAAACTCGAACGAAACAGAAATTTTGTCTTGTACTACAGATTTGGTGATGTTTTTTTCTCTTCGCGTAGGGCTTAACTTTTGGCGATTTTACCGCAGAAGAATGGGAAAAATACTTCAACAATTCAGCAGTTCAAATTGGAAGTTCGCCGGCGGTCGAGGTAATTTAAGGCAAACTGCATTTCCTGTGTATTTTTTAATTTCGCTTAACTCGATTTTATTTGCGTGTCTCGGTTTTCTGGTTTTAATCGTTGTATTTCCTATGGTTTCTATGCAGTTCCTCTTCGTCTTTGAGTATTCAGATCCCGAGGAGCCTGACAGTACGTTCAAAGGTGCGTGTTCTAAGCTCAAGTTTTACCAAAGTTTTACAACTGTTAGCAGTCTTGGCGCGGCGTATCTGGGCTAAGCTAGACTGTAATTTCAAGCGTTGTGTTACCAAATAAAGGCTTATAAAATACAAATCTACTTCACTACTCGGCAATCGTGGCGGAAATTCCAATTACCATTAAATTAGCTCGATTAATGTTTTATTGTATAACGTGAAGAACCTCGTGGATCGTGGCTTTTAATCCGGAAGGCGAACAAACTGCGAGGTTGGTTAGTCTGGGCCATATATATATATATATATATATACAGTCACCTGTGGGTGGGGCTCAGAACAAAATTAACATAATCTGTAATAATATTGAGCACCATCTAACCAACAGGAAATGCAAGTTTGTAAATAAATGTATCAGTAGCTCTTTCTTTTGCTGAGTCTGTGGATCAAATTTTGTCAACCTAATATTGTTTGTTAGAATTATGTTGTTAATAAATAATCGTTAAAGGACAATATTGGAGATTGAATTTGGAACCATAAACTTCTGTATGGATGCTCAAGGTATATCTTATGCTCATATCATGTTGCAGGCTTTAGCCAAGGCACACCTTTAATCAACCGTAATATAAGGGAAGTGGTCAAAACTACTACGCTCGAACAGGACTCGCCAAACCACAAAATAGATGGTGGTCTCCTCCTGCAATCCCTCTTCCTCAACCTCAAAAATGATGGCGGCTTTATTTTGCCAATGAGATTCAAACCTCACCTTTCTTGTTTATCTAGCAATGCTGACTCTCACTAGTTGAATATTTCTTTGTCAACTCAAATTTTAAAGCCAATAAAGTTTTGTTTATAATGTTCATGAGATATATGTGGTGTCTTCGATAACCCCTGTATCTAAGGCAAGGTGGGTCCTCTTTGATCAAACTTGTTTTGGCCAATTCAACCAGTTGGAGATTTAACAAAATGCATGGGTTTGGGAGTGGTGGGGGTGGGGTGAGGGGGGTTGCATCCCATTGAAGGAGAGTAGCTATACTCTACTCCTTGAATAGGTCTTTTCCGAGTTGTTTTGTACCTCATTATGAAAGCGAGGCTAAGTGCAAAACTTTTCATGTGAAAATTAGTTTTGATTGCATGTGAATGGAAACTTATTTTCCTGATAAAAACTATGCACAGAGCCTTGCTTTCATAACATGGTTCAAAGCAACTCGGAAGTGGCCTATTGCTATGGAAACTATAATAATATTTAAGTGCAGTCACTGTTGACTTTTCTTTTTGGATTTTCCTTTCACTTGTCCTCAAACCACCAGCCCTCACACAGTTTTTCCATTCAACAGTCCGGTACACCTGTAGCTTAATACTTCACTACTATGCTCCCATGAAAAGTATTGTTGTTGGTCCAATTTGATTTATTTTGTGCAAATGCTCTTGCAAAATAAGGTAAGAAATCCAAGCTTGTCAAACATACTCTCTACATCTTCTGAAATTAATACAACTCCATGGTTCACCTTATTTTACTGTTTTACGTGTTTGATTGTACCTTGCTTTATTTAGGAGATGATCCCAGGACACAGAGCTCATCCAATGACAGTTCTGGAGCTAAAAATGTCACAACAGGGCTGGAAGATTCTGGTGTGGAAGTTGGACAGGAGAGCGAGCAGGAAAGTACGTCAGGAAGAGCAGTAAAATCAGCAGCTGATGTGGGCAATATAGTGTATAATCTGCCTCCTGAAAAACAAACACAAGAAGTGCCAGGCCAAGTGAACCGTAGTAATACTGAACACATTGAATTTGGTGGGAAAAGCATTGTCGAAGAGCATGGTAATGAGACAAGGAAAAGCAAAGCTGCTAGCAGGTGAGATTGTAAGGCTGAAACAATGATTAAGTTTTTATGAGGTCCTTTATAATCACACACTCATGGTCAACAAAGAATATTTATACCGCAGATAACCACTGCATAGCTTGGGTATTACAGTCCTCTCTCTTCTTGGGAGAAGAACCAGATGGTGAGAGAGAGGGCCCATCTTTAGGTTTCTCTAGTTTGTCTTAAATGTAGTATATACGAGTTCTACTTTCCACTCATCCCCACAAGTTGTAGCTTAGAATAATTATTGGTTGTACATATAAATAAAGTTGAACTTATGTATCTCATATGGTACAGTGCTTTCAAGTTAAATTATCAAACTGAGATCTGCTTGTGTTGGTGAGTCTATCATTCATGCAAAGTTGATCTTAAATTGTGTCATTTTATCATGGTGGAGTTAGATGCACAATCTCCTGATGATTAACAAGATAAGATAATGAGCATATTGCTATACCATAACAGACAAAGTAAGGCCTTGTGGTTTGTTTTCTTTTTGTTTCGCAGCCCTCCATCAACAGTGCCCTGTGATGATGACAGTTTCCCACCACTGTCGTCAGTGGTTACAGAGAAATCAATAGAAAAGCCCGAAAATGAAAGGTCGCGTAAGCGCCGCAGACGGAGACGACAGAGGAAACGGTCTGGATCTGTTTCCAGTTCCTCTAGTGAATGTGGTGAAAAGGACAGGGCTTCTTTAAATTCACCTGGATCTGGACCTAAAAACAAACCTACTGGTTCATTGCTGACCGCAGAAAAGGTCAGAGTTGAGAAAGACACTATTAAAGTACATGTGAATGTATCATGTTCAGCTCACAAGGAGGGAAAAGAAGGTAAAAATTCTGTGGACGAGAATATGGCATCAAGAAACAGCACAAACTCTTGCATTTCAGGAAAAGCTGTTAGTGAAAGAAACAGTTCTTCATCTACAGATGGGGCATCAAACAGCCCTGTTCAGAGTGACACAGACGTTAAAGTTGCTTTGAATGTATCACAGGAATCTTGTAGTTCAGACAAGAACAAATCATCAGAACTAGAGAATGGAGATCTTCACACATTATTGGATCGGTGTAAAACATCAACCAATGTAAACCAAGGACTACCAGAAAAGAAAGAGTCCCCAAAGCCCTCGTCATGGGCTGACTTGTTTAAGGGTGGCTCTAAGCCATCCCCTGGCATTGTTATTAAGGTACAGAGTTCTGTTTTAAGGACAGAAAGTTCCGTAGGTTTGGGTGTGAAGAAAACAGAAGACCTTCTTGTTCAAACAATAGTTGGGGTAGAAGAGGACAAGTATGCCAAAAAATTTGCAGGTAACAGCTGTTGTTTTGCTAGATTGTCAGGCAATACAGTGGAACCTTGATTTAACAAACCTCTATACAATGAAGCCCTTGGTATAACAAACGATATTCTCCAGCCCAGCCTCTTAAAATGTATGGAACAGAACCTCAATATAACAAACCTATTTTCCTAGTCCCTTGGCACCTTGTTAAATCAAGTTTCCACTATAAATATATTTTAATCCAGGACCTTGCATTATGGCTACAAGGTGCAGTTGTAAACTTGAAGTGGTGGGATAATCCCCCACAACTGAGCAATTATTATGCCCTCCGTGCCGACACATGTATTGTACCGGTACTAACTCGCTAGTTGATGAAAGAAAAGGTAAAAAAGGTGCCGTCAAAATAATAGAGGGAGGAGTAAAATTCAGTAATGAACTTCACAGAACATTCTTGAGACAGAATCACAGCAATTTCAAGCTCCATGTTAATCATCAGTTAACTTGGTTAGGAACATACCTGTAGGATTTACAATGTCCATACCCGAGATTGTCATAGATTCGTAATTCCAAAATGGTGAAGTGGCCGTGACGACAGTTGATTTTCGTAATATATATTTTTGTTAAGTTATGTTTAATGTTTGTGTTCATTTGCAGAAACTATCCAGAAACAACAATTAAACTACAATCAGAAGGCTTTCACTCCACGAGGACTAACCAACAGAGGAAACTGGTGTTACATAAATGCTGTATCCATTGATTAATCTATTTTGGTGATAATACCGTCGGTTGCATCTAGGCGTGGATGTTGTAGGTTAAAATGAATCCCAGGTTAAAATGATTTCAACCTAGGTTGATTTGTATTTTCCTTTGTTTCAGATGTAAATTACTCAACCTGAACAAAGGAAAATACAAATCAACCTAGGTTGAAATCATTTTAACCTGGATTCATTTTAACCTACAACATGGACACGAGACAAAAAACATGTTCTAATAGGGTGCCAGACATGACAGTTTTGCCGCCAAACATTTGAGGTTTGACAGCCGTTAGGCAAACTGTCGCGCAAGATCAGTGCATTCCACTCATAAGCTTATTTCATTTTTCTCAACTTGCAGGCATATTTCTCTCTTAGAAACAGCACAGTTGCCTCCAGGAAGTATTCTTAACATCTAAAAATGCTTGCAAAGAATATTTTGTTGAGCAAAAACAAACCAAGTCGACAGCAGCCGCCCACTCCAAACTTCGAAATATGTTTGGCACCAAAACATGTCATGTTTGTACCCAATTAGAACTTGTTATTTCCTCCCATGTACACGCTTAGAAGCAACCGACGGTACATGTGTTGGAGTATCTCATATAACCTAAATGTTGTGGCACTCGCCATTCACTTGAGTTTCCTCAAGACTATTAGTTGCCTTGTTGGAGCTTATTAGCCCAAAGGCACCTAATATTTGAAAGCATGACCTCCTGCATGTATATGGCTTTCTATGATTTGGGCCTCTAGAAACTTCTCTTAGCCAACTGCTTTGCATTTCTGTTGACATTTTACTGTAAGAACTAAAACTTTTAAGAAAATACCAGTAATAAGAAAATAGAGGTGCCTGTTGGGAGACAGATTATGCAAATTGGGAAACCTGTCCAATGCTCGCTTACATAATGTAAAAAGCTATTCTAATGAACACCAATGGTTTTCAGATTCTTCATTTGAACAGCTGATTACTGAAACACATAATGAATTCAAAAATTTAAACTTTTATTGATTTATAAGAAAACCCTACTCGTCTTCACATTCCCATCCTGTTTTATGTTGTGAAACATGTATGGTGATTGAATGATTGATTGGTTGGTTGGTTAATTGATTGATTGATTGATTGATTGATTGATTGATTGATTGATTGATTGATTGCATCTCAGTGAAAAATCCAAATGGGACAATATGATTATGACCAATTTGTCTGAACTACCAAATCCAATCAAAGTAGTGGTTTGAAATGACTGATGTGAAATAAGACTATCCTTGAATGTTACTTGTTGTTTCTCCTTGACTATCTTGTCTTCAGACCTTGCAGGCACTGGTGGGTTGTTCACCGTTCTATAATCTGTTGAGACAACTTCCTTTCATCAAGGAGAGGGGACCAACATCAACACCCATTCTGGATAGCTTGTAAGAGACATTAATCTTGTTAATGACAGTCCACTTTTGTCCTGGTTTGAATTTGCATCCATTTTCACTGCTTAGCATACATACAAGTTATGTCTATTGAGAAAGAGAGAGGGAGTGAAGAAACAAAGACAAGAAGAATTGATGCAGTGTGGAAGAACCACAGTCGACTCCCGATAACTTGAACCTTCAAGGGAAATTGAAAAAGGTTCGAGTTATCGGGAGTTCAAGTTATCGAGGGTAAAATTATATAGAGAATGACCTGAAAGGAAAGGAAAATTGGTTCGAATTAGCGAGGGTTCGAGTTATCAGGAGTCGACTGTAGTAGAAACGATAAAACCATATGAGCCCCACCAGTTGGCCTGAGTTAAAAAAAAAATTTTTTTGTCAGTTTATTTCAATCAAGCTGCAATCATGGAAAAACATCTTTATTGGGGCAAATTGGATTTTCTCTTTTCGCAATAATTATACCCATGCCAAGAGATAATTATTTTCCCACCACCCTCCACTTCACTTGCAATGTTGAACCCATGGGTCCAGAAGGCTACTTACAGCTTTACAAGACAACACTGATTTAGGAAAAGAGTTTGGAAGAAGTTGCATTTAATAGCAGAATAATTTGAGAAGTAGAATAACCTTGTTAGTGTAACTTTTAAATTTTAAGCTTTGTCCCAAGATCTTTTGCTCAGGATTGTAGAATGTCATACATGTGCTGGAATAACCCATTCTGGAAGCTGGGTCCATGAATTGTCAATGACCTATTCATTGTCATTCCATTTTTTTTACAGAGTAAGATATATGAATGAATTTAAAGAGCTACCAGCTAAACCAGGTGGGACATTAAAACTTTATTTGGTTCCTTTGATTTTACACTGTAGTTTAAAGAACGGATCAGGACTGTTTCTTAGTAGTGGTCAGTCCAGTGAATTCTTTGTATGTTGACATAATGTCAAGAGAAATAGATGCTGATCACATTTTTTAAGATTGCTCACCACATGTAGCTTGAAATGTGTGCCCATGTTTATTTCTTACAGCTAATTCTTCCACAACACCCAAGATTGAGTTCAGCATCGGTGAACCATTTGAGCCTTCATGTGTTTACAAGATGCTGTCAGCAATCCAAAGTTCACTGTCAGCTAAAGTGAGTCTGGAATGTAATAATTAATGGCTATTATGCACTGCCGGTGCATTGCTTTAGGTCCTTGATCAGAGCAAATTGATCAATTGATTTCTTTTGTTCTCAATTAACTACCAATAAAAATTTAAATAAGTTTTAAGTTATTCATTAAATGCTGTGGAAATGCGGGTTTTCTGAGAGGGACGCTTTTCTTTTATTACTCTAAACAAAAGAAAAGCGTCCCTCTCAGAAAACACGCATTTCCACAGCATTTAATGAATAACTTATAATATTATTATCAACACAATAGGCTTACGAGCATTTTCTGTTGTTTACGGTAATACTGCATTGTAACACTTTTCTGTTTCGAAACTTTTGCGTTCATTTCAGTTTGTTTGAGAATGGAATTATCTGAATATGGTCTCCGCTTTTAGCCAAGTATTTTCAATTTATATGTTTCAAAAACCTTCCCGATTAAAACGGACAGAAGGTTATGGTCTCGGCTTATAGACAAATAAATATGGTAGTTCTCCGTTGATATAGATCAGATGTTTATTTTTACTGTTGTGATAGTGTAACAAGAAATCTGATATTCTTCAACTGTTGTTTGTTTAGAGCATGAACAAGTTGCCATACATAAAAGTGTGTGAACAACATGTCTTTGAGTGAAAAAAACATGATACATGGATTTCACAACAGTATCATTTCTGCCGTGAGAAAGTAATATAAATTATGCCATATGATTGGTTTACACCAGTTGGTAAATGAAATTTACTTTGCAATTTTTCAGTGTGTTTATTTCTGTTTCACAATAAAAGCTACCAATACAACTACAGTAAATTAAACATACTCCAGAATTTAATATTCATTTTTTTGGTGTCAAGGGTCGACAGGAAGATGCTCAAGAATTTCTCAGTTGTATTCTGAATGGAATGCATGAGGAAATGCTGCAACTTTGCAAGCTGGTTTCCATGCCAATCAGTGGTAAGTTTTGGAATGGATTAATAATAATAATGATGATGATGATGATGATAATAATAATACAATAATATTTATACAGGATAACCCCGTCAGTGTAACAAACACTGTTATCAAAGGGTGTCCTGTTATTAAAAATACATAAAAAATGAGAAATAGATAACAAGAAGACTTAGAAAGAGTACAAAAACTTTTCTTCTTCCATTTTTCCACCCCAAATGTGTCATCAAATGTTTTTGTTGGTTGGTCAACAAATGAAGTCATGCTTTGTCATGGTGTGGCTACACTTACACTGCAGATGCGACCAACAGTAATATTTTTAATTTACGGTCATAAGGACAAACCTTCAACTCTTGTAGTTTAATCTCTTTGTTGTGATCTGTATCTGTGTAGCTGTAGAGAAGGACACTCCAGAAGTGTTTATAGAGACTGAACATGCTGCGCATGACGGTGAACAAACTGCCGAGGTACAGGAAGATGATGGAGACTGGGAACAAGTTGGACCCAGGAACAAATCAATGGTTACCAGAATGGTAAGAGGATTTAGAGGAACTGTTATTCAGTTGATCCCAGTGACAACATGCTTATTCTTCTCACTCTCCACATTGTTCTTGTTGAGAATTTGTAAGATATCAAGACATTTTGTTGGAGTTGATCCTTTCATTTTCTCTCACAGTGTGTACGTTTGATTAAGCAATAAATTATATTGTAGTTAGGAGAAATTAGATTTTGTCCAATGGTCACCACAGTCAACTCCCTTTAGTGTGGACACCCTCGGGACCATGAATTAGTGTCCTTAATAGTGAGAGTCTGTAATAGCGGGAATATATTTCAGTCAAACGTCTGTAATTTATTTTTGCCAGGGATTTACCTGCTGTCTGTATTATCCGAGTGTCTGTAATGGCGAGTTGTCCACAAGGGTTGAGTCAACTGTATTCGAAATTTAATTTTTAGTAACCTTTTTCTGAGTTTCAAATCTTCAAATTGACAGTCTCCTCTCTGTTTGCAGGCATCATACCCACAGTCACTTATTTCAGATATATTTGGTGGATTCCTGCGTTCCTCTGTGCACCAGGCTGGTTTGAAAGATTCTGCTAATGTGGAACCTTTCTTTGAGCTTCAGTTGGATGTGCAGGTTGGTAGTCAGACCATTGGATTCTGTACGATGTTCTGGGAAGAAAAACTGTGTCCTTAACCTCTGATTAAATTCTTGGATAAGTTTGTTCATGGAATTAATTTTAGAGATATTTTGAATTACGTTTACGGCAAACAGAGAACGGCAGAAATGACCATTTGACCATGTTTTGCATAAATTTGATGCTCACTGGTTTCAGTTTCCAAATAAAATTTAGTTGTTTTGCATAAGCATCAAAGGACAGAATTATTTTGTACTATTGTCATCCATGTACTAAAGTTTTCAACTAAACATAAACACGAATCTCACATTTGCCGTAAATGCAATTCTTAATCTCTCTATTATTTTAGGTTTTATTGAAACCGCCGGCTCCCCAAAAATGGGAATAAATTTACATACATGTACAACATTATTTAGTCCAAAATGAAAGATATCCACGTGTTCCTGATCCAAGTTGTTTGTAGGCCATCAAGCCAGATCCTCAAGGTTTTCAATATGACATTGGTAATGTGTGTGGTAGTTTCTCATAATTTGAGCGACATGATAACTGTTGCATATTAGCAAAATTATAAGGATTTGTTCGATGGAAAAACCTTTTGCTACTGAAGAGGTTATATTGCTACCAGGTTTTGAATGAAAATTGTTCACCTGAATTCCTCTGCTTGTCTGTTTGTGTCTTGTGTGGTTTTGGGGTCAATTTAAAGCGATTCTAGGGAGCTTTAGCACCATACAAAGTCAGAAATAATGGAACTAATTTGATCCTGACTCAAAGGTCCGCTGGTCTGTCAGTTGTTATAGGCTTGTTATAATAATTATTTGTAATCAAAAATATTGTTATGTATAGTGTTGTAAGTATTCTTAGATGTAATTTGTAATTGAAAAAAACAGTTGTTATAGGCTGTCAGGTGTCACCTTCATTGAAAAAGGTCCATCTATTTACTAGACTGTCACATCAGTGGAAGAAGCTTTGAAGAATCTGGCACTGAAGGAAGAGGTACAGGGATACACATGTACCAAGACAAAACTACAGGTAAGTAGGGGCAAAACTTAGGAGGGTTTTAAATAACAATGAATGTATGATGGAGGTGGCTTAAATAAATGACTTCCGCTTGGGTTGTAGAAGCCTCAGTCAATGTCACCTCAAACAGTCTTACTCAGGACTTCACTCACCTGGATGATCATAATAAGTAAATTATTAACTTATGACATGACTCTTGGGTTCAAACCATTTACAGTCAAAGGTAGATGTAATACATCTCAAGCCATACAACCCTTAGCAGTTAACGGGCAGTTATAGTAATGAAAAGAGGGTTTAGGGTTGAACACGACATACTTGGTGCTTCTTTTAAGTCTTGAAGAGATAGAAACTGCTTATTTCTGAGGTCAGCCTAGCTGAATAAACATCCAACTATTGGCAGTTATCATGGAAATGACAAGAATGTACCATCAGCTCCACAAGTTATGGAAAAATTGTAAAGGACCCGTCTTTGTCCTTTTTGCATTGCTAAGTTTGATGTGGTGTTGTTCTTGTCAGGTTGATATCTCCCGGCGTGTGACACTGGAAGGCCTGCCAAGGATTCTTATTCTTCATTTGAAGAGGTTTATTTACTCCAAAGCTGGAAGTCAAAAGTTGCAGAAGGTGGTTGATTACCCCCTTGAGCTGACAATTGGCAAAGGTAACAGTACACTAAAGAAGATGTTTCTTGTGCATTTTTAACATTCACAAATATTGCAAAAAGTTGATATAAACACCCCTGATAAAGTGTATAAGACAGAATTCTCTTATTTGCTTGATCAAAATAATGTTAATGTTGTTTTTGTATGAAAATTTTAAAAAAATCCCTATCAATTTTTTTCCACGCATTTGAGGCACATAAAAGCGTCAAATGTCACTTCTGATTGGGTACAATACTGGGCTGTGACGTCAATACATGAATGCTCTATTCCTCAGTTGCACAGTTGTCTTCCTCTGCATGCAAAAACAAATTAACAAAATCTGTATTTTTTTCATAACCCGCATTACAAATAACCTGCAACCCAGCTGTTTCCCCCCTGATTATGCCATCCTTTTAGGCTTGTTTAGATGTACTTTGTCTTGTCACGGTTATTTAGTTGCAGCTCCGAGCGAAATTCTGCATTAACCTGGACTTCTTGTTTTTGATAGAACTGTTGTCATCAAACGTGAAAAGCAAATACTCTGCTGCCCAAAAAACCTACAAGCTCTTCGCTGGTGAGTTTGTCTGATAGTTGCAGTAACTCTCGCAGCACGAGGAGCATTCTCAGGAAACGATCCGGCATTATCCTGCAATTTGAACTCTTTTTTTCTGCTGCACACAACGGAAACCAAGCCCTGCTGACCCAAATTTGCCTCCTTCCCCCTTCCCCCCATTATTGCAAACCATTCCCCAAGAACTGTCTTTCTTGTAGAACAACTAAACATTGAAACGATTGTAACGGGTGCGGGGGGACCAGCGGAAACTACTTTTGAAGAAAAAGATAATTTGTGCAAACAGCAGGGCGGTTTACAATCTAACAACTATTTCTTATGATTATTGTAGCCCGAGTGATCTTAGAGTGCTAATAAGACTGTTTTTACTAGTGTGACTAGATGTGCGACAGTTTCGTCGCATAAACACAAATTGAAACCAGTGAAATGACCACTTGGACGTCACTGCACGTTTGGAATCCTTGTCCAGACAAACTGTCATCCGCTTTGGCGAAGGGCTAACGTTGCATTCCAACCTCTTTACGGCAGCAGAATTACCTGATTGAACAAGCCTGTTGATAAAACCAAACTAACCCTCTAAATTATCATTCACTTTTCTAGGACTGTTTAATCGGGTTTATTTACTGATGGAATACGTGTGATGATCACATTAATTCCATTGCGCATATGCCACACGTGACATTCCAATCCTAGCAGTATGCAGGATGTTTGTCCCAAGAGCCTTGTTTAACGGCCTTAGCTCCCATGAGTCTTCTGTAGCTCAGTGGTAGAGCATCCGAGCTAGTAATCGGAAGGTCTTAGGTTCGACTCCTGATAGGAGCACTCGGATTTCCTTTTTCCGAGTATGCCTGTGTCATTCACTGAATAATACATCATTCTTATTTATTTTCTGATGTTTGTCTTTCATTTTCTCTGTAGTGGTGTACCACCATGGAAAGAACGCATGGGGAGGTCACTACACCAGCGATGTGTGTCACCCTGTTTATGGCTGGATCAGAGCGGATGACACAAGACTCAAAACCGTGCCGTCAAACTACGTGTTAAAACCCACACAGGGTAAAGACCCTTACATGCTGTTCTATCGCAGGACTGACCTCATGCCGTGATAGAAGGGATTGAGTGGGGACTGAGTGGATTATTAGGGAGCTTTAGCAACGACGACGGTAACGGCAACGAAAAGTCACTATTAAAATGAATTCGCGTTTTCCCAAACGTCCTCGCGATTATTCCAACTCGCTTTAAATGTCAAATGTAGGTGAAATTTCCTGGAGTTGAATTCTTGGAGACCGCACCCAAGTTTAGAAAGAGAAAGAAAAATTCGCCGTCGTGTGTTTACATCATCCATAAAACGTCCCATCAGAAATTTCGCGTCCTAGTCGTGTAGTGACGGCAAAGAAATGTACCAAAAAGTGTAATGCACGTGCAGAGTTGTTGTTTTGGTTATTAAGCCTATTGCTATTTGTCGTTGCCGTTGCCGTTGCCGTTGTTGTTGGTAAAGCTCCTTATTATTAGTGGTTGGGTATAGGGATAGATTAGAAGCGTCTTATTGACCCTTAGTTTTTGCAATTTGTTAGAAACATACGTGTAATTATGTCATGGTAAAAGATAAGCCTTGTCAGTTCGCACGAGATAGAAGAGTGGGTTTTCGTAATCTGGGAAACATATTTGACAGTGAGGCTCCATAAGATGCCGATTCCGCTGTTTTCCCCTTCACTCATTATGAAGAACCACTCTAATAGAATACCCAAGGTTACAATGAAATATTTGGTTTATCAACTGAGTTAATAAAGTAATTTGGCCATCGTATAGAGATTCGAGAGCTGGAGTTTCGAACGTGTTATTGGATTCGCTGATCGCTCAGACGAAGGCTAAGTAGCGCTCGAAACGCCAGCTCTTGTACTCGGTTGATAAAAAAAAAATATTCGTTTCACTGCCCCACCGACGCAGCATCACAGTTTCTTTAGAAACTAAAACCCTCAGCAGAGTTACAGTTTTGTACATAGTGACATGGCGTTTGTAACCGAGACATAGGCGATGTTTACTTCCTACTCTCTCCACGTGCATCGTGTTGTTCTTTCGGCAGCTTAGTCAGTTCTCTGATTTTAAGCCGAGAAAGTCAAGCCAAATTTCACTTCCATAGCAAAAATGTTTTTCGCTCCACAGAACTGTAACGTGATTTATTGTGACACATACTTATAACACATTCGTGGAAATCGACCACCCGTGTGAGCAAGACTTGATGATACTGTTTCTATAAAACCAACTGGAGACAGAATTTATTAGTGTTAAATAGGAAGTTGTAGATTAGGATTAGTATTTTTAGTAGGCAGTAATGGTACAATTCGAATCGAATTCGGAAGAAAAATAACAAAAGACAAAAGAAAAAGAAAAAAGAGACCTTGCGAGTTGACTTAATGTATTCTTTCTACACGATCACAGCGAATATAAAATATTTTCTAACCAAGGGATTTATATAACGGGAAGTTTCTACAAATTTATTATGATTCAGCCAGTCTACTGATTTCGAATCAACTCTTATTAAAACAATAACAAACTGGCATGTATGAATCCGTCAAGGAATAGTGCCTTTGCGTAGAATAGTTGAAGAGATGCAAAAATTATCCTTGTTTGCAACATTTGAGATGAATTCACTAACTGCGAAAGAGCTAAACGGTGTCACAAACACGAGTCGGTTCAGTTGTTCAAGATAAGCGTATCAATTCTGGGGCATTGAATTTGTTAGAATTTAAACCTTTTCAATGCCAAAAGTGTTGAAGTATGAAAGAGGAAAGCCATTTTGCAAAAACATTGGAAAACCAAAGAGCGGATAACTTATGCCCAGATGTCATCTCAGGCTGGACAGTGAATTGTCCTCTGGATAAAGATTAGCCTTACAACTTCTTTTACATGTTCACACCAAAGGATTTCACCACAGATCGACTCGTACCACATTACTTGATTCAAGGTCTTTACCCTTAGTTGTGAAGGGGTTTTGGCGTTTGGATCTGGATATTTTTACAAATGAACTGATATTCCTGTACATACATACATTGTAGGTTGTGAAGGTTCTGTAGATAGATCAAGCGGTTAAAATCAGAAAATTTTAAGAGGCGTTTCAGTCCCAGTGATTGTCATGGCGGGAAAAAGACCCCGTGTAAGAACAAAAGCGCGGGAAAAGTCGCGCTAGCCTAGCTTCAGTCTGATTGGCTGAGAATGCTGCATTTCTGTTGATTGCTTAGAGCATGCGTAGAAATTTGGTAAAATCAAAATCAAAATAAATTATTACTTTCAGAAAGTATATTTGGTGGGTGATGGATGATCGAAGCTTGATTGAGGACGAGACACCAGGCAGTTGGTGTGAGTTATGTCAGGCAGTAGAATAGTTATATATCTAAACATTTTCTGTCCGTTTATTAGTCGTAAATAGTAAAATTATGTACGACGTTAACGCTGTAAAGCCCAGACTAAATAGGCTGGTTTTGTAATTGTTGCAATACACCTCGACAAATTGAGCCCCCGTCAACTTGAACCTTTCTAACTCGAAACGAAAGTGGTTTCCACTGCTTTTATTTAGACTCGTCCACTAAGGCTTGAACTTTGCGCCAGCTCACAGTTTTAATTCTTTTTTTACTTGCTTTGACGGTTCGAGCTATCAGATCAATTCAATTGTTACCAATATCACCAGCCAATTATGTGGAAAGCAAATAGTGCAACGGTGCCAAGCCCAGGAAAACGCGTAATTCTAAGTCAGGCCTTGGCTCGTTTGGCAAAAATCGCACCACTGATCCTGAAAGAACAAACAAGAAACCACTTGTGCCTCAGTGGATTGGTTGCAGGCGTTTTCCCGCGCTTGCCACCTATCACGTGTATTTGTTTCGAGTTTTGATTGGTTCATTGAGTTAACGTCTGTTGTGATTGGCCGCTCAACTGTACACGTATATAACATCGACACAATAGGCAGTGAACAGGTAAACATTTGTGAACTCTACTGTTGGACCATGTGAAGGTGTACAAAATGCCAGCGACTTTGAGAGTTGGAAATCACATCACTTGAAAGCTAAACGTTAACATTTGCGTACGATAGCTTGGAAAGCGAGGACGAGTGAACTAAATAAAGAAACTGGAGAGATACGAGAGGCACTTCAACGTGGATGAAAAAAAGACGTAGACGTGGAAATTTTCTGTGTGCTTTGAAATGTTGTCTCGAAAAGAGTTAGATTGACCCGCCGAAAGGGAGATTTGTAATAAACACTATCTTTATATTTAGAGACTTTCAAGTATGACCAGCTTTCTATTAAGTATAAAGAATGGAGTTAGTTACAGAATATTCGTTGATACATGGGCTGATATATATTCTTATAACCTGTGTAACTGAGAAACGCGAACTCCTGTTCGGATGAAGGTGTATATTCCGTCCGCTCAGCGGTCAAGAAAACTGAATTCGGATGAATTAAAAAATGAAAAGGGTTTAACCCCGTCAATTCTCACAGCTCAATTCCAGCACAAAAATTAGTTGAATGTGGTTCTTAAAGAATCGAGTTATAATTCAACAAAGGTAGCAATTCATTTCAAGCAAAAGCACAAAGATAAACCATACCACTTCAATCCTAACCATTTGTGTGGTCAAATTGAAGCCTCTATATTAGATAATAGTTGAACATTATTTGGCAACACTTCTTTTTTGCTTCATTAATATTGTTTTGCGTTTGTTTGTTTTTTGTTAATAGCGAGGCTACATCTCGTTCAAGCTGTGTTACTGGTGATGTTGTTGTCAAACACCACCAGCTGGTTTTGTCTTCCGATATCTGATCAAGGTTCCTTGAAGAGAGGCTTTGATTTGATCACATCTAACCTTTCCATTCACTAACGGAAGTCAAAATATACTACGGCCGTACAAAACAACGTCGTCTAACGTAAAAAATCTTTACATACAGTCCACGCTCTGGGGTACAACTTTCAGAACGATTTGCGACTAAATAAATGATGATTTGTACCGAGAGGTTGTCAGTTTACTGTTCGCGAGGGTCTTTTCTCACCTCACTATGCGAAGTATGGACATATGTTTAAACTTTCTCTTCCTGGGTAATGGTAATGTATTATAATGAGTTTGAAACAATGGAAAATAAAATTTAAACCAAGAATATAATTGAACCACAACATACACGCGCACCAACAGGACATTGCAGCTTTAAGCCATCTGATTGGTTCCCAGCTCGGTGTACAAACGCAATATACCATGACTGCCTTTCCGGGAAGATCCTTATTTTCAAAATTGACCGTTGATCTCCTTTATTTCCTTACTTCCGAACAAGTTACAGTAATGGCATTGCCAAGGAGGAGAAGGTTTCGTTCATAAGGGCTAAATAAAATAGTTTCGTTCGCCAACGATTGGTTTGGATAACCCCACACCTTTGTTTGGCCTTAAAGAAGACGCAAGGAGTTTTTGACCTTTCACATCATCTGTCCCGAGGAGCGCAATTACTATGCGCTTCGTAATCTAATCACTTCTTCGTTGTGTTTTTTCAGCGCTTTATAATAGTATGCCCTTAGCTGAGGTACAAAGGCAGGAAACTAGGAAGGTCAGGTTATGAATTGCTGTGAGTCCGTTCACCTCCAAGATTGTCTGGACGTTTTGTTGAAATTTACCAAATGAGTTAAAATTTTTGGATAATTTTGTGCTAAAACAAACCGGACAGTGAACAAGACAACTTGGCAATTTAGTGTAACCTGGAACGTTTACATACAAAACTAATCGAAACTGTTTTTCAAGCGGGTAGACCTCTCAAATGATTAATAACTATTGGGCGGAATGATGATTTGACACGTAAAAAAGGTTTTAAGTCATTTATTAAGTTTTCAACAATTTACAAAGCTATTGGTATAGCGCTAAATAATTCTGGTATTCTGGTGAGATGGTTTGTCGAGCTCCGTTTCAATGGGAAATAATACATATAATAGCAGAAAATAAGCCGTTAACCGCGGTGAAAAAAAATTGTGCGACAGCCCTTCCTCAAAACGTAGAAACACGTGTGTGCAAAAATTCAGCGTGCACATTTCATGACTAGTTTCATGAAGTATTAAAGTAAGATCAAGACCTAGACTCCATACAGCTGTTTCGACAAAGGTTGTCCAAAAAAGCGTACGCGACAATACCGAAAGGTATTCTAGGAAATACCCAATAAATTTCAATAAAAGCTCAGAATCCAGAGATGGCGGGCAATATGGATTCTGAGCTTTAATTGAAATTTATTGGGTCTTTCCTAGACTACCTTTCGGCATTGTCGCGTACGCTTTTACGCTTTTTGGGACAACCTTTGTCGAACAGCTGTATACATCCCGAGGGCCGTTTATGGATTAATACCTCCATTCTCGGAATTTTTGTAGTTAAATCTTGAATGTAATGAGAGGTTTTCTCGAGACGGCTTTCACTGAGTTTGCTTGCGTATGCACTTGCTATCTTGAATAATCCTTGGCGGCGAATCCTTTAATTTTTTTTTTTTTTTTTTATCTCAAACGTTTACCTCGCTTGTGCTCATTGTTACTCAGTTGCTATAGCACCCATGTCACGCGCGTCTGCTATAACGATTTAGATCACTGGAGACTGGAGACAAGTCAGCCGCGCAGGGGCAACAAACTATCGAACCGAATCACACTTACTAACTCAAGGCTTCCGAGCCTCGTTTTGATTTCAATTTCAATGTACAAAAATAAGAACAGCCTGTGAGTGATGAGTTTAACGCAATCACTCAAGGCACTTTGAAACATAGAAACTAACACAGTTCTTCTGCGTGAAACCTCTATTCATTTCCACATGCTGGGTGTAGATGCATTGACCAACTAAAGTGTACTATTCCCTTATCGAACTCTCCCTCCCCACCCCAGTTGTTAAAATCCTCCTTTACTCCCCCCGGCTTCTAGTACTATGTAGGTATGGGATTGGAGGGAGGTTCATCTTCGTCTAGCTTCTCCTGCAGTCCCTGTAATCCTTTCGGGAGACTTGTATCTTCCGTGTCGCCGCCAGTCCCTTCTACAAACTCCTCATATGTGGACTTCTCTTTGAAAGGCCTGGGACCTAGGAGCTCTATCATGTCCTCTCGGCCAAGTACCTCTTTCTCCAAGAGCCTTAAAGCAACCTGACAAAAAAGAGAGCTGGTAACTAATGATGCCGCTATAAGGGCGCTTTCTATTTGTCAGCTGGCCAGACCGGCTGTTCGTAAACGGAATGTTTCAATTTGAAGGATAAGTTTTATGACAGTCCTTCGAATTTCTTCAAATAGCGCGTACCAGTTCCGGAATGGTTATTTTTCAAGATTTTGCAGCACCATACCTTCAAAATGACGCATTTGATTTACAGACTGGCCAGCCAATCCTGGCAAATGAAAAGCAATCTTAAGTTGCAATTTAAGTTGACAGTGGTGCTTAAAAGGTTTGTGAGTTTCACAGCCTCACTGCACAGACGGACCAAAACAACAAAATGGTATCTCGTGTCTTCACATTTAAGCCGCGAGCTGTAGTGGGATTCCCTTGAAGAAAGACGGAAAAGGAACAGACCAACCCTGCTTTATAAAATCCACAATGGTCAAACAGGAATTGATGCTACAAAGTACCTAACCCCTCTGGGACATAAAAGTCGCCATGTAAATACGGAGGCTTATACAGTCCAGTTCGCTCATACTGATTATTCAGTTTCAAATTTTCTTTTTTCCAAGAACAATAAGGGAATGGAATATTCTTCCAAAGAATATAGTTAAAGCTACATCCCATGCAGCCTTTGCTGCCCTTGTTTCAGTACTGTAAATTTTTAGCTGGTTATTTATTTATTTATTTATTTATTTATTTTTAAATCCTTTGACCGCCGACAATTCGCGAGAATCACCTTGTTGATGGAGGCGAATAAATTTGGTAAAGTAAGGTAAAGTGTCTGTACAAACAAACCTTTTCTACGTCTTCTTTGTGCTTAATAAGCAGATCATATGTTCTCTTGTAAGCATTGTTGATAACCTCTCTGGCTTGTTCGTCTATAAGTTGTGCAGTAGCCTCGCTGTAAGGTTTATCAAAGCTTGGCTCTCCCTCACGCGGGAGGTCAAACGACACGTTTCCAACTTTCTCGTTCATTCCAAACGTAACGACCTAAAGATAAAACATAATGAAGATAAACTTTTACCTTGCGAATTAAAATTAATCACTAGTTACATTTTATTAACTGGAAAGCAAATAGTACCATGCGAAACACTCACATTTGAATGGTTATATTTTAGGAATTCATCCACATAGTTTCAAGAAAAAAGAAAAAAAAAACCACCTTGTACAACGTAATAAATAGTACCATACGATGATACTGCTAAACGGTTTTAATTTGAACAGCACTTGGGACAGTACAAATTAAAGTTTAACTGGTTGAACCAAGTATGGCATGTCACCACTACACTGTCTCATTTGCAGGTGTGTGTGTGTGTGTGTTGTTGTTGTTTAGTAATTAGTACAGTGCGGCCTCCAGAAATGATACGTCCTTGCTGAAAGTGCATATCCTTCGCTGTTGCCAAGTCTCATTGCGGCATGACCAAATATATGCAGACCCACTTTCCAGGAAGTTGCACAACTGTGCTCGGAAATACAGAACCAAACCGAACATGGTTCCCTGTCTTGCCTGCTGAGATAAAAATTACCTGGGCATAAGCATTCTTGGTAACTTTACTGAGATCATCCTGGGCGCCAGTGGTGATTCGGTCAAAAAATATCTGCTCTGATACTCTGCCTCCTAACGTCATACACATGCGGTCTAGCAGCTGTAAGGTAAATTAGAGTCAGTACTATCACTACTGAACATGTGCGCTGCGGCCGGCAAGCAAGTGATTCCTTTATTTCACGACCAAACGAA
The DNA here is from genome assembly GCF_977016875.1 of Pavona decussata. Lineage (NCBI taxonomy): Eukaryota > Metazoa > Cnidaria > Anthozoa > Scleractinia > Agariciidae > Pavona > Pavona decussata. Next base: position 1,207,709 of record NW_028145734.1, read on the forward strand.
AATCAAAACTAAGGGTGCATTCCTTTGGGATGATCCAGATCAGATCAATGATCCAAGATCACTCGGATCGTGATGCATCAAAGGAACCGAGGAATCCACTCCGGACAAGGATTCGTCGGTTCCTTTGATGCATCATGATCCGAGTGATTTTAGATTATTATTCCTGATCTGGGTCATCCCAAAGGAACGCACATTACATTAGAACATTACATTAAAATAGAACCACAAGTAAATGCTCAAAATTGAATTTGACGCCATAAAAATCTCCTGCCGCTAACAACAAAGATTTGATTGATCACACAGCACCGTACCTGTTCTGTAGAATATAGGTACTGCTCTTTAGGTAGGTACTGAGCATAGCCAAGGCCCTTGCCTCTTGGGATAATTGATACCTAAATAAATAATAATTGAAAAAAAAAAAAGAGCAATTAAAATGGTACAACAAATCAACCGCACCAGAACAAGTAACTAGTGCCAAGACAAGAGAAAATCGACTGATTTTTGTCTTTAACTCTGATTGGCTGAGCAGACAATATCTTCGCTTTTGACTCCTTGGAGTCTATTTCTAGTAACTACGTACGTACAGCAAAATGGAAGAGGGAATATATGATATCATATTTTAACTGCGAATGAAAGAATGAATAAGTGAATCACCATCGCAGTTATGTACGCAACTTAAACAGTTGAGAAAAAAAGAGCCGATGCCGGTGCAGTGCTCTACCAACTGAGCTAACAAGCCAACTGGGAGCTGGTCACATTGTGAGTTCGTAATATATCCGTCGAGGTGAAGCAATAGAAGTGGAATACACGAAATACAAATATTTGTTTTAAAATGGAAATACATATATTTGACGTACAGTAAAAGTTACTCCCACGTGAGTTTTAGGTACTATACGTACAGTGTAAATCATCTTCAACTTGGTTATTTTTCTTAATTTTTACACAAATTGTTGCTACCTTACCGATCAGTCAGGTAGCTAAGTAAGAAATATGCTAATGAAAATCAAGATGGTTAGAGACAAACTGAAGTTGAACAGAACCTTAAGAAGCGGATCAGCGTGTTTCAGAAACCAGCCGGCCACAGCATGCCCAGCCTCGTGGTATGCTATGACTTTCTTCTCTTCCGGCTGCAAAACTTGAGTTTTCTTCTCTAGGCCTACAAACGTGAAGAATAAAATTTATAGTATGATGAACGAATTCACGACATTCCATGTGATCTTAACTTAGGGTGATGTTACACAGGGCAATAAAATATCCTTAATGTGACATGGCAAGTGGACAACTTTCAACATGGCAAATTTGTTGTGGCAATGTGTGTGACAGATCAAAAATTGCAAAGCTAAGCCATAACAAAATGCATCAGAAAAAATTGTCCGCATGCTAAGTAACTCAAATAATAACAATTTTTAACGAATTGTTCCATGCAACATCACCTTAAAGGAGAGATCAAAAGATGAGCAAAAGAACATTTTAAGACAAAAGTGTACTATAATAGTTAACTTCTAAGCACAGAAACTAGGGACATAATAAAGAATATATCAGCTTTTCATGCAATCAAGTGAGTTACACATTTGGCCAACAGTTCACCGACAGTCGAGAGAGCAGTTCTTCAATTTTACCCACTTCTCCACACGTCCTTCAAAACAATCAATTGATGAATTCATTTTTCCAAACTGTGAACGATAACTCAACTGATACGTTAACCCTTTATAATACAAACAGAAATAAGTACTCAGCAAAAATAAAAGGCAGTTGGGTTATTTTAGGTAGTTTTCTGGAAGTAGTTCTTCTTTTGTCTCCTACCTCCTATAACACGTTCTATAGCTTGTTCAAAGTGAGTCAGCTCAATCTTGGGCAGAAGGTACCTGGCAGCAATAAGAGCAGCTTCATTGCAAACATTGGCAATGTCAGCTCCTGCAATCAGTACAAAATGGCAACTAGTTATCTATGTATATACTGTCTGGATATTGTACAGCTTTTCAAGTATCGCTAATTCTATTACGTTTTGTTTAGTGCTGTTGTTTGTAAAGAAATGCAGCATTTATTTTAATTAGTCATCTATTGATCTATTATCGTCTGGTTTGTCAAGTATGGGTAAGTCTTTTATTTTCTGTGAAGTGTCATTCTTTGTAAAGAATTGTAAAAAGTCATTAAATAAAAATAATTGAGAAAAACAAAAACAACAACAACAACAAAATTTTGAACAATCAGAGTTGTACCCAAACAAAACTAGGTGGAAGATCACCATGATATATAAGTGAAAATTCCCAAAACGTTTATTCAACATGTAATGAGTAATGAGAAACAATGAAGAAATGCAGAACAAAGACTCCTCCAAAGGTAATAAATCAGTCATAACATGATGTAACCACCCCCAGATAAAGTGGCCGTTTATCAACGTGGCAGCTCACCAGTAAATCCTGGAGTAAGAGCAGCCATTTTTCTTGCTACTATATCAAGGTCCAGATCTGTCTTCAGTGGCTTCAAGTGCACTTTGAAAATTGAACATCTAAAACGCAAAGAAAACATCGCTTACAGCTATGTTTCTTCAACTCTTTTCCAATACACAATGGATGAAAATAATTTCTTTTCTTATAAAGCTGTAAGTGAACCATCAGGGTGCAAGTATTAAGCCCTTGACCTTCTGCACAATAACAGGATGCTCAAGTCAGCTACAGCAGACACGGCCATTTTACTACACCTGTAGCATTTCAGGCTTAGTTGAAACTCTTTTTACACTCAAACCATTTGTAAATTATCAGTTGGTGGTTTGTGCCATAAAAATTGCGACCAAATGAGATCTTAGTTGAATAACAAAAATTAATGGTATTATTTTCACTTTGGCACAGTCACATTGTAGGATAGCTATTATACAGAATGCCTGCAAGTTCTACAGTAAATGGTTAAAGGAGAAGGCCGAGAAGCCATATTTCTTAAAAAAAATACATTTTCTGCACCTCTCCCCTCCAGCTCAAATTCCCTTAGCCCCCACCATGTATCCCATAAAAAATGAATGTTCCCTAGTCAAAAGTAACTCTCTTAAAACATGGTGTCTGATGAATTCTTCTTCTGCAAGATTCCCTATTCAATGTCTTACCTTCCTTTGATATCCGGCGGTGGGAGGTGTATCTGTCGATCAAATCGTCCCGGTCTCAACAGAGCAGGATCCAGCACATCTGGCCTGTTTGTACCTGATAACACTACTACGTTTGTGGAGGAACTGAAACCTGACAACAAATGATTGATCATCAGTAGGAATCAATCACCCTTAATAAATTGTAGAGGTAGAGTGTCAAAAAACAAAATACCAGGTAATCACCTTTAAAATTTTCTTTAAACATCTTGTTTGACTTAGTGGGGAGAATTTTTTGAAATATGAAGAAGCTTTCTCCTGGATGATCACTTTGTTAGTTCACCCTTGCTTGTTTGTTTGTTTTTATTGTGGCACTTATGCTAGTGGTGTGGACTTTTTTTTAAGTATTTTAGTCTAATTTTAATGTTAAGGCAATTAAGAAACTGACAATTTTGAATGAAATATGGACAGGTATAGATAGTTGGTCTGAACTGGTCTGAAAAAGGTTACGAATTTTAAAATTGGATTTGATACTTCACTTGTCTTATAAGTTACCTATATTTCTGCATTTAAAAGTTGCATGTTTTCTTGACAAAAAAACTTGTTCATGAAAATTAAGGAGAAAATCTGGTCATTGATGGGTGACTAAACTTCCTAGCACTTGAAAAGTGTTTCTATTGATGACCCCAAATCCTGAGATTCCACCTGAAGCATACAAACACATATGCCATTCATCTTACCATCCATTTCCACCAAGAGCTGATTTAGGGTATTTTCCCTCTCATCATGACCTCCAAAATGACCACCTCGCCCACGAGCCCGTCCAACGGCATCAATTTCATCAATAAATATAATACAAGGAGCATTCCGTCTTGCTTGGGCAAACAGATCCCGGACTCTTGCTGGACCAACACCAACAAACATTTCAAGGAATTCTGACCCTGAGATACTGAGAAAAGGTACCCTGGCTTCGCCAGCTACAGCCTTGGCTAGAAGAGTTTTGCCTGTGCCGGGCGGTCCTGATAAAATTGCACCCTAGGAGATCAACCACAAAACATAACAAATTTTTTTTTTCCCGAGTATGCCTGTGTCACTTACTGAATAATACATCATTCTCATTTATTCACCAGGCTTAAAATATTCCATCACATTTATTCCATTGCGCATATGCCACACATGACATTCCAATCCTAGCAGTATGCAGGATGTTTGTCCTATGAGCGTAGTTTAATGGCCTTAGCTCCCACGAGTCTCCTGTAGCTCAGTGGTAGAGCATACGAACTAGTAATCGGAAGGTCTTAGGTTCAACTCCTGATAGGAGCACTCAGATTTTTTTCCGAGCATGCCTGTGTCACTTACTGAATAATACATCATTCTTATGTTAGAAATAGCTACATAAAATTCCAGGACGATTATATAGAACTACAGTGTGTACATTTTGTTTGTCTTTCAGAAACTCAAACCTCTGGACAAAATACAATTAATTAGTGTACAAAAAGGTAGGTCACCATGACACCGGGACAACATACAATCCTGAAGGGAACAGTTAATACCTTTGGTATTCTAGCACCTAACTCGTGGTACTGTTGAGGGTTTTTAAGAAAATTCACAAATTCCATGATTTCTAACTTAGCTTCCTCGCATCCTGCAACATCCCTGAAATTTAATAAAATATTTATGTTTATCAGATTTTACAATAACTGTCAAACTTCTCACACGCTGATTGGCTCATAGTTATTGTCTATAAGAGTACAGGCAAAAAAAATGACGTCAGATGTAACACGCAAGCATTCTGAACGGAAAATAAAGAAAATTCTGCTCGTGTTTTTTCCATGTTGTTGTAAAAAACAAATCAACGGCAGTTTCCTTGGTCTCTACTCTTATAGCGCATAAAATGATGACACAAAATGTTCAAAACTTGGCAATGAAGTTCCACTTGAGTTTTGAACGTTTTATGATGACATTTGATGGTCTATAAGAGTACAGACCATAGAAAACTGCTGTTGATTTGTTAAACATGTAATTAGCTCTATATGTCACTAAATATGAAGCACTTCACAGAAAATTAGTCAAGTGTTTTACAACCAACATACAGCATGTACTCTCAAATGTTTGTGACATTGATCATTGCCTGGAGCCTTGAGTGGACTAAGCATTGAAATTCCTGTTTCCCTAGAACAGTATGTTCTAAGATTCTACATGTGCTTACTTGAATCTGACTTTGACACTTGTCTCCTTGTTGTAGAATTTTGCTGTTGATTGTCCAACTCCAAATATACCCTGCATGATAAAGAACAATAAAAAATTATTACACAGAACGACTCTAAAGATTAAACCATCAATTTAAGATTAGGTTTTAGGGCAAAAAGTTGAACTTGGCAGAACCTGAGCCTTGAACCCAGAAAATTTGTTACCGAGAGAAGCCTTGTTCGAATTAACTTCTCAAGATTAACTATGAACAGCTGAGTTCAGTAACCTCATTAAGGGGTTTGTAACATGTATCAGTTTGTTACAGTGTGCATGTGAACATACAAATCAATGAAATGCACATTGTCAATATCTCCAACAAAGATAAAGGAACCTGCAAACCTCCACAAGATATACATGTAAAGCTCACCCCTTGTCCTCTAGATCCACTGGTAAGCTTCCTTGTCAGGTAAATTACTGCACCAATAATTAACAGCGTGGGAGTTGACTTTATCAGCTCCTTCCTGTGAAACAATAAAAATAATGGCAATCAAAAATAACTCAAATGTTAAACTATGTATGAATGCCTCACAGAACTGTTATTTGGATAAACAAAGTATCTATCAATGAATCATATAATTATTTATATTTCTCACACAAATAAATGTTAGAATGTTGCAGGAAAGTATTCAACAATAATCCTGTGAAAATGCATGGAATATTGCCTGATACTTAGCCAACAAGGTTATAGGCCAAGTTGGCTAAAATCAGGGGATATTCTGCAAAATTGAGCAGGATAATTGCTAAATTTATTATTCAACACAAATGATAACAAAGCACAATTTTATTGCAGAAAAGCTGGAGGTGATTAACACTGCCATTTTTCTCCTAGACACACGAAATTATATGCATGTATATCTCAGGATATCTGTTGGGTACCGACGATGAATATCGAGTGCACCATGACTATATTTGGGCAGTGTTAAATAATAATTTAGGATGACTGCTTCAACTGTACACCAGAAAAAACTATTACATAGAACTTAAAATCATAATTATTATGAATCATTGATAGATACTTTTAAAATACCATGATCATAATATAAAACTCACAGCCATTCTGACTCCTTAACATAAGTGACAGGAATCCAGAATGCAGGATCAATATTCATTTCCTGTTGAACTGCCTCAAGATTACGTTCAAAACTTTCTACACTTCCAATGGTGAAACAAAGACGGCTCTGAAACGAACAATAGACCACCAAGTCATGGGCTAAAGTGTGTTACAAATAAAATGCTGGCATCTAAGTGACTCTTCAATAAAATTTTAACTGCTTTTGTTCAGATGTGACGATTGTTTTTCATATGCCCTTAAAGAGTGGGGTTGTGTGTTCATGCATGTCCATCTTTAATACAGTGTCATACGATAACTTCAAAATAATTATTGGGGTTTTTTGCTGGAGATTAAATTTTTATTTTATTTAGTTCTTAACAATGACTCTTATCATCTACAAACTATAATTTTCGCCTTGCTTCAGTGCATAAACATCACATGGTCAATGAATGTTGGGGTTTTCCAGATTTTTATAGTTGTCTTCCCCACCACAAATAATTAACTTCTGCCTAAAATAGACTGAGACACAAACAGTTTGCCTTCTGAGCAAGAGACAAATATTGTTTGAATGGCTCAGTTCAAAGCTCTCAACAAGGCAAAAGATCCTTTGGATTGTAGCAAATATGAAAAAAGCAAATAATGTTTTTTGTCTGGTAGCACATGTAGGTCTCTATCTTTCTCACTCATATACCAGAGCAAAGTACTTAGATAAGGTGTAGTGCTACTGTTTTTACTAGCAGAAGGACAAGAGCAAAAAAAGCATTGTTTGTGTACCAGATACCTTGTTTGGGTCACTCTTCAGAAAAACTTTAACTAATGTTTGATTTGAAACAACAAGCTTGTCCACCTGAGAAAGAAAACATCAGTATGTATTTAATAAAGGTTTAGATATACATAGGCAAGTGAAAGTAAATGATAAAAACGATTAAACAATGTTTCGTTTCATCATGATGCCATTATCAAGTTTGGAGTACATATTCAGATATTATGTCAATTTTGGTGAACTATTTCTGACATTGACATTATTTCAATTACTCTGAACTTGATAATGGTGTCATCACAGGAAGTCCACAAAAGTTGTGAAAAAGAAATAAATTAATAAATTATTGACTTACGTTGTTCGTTTCTTGTGGTTATAGTGCTCACTTGCATAAAATTTACGCGACAGCACAAATGTCGTGTACTGAGTTGTGCGCGAGCTGATCTGCATCTGAGCTCTGCTGACTTTACTATATAAATATTGACAAGGGAGGCAACTTTTTCGCGAAACAATTTGAACACACTCAGCAAAATAGCTTTGAACGTTCGACTTGTTCGCCTCTTTGCAACCAAATTCGTATCAAACGAAAGCTGGATAATTTTGGAACACACTTATCTGTCAGAATCCCAAGAAGAAACAATTTTGCGCTAGCATTTTAGCTCCCTTTTCGCAGTTTTGCTCGGTGACGTTTTTTGCAACAGCTGCGGCCAGTTACCTTGGCGCAGACGTCACAGATTTACGCGCCATCTCGAGCGAAATGTCGCCTCTCCCTACCTCGCAAAGATGTTTTTGCGCGACACCTATGGACAGTCACCGCTCCCTGTTTAGTCACAAATTGAGCTGACTTGTTGTGCAAACCTAAATTTTTTAAATAAAAACAAAGTAGAATTTCAGTTCGCTCAATTTGTGACTAAACAAGGAGCGGTGACTGTCCATGGCTGTCGCGCAAAAACATCTTTGTGAAGTAGGGAGAGGCGACTTTCGCTCGAGATGGCGCGTAAATCTGTGACGTCTGCGCCAAGGTAACTGGCTGCAGCTGTTGCAAAAAACTTCACCGAGCAAAACTGCAAAAAGGGAGCTAAAATGCTGGCGCAAAATTGTTTCTTCTTGGGATTCTGACAGGTAAGTGTGTTCCAAAATTATCAAGCTTTCGTTTGATACGAATTTGGTTGCAAAGAGGCGAACAAGTCGAACGTTCAAAGCTATTTTGCTGAGTGTGTTCAAATTGTTTCGCAAAAAAGTTGCCTCCCTTGTCAATATTTATATAGTAAAGTCAGCAGAGCTCAGATGCAGATCAGCTCGCGCACAACTCAGTACACGACATTAGTGCTGTCGCGTAAATTTTATGCAAGTGAGCACTATAACCACAAGAAACGAACAACGTAAGTCAATAATTTATTAATTTATTTCTTTTTCACAACTTTTGTGGACTCCCTGTGGTGTCATGACAACACGTTGCTCATTTTTATTGTTTATTTTCAGTAAATTTTAAGGACATTAATTTTATAACACATCACTAAAATAACCAAGACTGTTATCCCTGAAACTAGGGTTAGACCAATCCCTAAAACTGATTTCATTATCCCAGTAATTACTTCAGTATTTATTCCTTACCCCTAAAACTGTTTTGGGAGTTATTCCTAATCCCTCAAACTCCTGACAAGACTGCAAAACCCAAAATTCAATCTAAAACATGGCAGCATACTGTACTGTACCCCTTTTTTGGAACTAGCCTTTCAATTATTGATGAACACAGTACCATTACCAGCCAATGCTTTATTCATTAGGCAACACACTCAAAACAAATAACAACAACAGCAACCTTTATTTTCCTCATGGTTAATTAGAAAGATTGTTATAATTGAAGGGCTGGGAGCATAACCGACTTATGTCGAATTTCAGCCCGTTTTTTGAGTTTGCTCGGATTTGTCCGAATTTTTGCATGTGAACTTCAATTCGATTGAAAAACATTGTTCAGTATTTTTTTTCATCCGATTTGTGTTTCATATTAATGCCATTGGGAATTGTTACCATCTTCTAAAGAAAAATCAATAACATTACAGTCACTATGGATGACCAAAAGGACAATGCATTGAGTATTAATATTTGTATAATAAATATAAACTTGTTGTCTTCGAACCACGGCACACGAAAGCGCTCTTTCTTGCGGGAGAAACGAAAATAATTCTGTTACACTTTCATTTGATTGTTAAAAAGTACTACGTGCGTGACAGGAATGTAAGAAACGCACCTCATACAATACGTCATCAAAATGTCCGCACATTTCTCGGCCACAGTTCTCACCACTAGAAAGTCATTTATATATGTTCGTTGGCAATGTTTTACCTTTGGCAGCGTGTAAATGCTTTGTTTATCATTAGATCGCCATGTTGAAATGCTTTCCTAAAGGTGTTTCACAGAGGAAATCTATTTTCCAACAGTTCTCACCCCATTACGTAAAAATAATTCAAAATTCAATTAGTTTCTTTATTGCGACATGGGCGAGAACTGTTGCCAAAGTACTAAGACGCACTTTTGCTGTGATCAAAAGGGGTAGAATGGAAGGGCAACAAATCGGTTTTTCATTGAGAGAAAAGTTTATCTCGAAACAAGCCATTTCCTTTCCTGCAACACGATTTGAATAAGCGAGAACTGAGGGCGAGAACTGTTACGCATTGAAAGAAAACAAGTTCTATGTCACGCACTGCGTGACTTACGGCCTTACTGGCTTTCAAGAGACCGGTCTTTGTATGAAATACAGTTATTTTCCCTTACGGTTAAGTGAAAAGTTACAACCATGTTAATGAAATAATGTGACTGTTGCTTGAAGTTCGTTATGCTACTAGTTGGTTTTATCGCCCCGAAAGGAAAACACAAATTTGGAACTAGCATTTTGCTGAAATCACCCTAAAGCTATTTGCGCCACACTTAACCTACGGCTAAAAAGAGTAACTTTCTTGACTTCGTTAATGCACAAAGCGAAAATATGCACCATAGGACTTGGCTGACATAAAACCGTAACTTACATTCCAATGTTTCCACTTCCCAAATACGCACGGTTACCTTACAACAAGAACACGCGGTCCGAGTCTTCTTAACCGACGAGTACGACATGGACAACATCTCTAACAACATTACCCTTCCAAGCACGTCCACTAGTAAACAAGGAAACCACCACATATCCCCCCCCCAACTCAATGTTGTTTTCTGGGTCATGAACAGTCTCCTGGCAAGCATCACCTTCCAAATCAATATTGCATAAGGGGGAGGGGGGAGGGAGAAATAACTGTGGTAGAATTAAGAAGAGAGAAACAGTAAGTGAGTGGTTTCTACATCTGTTTTCGGTTGTCATTGCATAGGGGCAGGGAGTGGGAGAGAGAAGTAAAGTTCTGTGGTAGAATTAACAAGAGAGAAATAATAAGCAAGTGATTTTTGCGCTGTTGGTGTTTGGTTTTCTCAAGGAGTTTTGTACACAATTGTAAAACCGCTAAATGTTTTCAAAACCAGGGAGAGCAAAAATTGGGACAAATCCGAGCGAAATCGAAAACTGGGCTAAAATTCGACATAAGTCGGTTATGCTCTCAGCTCTTCAATTACATTCTTGTATAGTAAAATTTTGTTTAATTTATTTTGAATAATTTTGAGGCAGCAATTGAGGATGGAGGCCAAGTTAACCATCCAATTTTCTAGCTGGCCTCCATATTACGAAATGATGTTTAGAAATTAATCACAGGTGAGGAACCAACATGAAGAAATATAAAATAAAAAGAACTAAAGGAATACGTTACAATAACTAATAAAAGAAGATGACAATATTTTGTTGTTACAAGTATACAGTAAAGGTCAGCTAAAAGTATTTTTAAAAATTGTTCAGACAAGTTACTTGTAAGGTTACCGGTACAGAAGCTTACGAAGGAACAGCATAATGCCATGTAGTTACAAATGCGGTTAATTTAGTTATTGCTCCGCCAGTAGATAATGTTTAATTTGTTTGGAATATAAGCAAAATTGCATTTAAGTCTTTAAAGTTTTCTATACTCACCTCTCCCCTTTCAAGATACTTGGTTCTAAACTCTTGCCAGTTTATCTCTCTGCTCTCCATCCCTGATGCATTCATCAGAAGAAGGGCCCCTACTGCTGCCACGGCAACACCTATTGCAAATCCCTGTGGGTTGATCTCACGGAAATTCTTCCACCAGTCCCCTCCAGGGGGCTTGTTATCACCCCCTCCCCCACCGTCATCGCCTCCTGAAGACCCTCCATTGTTGGATTCAGAGTTCTCATTGTTGCTGGATTCTGAAGAACCTAACAAGATAAACGACTATATATTACTCTCAATACAAATAAGGAATTCTAAAAACAAGTTTTGGACAGTTGTACCATCCTTCTTTAGCTATTAGAAGTACTAAAAACAGTTGGGCCAAACCCAATGCTACTGCGAACCATGCCCTTAGACACATTACAAGAATTGCAAGAATGTCACACATCATTACCATAAAATGTGCTACAAAGCACAAATAGAGAGTTCCATTTAAAAAAAAAAGTTACCGACATTTTTGAAGTTAATAAACTATACAGACATACTTTTGTCAGATGTCTTCTTTGATGCATTTGGATAAAACTTTTCAAACCCTAAGAAAAAATACAAACCAAAATACAAAAGGATAAATAAAAGATGTATATGTGAGCATTGAAATGGAAGATCTGAAAATTACCTTTCACCACGATGAAACAAAAAGGCCACTTCAACTTACAACAGAGACCACAAATAGTTAGCATTAAACCTAGTTATCTAGCTTTATTTGTGACTGTTCTCTGAAGTGGCCTTCTTGGACCTACCTTACTGCTAAATATTGAACTTAAGCAAAGATGACGGCGATGGCAACAAGAACGCAAAAAGACAATAGGTTTAATGAGCAAAAACAATGGCCCTGCACATCAGGTACATGTTTTGATACATTTCTTTGCCATCATCAGTAAAACAACAATGTAAAATGACCAAATTCAAGGTTTTGTGGAGAACATGAGCAAACGACAATGAAGTTTTCATTCTCCTTTCTTACTTGAAAGCCATTTCTATCAATTTAGTTCCTCAGATACTTCACCCACATTGCACAAGTTAAATGAACTGGAATAATCGCGAAGTACATGTAGTGCAAATAACGTGAACTTAAACCTTCAAGTGCCGTTTTTGTTGCCACTGCCGTCGCCGTTGCTTGAGTTCCCTAATAGTATAATCTCACTACTTTTTGCAGAATAACCTATTTTTTTTTTAAATTCACCTCTGGGTTTTACTTTCTCAGTAGGGTATGCACAGCCATGGAGGGCAGTTGTGCAACGGCTACTTTCTCAGGTATGGCAGGTCTCTGGAAAGTTTCAGAAATTATGGAAAGGTGTGTTGTTGCATATTGTCTGTCTTTCCAGTTGGCATGGGTTGTACCATTTAGCCCAAGATTACTGAAACTACAAAATCACTTTCCCTCAAAACACTTTCTTAAGCAGTATGCTCAAAACTGTGAAATTATGCAGATGACTGTGATATCAAATCTGTGATATCAGCTGATGTCGATGACATAATCATTTAACATGACGTGACGCTCAAAAACAAGCAACATCATTACTATTTATCAGATTTAAGGTTAAAATCTTACCCTTTGGGGGATCAAAATTGAGAATTCTTCCTAAAAACCACGAGCTCCTGGCATTCTGACTCAGCAATAATTCTCGCGAGCCATTGAAACACCGTGCAAACTGTGTTCATAGAGAAAATTACAAAGAAGTGAAAAAAAAATTATAGGCGAGCAAAACTATTTGCTCGCAAGAATGTACGGGCTACTGACTAAAAAACTTGAGTTAGTTTCAGTTTTCCCTTAACATAAAAGTGTAGCACCGATTGAATACGTGATCGGAAAAAAAGCTTACCGGGGACTGCAGAAGTCTCAAATTTGTTTTGCTCAACAACGAATTTACTCCTCTTGTACACAATTTATAAGCCATCGCACCCACTAGCTGTTTCCTTGAAAGTAAGAGTATTTCATAACATGAAGAATAATAGAACAACTCGGACAAACACCGTCTACAACATCGAATGTTTTGCTGACATTTTCAGCTTATGCAACCATATAAAAAGATGGCGGAGACAAAACCAGAAGGCGCGGTGGCAATTGCTTAGAAGGAGAGGTTCCTATTTCGTGTTAGCCGAACTTTTGTTTTTATTGCCTGATTTCATACCGTGGAGGTCTGGGTACGAGTCTGTGTATTATGGGTTATGGGACTCAACACCCACATAGCCTGAAAGAGCACACCGCACTTTACAACATTTCCAATAACTTTCGAAAAACCGCTCTAATAATACCCTTGTTAATATAGCCCTGTGGTTCTGAGAAGGTAATTGGCTCATGTCGTGAGTTAATTCACTCTGAGACGACTGAGGATTATGTCTGTCTTTCAACGTAGCGGCGTGTGGTAAGTGTCTAAAGAATTTTTTCCTGCCGCATCTGAATCCGTTGCTTTTTCTAAACACAACCTAGAGGTGAGAGAAACCTGGGAATGAGTTCACGCACAAGCTGCGTCATTAGCATTGTGACGTCAGGAAGTTATTTCGCTCATTTTCGAAGAAAGAACAAGCGAGCTTTTGAAGGCTCCGTTACTCGAGTTTGAGCAAAAAAAAAGCTACTTGCAAATAATGCGCCGGTGGTTTTCGTACTATTTTCAAATGGATATCGAGCTTCATGCGAAAGGTTTACAAAGGTAATATTCACCAGCTGGCGTTTATAAAATTCTGTTTTTATTTTTTGTTCGAACAATCAGTTGGCAGTGAATCTCAGAAAGAAACAAGCCAAAAAGTTTTGTTTTTCTTAAACAAATCCTTCAGTATTTCATCATTCGACATAAAGAAAAAGACGGATTGAACTTTATCTGGTCGCTAATCCGGGAGCAAAGATTTTTTTCATTGATGTCGTCTTTTTAAAAGCTTTGCTTTGTTTTGATTTTTCAAAACCTAAACGATTTCTGGTTGCCATGGTAGTTTCCAAGAGTGTTTTGTGCGTGTGCTACCTTGCGCGTGCTTCGGCGGTTATTCAATAATGTGCACATGTTCATTTTGCGCAAAATGCACTTTCACCCAGGTTAACCCTTTCACTTCTTAGAGCTCTTAAAGTCAAAGTCAAGGATAATTACAATTAACTTAAACTGAATTTGGAAACTTTAAAATACTCGAGCATTATGCGCCACATGACGCAAAGTGATCATATATACATAAAGTGTGGACTAAATATCTTATGAATGCAATACCATCGCAGTAAAAAGTGATTTCCTTCAGGGCGGTTTTCAATGTAGCGTCATGAAACCAAAGTAATTACTCTAGCCAATCACAGCAGGCAAACAGTAAAATGAACCGATCAGAATGTGAAGTAAATACCTGTCACTTGTGCCAAATACAAAATATTAACGGCAGACTGATCCCAACGGCGGAGGTGACGAGCTTGATAGAACAAACAACAAAAGCTAGAATAACTGAAATATATTTGTTTTTTTAAAAAAAACAAATTTTGTGCCAAGCGTGGGAAAATGCGTGCGGACAAGTCGCGACTAGCCTTGTTATGGTTTTGCTTCTCAATGATTGAGAAAATGGCGCAAGGTTTGCTTTTGTTTTGTTTTTGTTTTTTCACCAATCATTGAGTGCAGTATCACAAAACCAAAGAAAAGGCGAAATCACTTTCCACAGTCGATTAAAACCCGCTCTACAGTCCTGCAAGTTAGAAACATCATCAAATAACATCTATAAATTCATCTACGCAGAAATTCATCCTGAGCCTGATTTAACACTGGAGTGATTTCGTCTTCAAAACTTTAACAGTGGAATAGTCTCAACTGCCAGATGGAGTGGAAACTGGTGGGTACACATCTGTAAAATATTTTATTTGATGTCTAGCGTTGTAGCTGGGTTTTAATGAGGTAATTTTCACTTAGCGTTGATTTGCGTCGGTCCACTTTTCCGTTTATTATAAACGGTCACCGATGCTTTTTTATCTGTCATAAGCTTATATCATGCAGAAATGATTTAATCCTTTGTTCATAATAATAACTTTACTGGCTTTAAATCAAGCTATTCGCCGTTTCTTCGATCGCACCTGGCAGAAAACATCCGTTAATACAGACACCTGAGCGCCGATACTAATGCAAATCACAATGTTTAACACTGGAATCCCTTGATAAATAGAAAGTTTGGAATGATTGGACATTCCCAGTGCCTGTAGGGCTACGCGATAACCAGCATCCAGCAAAACAGGCAATGCAGCAAGGCAGAAACAGTTTCTTTTTCACCCCTCTCAACTGAAAAGGGCGGGAAAAAAAACAGCAAGTTTGTGAAGAACCAGATGTGAAACAAAACATAACCGATTGCGCAAGACATTGTCCTCATCCACTGCACACGCACTGGTATTAATTTATTTGGGAAAAATTCGCAAATGTTGATGGTTTTGTAACTGAGATAGGAGACTAGCGAGCTCTAGCGTGTAGACTGCACCTAGAATGGTAGCAACAAGGACAGAGATTAATGCTCCAATACACATTGATTTCCAGACTGTGCGACAAACAAACGTCAAAGTCCCTCCCAAGCTGTTGCTGCATCATCAACCAGGTCTCGGTTTATTGATTCTTCGGACTCCGCCTCGGTAGAGAACACGTCGATGAGTTTTATATCAAGACGTCTCCACCCTGGGTAGTTCAAGCTCGTAGGCACTTCTCTATCGCTTTAAACCCGGTAAATAAATTCGTTACCATTCTCGCCCGCTGCTCTCTAGAGGATTGTAGCCGAAAGACTCATCCGTATATTCGGGTTCGCCTGGGTTGTAGTGGTCGTGTAAAACCAAAAAAAAGTGTCCAAAGACTTCTAACAGAGTACTGCTGTTTATGTTCAGTTAACGACAGTAAGTCATAGGTTCAAATCAAAATCCAATCTGTTCATTTCTTCTGTTGTTTCACACTGTAGCAGGCGACTTTTGATTCGATCGGCCGCGCAATTGGAAGTAGTCAGTCTTTGACCTATTTTGCATCAGCTGCATTCTGATAAGATCCTTTTGGTTTCTTTCTGAGCTCAAGTCCTAAATCCTCAATTGCTTGGAAAGGACAGTGCCGAAATCGAAAACTTTTGATCTCCAACTTGGACAGAAACTGAAGTTGTCTTTGGAGTTCACATAAAACTCGTTCCCCGAGTCTCAATTTTAGTAGACTGCAAGCAGTCCCTTTCTGGATAGTCGAGAGGTCCCGCGAAATAGCCGAGCGCGAAAAAACTGGAGCAAACGAACGGTGGGAGGCTTGGGGAGAGTCTCTTCTCGTTTATTTCTCCTCGCTCCAGTATCGCTGCGCTATGAGCGCACCCTCTCGACTGACCAGAAAGAGATTGCTTGCAGTCTACAATTTTTGCTTCCTGTCTTCTGGAAGAAGAGAGACCCTAGAAGCGAGGTTGACCTTGAGCAGCGACGACGTCAACGAGAACGTCAAAAAACAATAGTTTTAATTAACAAAACAATGGCTCTGCACTTGCGTTCTACACTTTCGTGCATTTCTTTGCCGTCCTCTGCAAAACAGCAACGTGAAATGACCAAATTTAAGGTTTTATGGAGAACGTGAACGCATGGTGATTAATTTTCCTTTCTCTTTGTGAACTTTAAAGCCGCCCCTACGACGTTAGTCCCTGGATAGTTTGACCACATTACACAAACTAAAAGAGTATATCGCAAAATGTAATTTTTAAGCTCCGTTTTCGTTGGCGTCGTCGTCGTCGCTGCTTAAGGACGGTGCCTACTAATAAGAAAGTATTTTTGTGTGGTTTCTGACTATGCGGGAAAAGCAGATCTTAGGAAGGCCTATTGGAATCCAAAACGAAAATTGGGGGTAGCCACGCATTTTTCAGAGATAATTAAGCAAAAATATCTCTAAAAATCGCCAAAATATAAAGCAATGTATGAGATTTTTTCCTAAATTGAAGCTTAATTATCTCTGAAAAATGCATGGTTATCCCCAAGTTTCTTTCGAGATACCAAAATCATTTGCTAAGTTCTGCCTTCTCCGCATAGTTTTAAACCGCGCAAAAATATTCCTGTATTAACAGGCACCACCCATAGGATACCCGAGTATCTCGAGATGCAAAGAACGTATGCCCAGTAACAATAGTAGGCACTGTCCTTAAGGTCCCTGTTGGACCGAGTGAGACGCTGACCCCTGACTACACCACTCCTTCAACTTAATAAAGAATAGTATTGTTGTTATTTAATCTTCTTCCTCCTCATCGTCAAACGACAGAAGGCTCTTATTCTTGACTTTTTTCATAGCACTGGTTGGTTTTGATTTCTTTCTGTCATCTGTGGATTTCAAGTCCTTTTCATTATCACTTGATTTTCGTTTAGTAGGCTTCTTGAAGACGATTTTGCCACCTTCCTTGGGGTTATGTCTCTTCTCAGATTCTGTTGGTTAAAAAATGAACAATTTTGGTCCTTCAGTTGACAATTACAAATCTAATCTTATTGAGGGTGTGTTCGATTGACCCTGTTCTGGAATAGGAACACATACAATGATGACAAGAAATTCCTCGTAACAGGTTTTTGGAGTTACTAGAATACAGAATCTATCTTAAATTATCATGTGTCAGCAAAAGTCTGCAGAAATGTCTTCCCAAATTTACTTAAAAAGAGAAATCTAACAGCCATTCCGCTTATTTCCATTCCGGCATAAGGTCAATAGAACGCAACCTAAATGAGAGAACAACAAGGGATTACTTTCCTATACTTCCTCCTCAACATTAGCTCAGATAGTCAGGAGAGCTGCATCACCATCATTCACACACATCACAATTTTCTGCACAGTGCTCACCACCATCGGAGCACCTGGACCAGGCTATCTCAACATACAGTCGACTCCCGATAACTCGAACGCTCGCTACCTTGCGTTAACTCGAACCAATTTTCCTTTCCTTTCAGGTCATTTTCTATATAATTTTTTACATTTGAAAACTCGAACTCTCGATAACTCGAACCTTTTTCAATTTCCCTTGAAGGTTCGAGTTATCGGGAGTCGACTGTATTTTCAATATTTTTACCACTACTTTCAGTTGTCAAAAGATCTGTAGGTGACTTTTGGCCGTTTGGGACCTTAAAAACATGATAATTTTTGAAAACAACGACAACAACTACTACTAAAATGCTTTATTGAGGGGCGCCCAATGAGAACATTTAAGCCGACTGTGTTCCCAGATCGTTTTCTGTTCCTTTAAAGACATATTTGTGTAAGCTATGGGTGCAAATTGATCTATTGGGATGCTTTAGCTGAAAATTTAAGTTGTACAAAGTTTTCGGGTATGGAGTCTTATTCCCTGAATTAACCAACTGTTGTTGGCTCAACGAAAATGCTAGCTGACCATTTTTTAGTCTTTTTAACGACACATTTCGCCTTCAAAAACAAAAGGACTTAGTTTTCCAGTGTTACAAAAATTTCGAGCTGATATTTTGTCGATGAAAACTTAAGATTTTCTTTACAACTAATATAAATTTGAATTTCTGAGGTGATTAAGACCTTCTGAACAGATATCCACCAAAAATGTCACGTTTCAAGTTTCCAAGTTTCTTTATTTCGACATATTAATTCAACACAAAGAACAGGAATTAGGGAGAAAGGATTGTGGAGGTGTGAAAACAAAAACCCATGGGGTTAAAAAGTGTTTACACACCTGACCCCGATATCTGGGTGCACCCAACCGTTGGGCGCCCCTAGGCCTGTTTATTCTTTTTTAAAAATTACTTCTTAAAACAGTGACTGCGCGGCTACACAGCCACGTAGCCAAGAAAGCGTACACAGTATGTTTTTCCCTTTTAGTTGTGAAATCACGTAGCTGCGTAGCCTGGAAAACATACACAGTAAAAAGTTTGATCACTTTAATGTTTAAATCTTGTTCTTAAAACTGCTTAAAAACATCACCGAGCTGAGAGAAATGAATGGCCGCACAGCTATAACGCAACCATGACTTTTAGGGCTATATCTACAGGGTATTCTCCAGTTACTCCGAAAAAAGGATAAGATGTTAACTTTAGTTTCAAACCTTACCTTGTGCGCTAGCCTCGGCCTCCTCTTCATCTTTCAGACGTGAAAGGAACGCGTCCGCTTCTGCCTCGCTAACATTCGATCCTAAAACCACGGTCGGTTTTTCGTCTGTGTGCTCTGTGTCATCCAAATTAGACGAGTCAGGCGTTTCGAATTTCGTTTCAACTGTTGCGGATTCTTTATAGCCAACCTTTTCCTTAAATTTTTCAATAAACGAAGGAGTCTTCGGTTTCGCGAATGACACATTTCTGGCCGCCATGTTGGAAACCAATCTGGTTACCAGTCTTCTTTCCTTCTCAAGCGTATCCGCTGACCTATATGACAGCGGCCATTTTTTGCACCGCCCACAAGCGATTTTTCTTTCTTTCTTTTTTTTTTTTTTGTAACTTAAGCCGCCGTTACACGTTGAAACTTTTAGCTGAAACTTGTGTGCAACGGCGAACGAGACCAGTTTCACGAAGTGGTGTTACACGGTGAAACTCTACATTTTTTCACCACTGCGACCGTTGCGAGCCGTTGCAGAAGTAGAAAGCGGTTCTACTTTTCGTGAAACTTGTCTCGCAACGGAAGTTCGAAAAAGTTTCATGAAACCAACCATGTTACACGGTGCAACGCCTGCTGAAACTTGTTTCGCAGCGCCGTTGCAGACAAGTTTCAGCTAAAAGTTTCAACGTGTAACGGCGGCTTTAAAAAGTTGCAGAAACTTCTTGGTGACGTTGGCGTTGAAAATGCTGGCTGACCTTTATTGCGCTTAACGACATATCAGTTTGCCCCTTAGAAAACGAACGGGAATTAACTGGCCCGTTTAAACGGTTTGACCGGTGACATTTGCTTCATCATGCGTTCAACACAGTTGTTGAACCAAATGTCGGGGGCGTTTGAACAGGTCGTTCAACTTTGTTGAAAGCGTAAAAAAAATGTTGAAAATGTTTTCTTTGTTCTTGAAAATGTCGCATGGCGTTGAAACCGTTTGAACACTCCGTTCATCCAACATTTAGCCAACATCCGTTCAACTTTTATTGAACGAATTTTGGGCAAATGTGGAAACCGTTTAAACAGGCCTTTAGATTTTCAGTGTGACAAAAAAGTTGAGGTGACATTTTGCTGAAGAAAACTTTAGATCTTTTTGACAACTACATCCGAAGTTTCTGAGATGATTAAGGCTTCACGAACAGATGTCCACCGAAACTGAACTATTGGGTGCCTTTGGTAAACTCTTTTGAACAAATAACAGCGTGGAAGAATATTACATTGGATCCTCTCGAGACGGAGAAGCGTTACTCGATTGTTCATCAAACGTATTCCCAAAATAAAGGTTATCTTCAAATGATTCATTTTTTTTTCTTATGATTCTTTTGTAATTTTCATTACTGACCATAACTCTGATTAATCACCAAGTGTACGATAAAGCTAATTATGACAGACATAAATTTTACTTTTTAAATTTCAAAATTTCAACAAAATTAAAAACCACATATATATAAAACAGTGCTCTCGCTTGATAAAGCTACATGCCTGGCTTCTATGGCCCTTCATATTATGTACAACTTCGGCTAAAACAAAATGGTGAAACGATCTCGTAAACATCAGTGCTTTAAAACAGTGATATATCGATAGGACTGAAGTTCCTTAAACTGCAATGATCCTGAGTTCTACTGTACGCAGCCAAGTTGACAGAGAACTCAGCGGTAAAAAAAAAAAGAGATTAGATGTCATTGAATCACTGATGTCTTTTTCATAAGAATCTGTAAATCATATTTTCTTCGAATGACCGACATGGAAAAATGACAACAAGAGCTAATTGTGAACATTACAGCAAATTAATCATAATAAACTACAGAGATCACTCACGCCACTTGGCAGTTCCTTATTACTATAAAATACTGAAAAGCGTTCAATACTTTTTCAAATAATATAACAGGCCATATCTACAGGATAAGAAATACAATTTCCGTGAAGGAGTTTTTCCATCATGTACTGTCTTTCGCCCTTCGACAGAGTAGCTTCCCGTGGGCGAAACAGCTGCGGGTAGGATTTCAATTGAAAAAAAGAGCTCCTCGTTTCACTGAAAGAGATTTTTATCGCGTTAATAACCGGCTGCTATTTTCAGCCATTTCTTGTTCTTCGAGCTTTGAAATTCATTTCAATAAATCCTTGCCCTCATTAGCCATTAGGTGCTAGCTTCCTTGTAGATAATTTCCAGTCATTTTCAGCGTGTTTCCCACCATTTACAATGCCCAACCGTCATCGTTGGCGTACTATTATCACCAGAAAAAAGTTCTTTTCAATTTAACTTTCTCAAAATTATGCAAACTGACGTGATGCAAGATTTCCCCGTTTAATGCTTGCCAAGGTTAGACATCTGCTTCTTCCGGAACGCGAAGAGTTTCAGCTTTTTCAGTTTTGTTTTGTTTTGTTTTTTTCAAACAAAACTGATTTTTGCTTAGTTCAGTATTCCCTTAAAAAACACAACTATTGCTCAGTTCACATGTAAGCAGGCTAAACTAAACAACATCGTGTCATTTAACCTCGTAAATGTGTATACAGTGACCCAACGAAATACTTTTGTCTCTACTATAGGCTTTGCTAATGCAGTTTATTAACAGATAATGGTTCGGTTTGCTCGACTTGTTTGAGTCTGAAGATTTCTATCACTATTTTACTTCATTTTCACATCTATTTATACACATCAAACACGTGGATGTAGAACTGACGTTATTTTGACCCCGCACGTCCAGTTTCCTTTTCAAACTGACGAAATACTACATTCAAGGTGAATCAGATTACACACGAAAATCACGCCTGTTGTATTTCTGAGGGAAAAAAACAAGCCTGAACGTTTATAGAGTCGGAAGGAAAAAAGATATGTGAAGTTCATGGCATGCATTCCAGTTTACAAAATTCGGTGCTTAAGGGGTACTCCGTCGAAAGTACATTCTTAGCCTGATACCAATAGAGTCATCACTCAGTGACCCCGTTCTTGTCGTTAAACCTTCTTCTAACCCCCCACCCCCCCCCCCCCCAAAAAAAAAAAAATAAGCAGATGAAAGTTTTGGTAAAATTGTTGCAATTTTAAAAGCCATGCCGTAAAGCGCTGATCTCTTTTCAAGTCTTTCAAGTTTTTCAAAGTGATGGTTTCAGCTAGTACACAGCATATTTATTCTTCTTGACTGTTGTTTATTAGCACAATGAATGAAATGTCATTACGCGGTTTTTTCTGTGCAAAACTGAAAATCTAGAAAACAAATAAGCGCTTTGGGTACAAAACATTGTCGCTTTGCTTCTAACTACCGCGATAAAACCGCATACATTCTGCGTGCATATATCTTATCTTCCTTTTTTCAATTCAACTGATTTCTATTTATCGATCCAAACATGCACTTCTCAAGAGAAAGGCATGGAAATAAGACCTTTGATATTTCCGATCATTATTATACACCAAAGAACACTTGATAATATTTTCTTTGGCATCAGTTAATTTGAAACTGTTTACTGTCAACTGCCGCAAAATAAAAACCACTTTCCAAATTGGCACTCAATATTTAATAACATTGACGCCAAGAACCAGTTCTGAGTTCGCAGTGTGTCTTGAGGCACGCCCGTAAGGAACGCGCACGGCATGAGCTGGCCTGATCACTGCTCAAATGCAAAACTACAGTAAACATTCGGCTTGTGTTTTTCATTTATCTTTTTTCTCAGTCGGCTGTATTGTCTGGTCCAATGCAAATCGTAAAAATTGAATAGCACGTTTGCGCGATCGACGCACATGCCCCCAGCTAAGCTAGCATGATCGACGCATTCTTCGGACAATTATCTTGGCAAAATTCAAAATACAACAGGTGCTTCGCCTTGCTAGCTCAAACCAAGAAATTCAAGTGTTTCAGATATTTAAAATTATAACCGCTCAAAATCCTCTTTGCCCGCCGAAAAGATTGCCTAAAGTTGCGACCATGCGTTAAGCATGTAAACTCAAGCGAACTTAAGAACTTTTCGAACTTGCGTCGGTTTTGAAAATAATTTTCGTTTCAGAGTTACACCTGTAAAATTAGCATATGCTTTGGGCATTTCGATCATCGTAATTTGTGATGAGAATAGCCTTACTTGCCGTTAGCTACATTAAAGAATGACAGTGTTACCAATTCGGTTTTCAGGGTCCCCAAACACTGTCTGCGTAAGATAATTTTTAAGACAATTTTAAAATTGGTATTAAATCGCATAAAACCGAGCATGCTTTTCATGAATGGCACATTTCCGTACAGTTTGAGACTGCATAGGCGAACAATACATTTAAAAAGCACACAATTTATAGAATAAAGCTCTCAAGATTTAAACCCACTTTACACCAAGAAGCCAAATACTAAAATCTTATTTGAAATGGAGTAATAAACAAATAGATTTTTAGATCGTTGGCGATCATGTGCAGCAACTTGTGGTAAGAAATTCATGGAAGGTGTCAGGAAAACTGAAGCGCAGTTGTTCTCCCGATGAATTTAAGCTTACTTCGTTGAAACACGCATATTTTTAGCTAGAGGACTTCAAGTTTCAGAAGTTTTCCGATTCTTTAAATACAAGAATGATTGTCATATATTACGGTTTGAAAGGTTTTTTTAGTGCCGTTTAGTCAATATCACGGGATGTCTAATTCTTGCCGCCCAGACTAAAATCGTTTTTATCTTTATTAAAAACGAAAAATGTCACTTCTTTACCGGTTCTGCAAACAGACAAGGCTCAGGAAGTCTTTTCAGCGCTTTTATCTGGCTATTATATAACACGAAATGTTCCCGAGTTCAGTGACAGGCAAACACGAACCTGACGAAGCATCCAAATATTGACTGCCTTTCAGAACTTTCGTTGTTCCATATTTGGATAACAGAAAGTTGGTAATGAAACGCCTTAACTCTGCTAAAGCAAACAATATATATATTACTGCGGTTCGACTACGGTATGAAAAATGACGCCTGGAGAAAATGAATCGATTTTCGAATCTAAGTACCGCCAACGGAAAAGTTCTTTTTCTCACAAGCAACATGAGGCTCGATCAAAAAGTGTTTATTTGTATAGCACGGTAAAGCTTTTTTTTCCTCGCTCAATTCTGCTCTCCTACTGTGCTTTTTTCTTTGTTTAATTGCACGATATATTAATAAAGCTGTGAAACGGGTTAAAACTTGAAATGAATTTCGCTTACTCCACCTTTTCGGAAGCAAGAGTCAGCGGGTCGCAAGAACTTTCAAAAACAAATTTATTATTTGGTTCGCCGCAAGTCCTCTGTACGCCAGCCGACCACAAACAAATATTTCCGATGGTTGTCGCTAATTTGAAATTGCGATAGGTAACAAAAACGGGGCACTTTAGGTCGCCTTTTTCTCAAACCACAAGATCATTAGGTTAAGAAAATGTAAAAAAAAGAAAATCTACAACCCTTTCGTTTTCGTTGAGAAATTTGGGTTTCGACGCACTGAAACCCATTACTCTAACTAATTCACAAATATTTTGACACACATCCTTGCCGGTCATTAAGGCCCTTTATGATTGGGGGAGCATTTCTGCCAAATAAGCCTTGAATACGAGATTCAAAAATAGACTAATTAGTGGGACACAATTGAGGAGAACAGGCGAATCACAAAGCAGATGTCATCGTCCGCGACAAGGTTTTAAGAGGACTGCGAACACGCACTGTCGTTCACTTGGCGACAGCAATCGCAATTTGCACTCAGCGTAGATCCTTGCTGTTTAATACAAGCCGCGTCGAAATACCTACGAGAATACAAGTACGCGCGGAGAGAATTTATAGCCAAGGACAGCCGACAGCAAATATGAATGTGTCTAACTCGCCGAAAGGACACTGCGGTAGCAATGATAACGCCACTTTTGGCCTACCAAACATGATCGCGCAAGCGAGCTTCGTTATTTTCATTTTGATTCTAGACGTCTTCGGAAACTGTCTGGTCATCGGAGCGATTCTTCGCTATCGGCGGCTCCGCACCATCACGAACTATTTCATCATCTCGCTCGCCGTGTCGGATCTCCTCATCGCGGCGTTGTCGATGCCGGTCCGTATCCATCATACTCTGAACTCCCTGTGCTTCGATCTCGGCATCACGATATGCGAATTCTGGGTCTTTGTAGATCTACTCTGCTCTTGCGCGTCCATCACGAATTTGAGCCTAATATCCGTGGACCGTTTTCTGGCACTGACCTTTCCCTTGAATTACAGAAGTCTCATGACGAGACGGAGGGGAGTTGCCGCCATCGTGTTCGTTTGGGGATATTCCGGGATTATTGCGTCGCTTTCGTTCATGAACTGGTCCGAGAACGCGCAAACGACCGCAGACTTCGAGTGTTTCAAGTCGGACAAATATTATTACACATTTGCAATCACCGCAGGATTTTTCCTGCCACTAATCATTCTCGTTATCAATTACTCATTGGTGTTCAAAGTCGCCTTCACCCAGGCCAAGAAACTGCAGCTTTTGAAATCGGCGGCGATGGAGCCTGCAGAATTATCGGAAAATGATGCCAATCTTGAATCTCGGCCCAGCGTCATAAGCATGGGACGCATAGAGCGCAAGACACGGAGATCTATCCTGCGCGAGCTGAAAGCCACGAAGACGCTCGCGATTGTCATTGGGACGTTTATCGTGTGTTGGCTTCCGTTCTTCATCATAATGTTCGTTGTACAATTTTGTACGAACTGTTTGGTGAATATTCATCCCACGGCAAGGCAGTTCGTCGCCATCGTGTTGGTGTACGTTCTTCCTTTGCTGAACTCAGCCGTTAATCCCATTATCTACTCCAGCTTCAATAGTGATTTCAGGTCCGCGTTCAAGGACATTTTCCTCCGAGTGTGTGCTATTCGCAGATGGGACAGCTACGCGAACAGGTCTTCGGCATCAGGCGACGAAGAAGTTTCAGTCGTAACTTTTTTTCAGAGCAACAACCACAACGGGAAGACACCGCAAATTGTGATTCAAGAGGCGAACTCTGCGTCTGAAGAGGAAGAAGAAGGCGTTTAACTAAGCCTATAACTGGTTAGAAAAAAAAAAGAATCCGAACTCGATATAATCTCGCAGTGCGCAGCGAGCAGAACGCGTTATAGCCTGTAAATTGTAACTGATATCACAACTTGCTAACTAAATTGACGCCAGATTGCTTCATTTTGTTTGGGCGCTACTATCATGAAAGCAAGCTGGAATAATATTTCAATTTTGCAGTGTCGCTTGTCTAATGAAATACTTTTAATGAATTCGGATGGAGAATTTTCTGACACATAGGAGTGTCATTAGAAAAAAAAAATTCCTCTTAGTTCGTGTTGTAGGTGGAGTTTTCAAGCGAAGCTGTAATTCTCCGACGCTCTTATTTTTTATATTTCGTTAAGGATGAGAATGTTACTCGTTTAAATAAAAAACATTGTAGATATATGCGTAGTCATATCCATTTATTTATTTACACAGACAATGAGAAATGTAGAGCCCAACGAAGCGTTTGTTTAGCGGGGAGACGCAGAAAAGGACTAAATTATCGTTAGACAAGTCTTCTATCGCAGACGTTCCGAGAGCGTGAATCGTGCAGAACAGTGTAAGTGTATCAATGCATTCTCTAACAACCTATTTCATCATAAATAATGAATGAGTAACTGAACATAAGTTTACGAACGCGGCCGAAAAAGTGAGCATCAAAACAGCAACAATATGGAAATTATTTATAGAGTTTATCTTTTAAAGACACCTGTTGGTTTACACATGTAAGCGCAATGGCAGCGAAAATTTCGCCGGCGAATACTGAATTCAAAACTATGAGATCGAAAAAAGCATATCGGCGTAAAATTTTAGTATTTTCAACACCTGTAGATGGAAGGTACTGCCGCATTAAAAAATAAAGCGCCATTTCTTCCAGGCATTTGAATGCTAATTGAACACGGTATTTACTTTTTTTGAAAATAAGGTTTTCAGAAAAACCCATGGAATCGTTTGCGGTTGCCAATGTAAGTGAGGTCCTCAATTTCCTTACTGCCTGAATAGCCAAGTCTTCTCTCAGAGATTTTTAATTTCAACAGTCATGTTTTGTTCGATCGAGCAATGAATAAGCGCTCTAATTTTGAAATTGTAAATCGAAATGACATAATGTGTTATTCTGCTGCCGGAAACGCGAAAGAGCATTGTAACATTGAAGCAAGTGAAAGCGACTCAAAGTTTTCAGTTTCGGCAAAAGTTTCTACTGGAAAACGTGGCCCATTTATAATATCCAAATTTTCAGTGGAGGTCTTAAATGGATTTTTCGTTTAATAACAGAATGTCTATAATTTGATCCAATTTGACCGTTATTATTGTTTATTATTTCCAAAGGCAAAGGAAGAACAGGTATTGCCGGTTTCGGTTGTTGAACAGTTTGAAAGGCTGCTGCAAACTTATTACTATCACTTGGATGCAGATTCTTGTTGGAAACGTTCGCCTTTAGTAAACCATGCTCTAAAGTTTGTTGTAAGTCATTAGTCAACGCAACACCTTCCAGGTATAAACCCCCCGACTCTAGGCCTCTAATAACAAACGAAATTTGAATGAACACGTTGCTTTTATTTGTCGGGCCAGTCCAAATGGGAGGTCTCCTGGGTTGCAAGCAACATTTTGCCGTCGGTTTTATCACAGTTTGTGATGTAAACGGTTCATTACAGCGGACAGAGCTCAAGATAATTAAAAAGGAAGGCAATAACGACAGTTCCTGGCGCTGAAAATAGTACGAGAAAGAGGCGGACATCGTGGATGTTTGTTGTAAACTGAAGCTGTTTCAACAAAGCCGATCCTGCTTTCTAACAACGCACAGGAAATTATCTTCACCAGTGGATAGCTTTTTTGTCAGCCTCTGCTTTGCTGATGTAAAGAAAAATACACGATTGACAGCGCACCTAAATTTTGAGATAAAAAAGAAATCCTTTTCTTCCGCTGGGATTAGTAAAGCGCACCCACAGTTGTTGAAAATGAAGATGACAAAAAAAAAAAAAACCAGAATCTTGGCAGATTTTTATTCATTACCAATCGCTATATGCAAATCACACGCGCAAAGAAGACCTCCATAATTCAGGTTATCGTGCAGAAAAAAATTTTACTAAAGGCTCCGGCAGAAAAACCTCTAATCGGATTGGCACATTCACGTGAGCCTTTCTCAAAAGAAGTCTGAGCAGAGCAGATCAAATTTTTCGAAATTCCAAGCACGAAAGGGTGAAAAGTCGCTGAGCGATTCACCTAGTTGAAGAAGCAAACAAGTTTAATTTTGTCATTTACGTCAACATTTTCTTGCTTGCTTAACTCGCACGGCTTCTAGCCTATGTTGTATTCATACCAGCTGCTCGCGCGAATGACATTGTCCTCTTATTTTACATCTTACGCACACTATCTAAGTAAATATAATTTCAACCAGCAAAACAGTGGAGACGACAAGATAATTTTTAAGTTGAAAATTGATAATCTTGCAGCAAATCCTCCGACACTGTACATGATATTACCGAAGCATTTTTGTTTTCCCTTAATTAATCTCGTTTTATCTATTTCGGCTTCGAACAAAAGTGCATGTTTTACACGGCGTGAAAGATATATATATATATATTTTATTTTCCTTCCTATTTTTTGCGATTTTAAAAATAGTATTTTTCGAAGCCACCCTGTTATTCAAAAGTCCACGGCTTACAAAAGGTTCCCAAAGCGAAGAAGTCGAAAGGATTTTTTGTATCATTCAGTGCTTCACTGGTCGAAAAAAAAAATCCAAGCGTTTCGCTTGAGATCTATTTCCGCTGCACCGCCGAACTGGATGATTTACAGTAAACCAACAACACATGAAAAAGCAAACTCGTTTGTTCAGGCAATTTAGCAATATTTTGCACAAAAATTCATTTTCAAAATAGCCTTCTTGTGAATTAGACAACATAAGGAATTAGTGCTATAACACTCCTTTCGCTGGTTTGTCTTGTCGCACCGAGCGTAACTGTTTGTTGTTTGTCGCCAAAATTAATTCTTGCTTTCACCAAGATCACTAGCATATAAACTACCCGAATTGAATGAAAACAAATTATTACCCCGCTCCCATTTCAAAAGAAATTTGATCTCAGTTTTTCCGCGCCTAAAAGTGTGCGTTTAAAAATGCATTAAATAAAATAAATGGGTTCGATTTAGTCTAAAAAATCTTTTATCCGGTTCACAGTCGATAACATAAAGCATAACCTTGCGACTGTAAATCAGGTTTGTTTTATTTTTATCTGACAACTTTTTTTTTTTTCAATATCTCCCGATTTTCTTTCCTGTCGAGAAGCCAGTCAATTAGAAACAACTGTTCATTTCTCTTATCAGTTCTGAAATTTGCTCTAAAATCATAAACCTTGGCATTAGTGACGTTTTCGTTTAAAGTGGGTGGGCTTAAATTGTTTGCTCGTAGTTTCTCGATTAAAGCCAAGCTCTCGGTAGTTAAAAACAAACTTGCTAACAAAAGTGGGTGAAACAAAACGCACCTATGTACTTATTTGCCGTTTACATGATGTCAAACCTTAGATAGGGAAGACCCATTTACTTTGAAGAATGTTTATTCAACACTACATACGAGATAGCCTTAGTCTCTGCCACCAGTATTCCCGTCGCCTTTTATTTGTTTAATTTTCCTACATAAAGATTCGCGAAAAATTAAACCGCCGTGGAAAGCTGCAAATTAGTTGTTATGTCTCTAGAGCAGAGTGACAATATATTTTTTCCTATACTGCAAGTATTATGGGGAGAAAAAAGATTGTTTTTTAACTTGAAGCCGGCTTATGTTTCGTAGAAAGATTTTGTACGAACTAACATTAAACGGCCACAGAAAGCTGTAAATTAGTTCTTTTACCTCTAGAGCAGAGTAACAACATATTGTTTCCTTTTATCCATCATTGTTACTGCAAGTATTATACAGAGAAAAAGGTTGTTTTAACTAGAAGCCGGCCAGTTACGTTTCGCCGAATGATTTTGGACGAACTAATAAACACATTGAACGTTGAAAATTTATACATTCTCAAATTATTGGCTCCCTTTTCCCTAAAGGATCGAAAAGCTTTTTGTGATGTAACAGCTGGAAAATTAGAATATCGCCACCTTTTCAGAATTTTGATCAATAAGATATCATTTTTGCCGCCGACAAATTTGAGTATTAGTTTTTTTTAATGAAAATATCGTTTATCGCTTAAAATAATAGTTGTTCTTTGTTGAGCCGATTCATAATTCGACGAACTCCAAGCCTTCCTCAGGAAAAATACTTTGATATTGCCGACATCTGCTAAAATGATTTGCAAGTACTAAAATCAGTACACTTGCGCTTTGGATTAGCCAACTGCCAAGTTTTCGTAAAATTTCGTTACGCTTCGATTTCAGTGAAAGAAATGTAAAATTTTTACTATACAATTTTATTTTTATGATAGCGAAGGGGATATCTCAAGGTAACTAGGAACACGGGCTTTAAAATAATATTCCATCGTGCTTTCAATTTGGCTTCCTCCTCTATTACAGAAAACAAAGGGGAAATTTTGTCATAAAAAAGCATAGAGACGATTTTTCTTGAACGGCTCCTGGACTTTAAGTTTCATTAATGACCTAGTTTGCCCACCTTGAATTTAACGTGAAATAAGACAACAAATATTTCCATGCAGGGAATAACAGCCGTGATATTTTTATGCTCACTGATTTACGACATTTAACGCTCCATTATCGCTTGAATGCGAAACTCGGGGCGGATGCAATCAAAAGGATTCAAATTCGATGTTATGAAGACGCCGGCTGTCTCCCAAGACACTTATAAGAGGTCATTTCAAACTCTTCAGGCTGCGTTTATAGATAAAACTGTGGACCGTGAAAAGGTTTAGTTAAAGCTTTAAAACAGTTGAAGAACCGATGTCAAACTAAAGAGCTTTCTCAGTTAATTATTTAATGGACCGAAAATAGCACAATTAACAAACAATTTCAATTCATTTTATTTTTAACAAGACCATGAACACTGAATCGGAGATAAAAAGCTGTTATCCCATTTTAGCGATAACAAAATATCTTATGGATGCAGGAAATGTGTTTTACAGTAGAAAGACGTTGGAACAAAAGATCCGTACTTATTCGGAATGAAGTTTATCTTCGAGTATCTAAAAAAACGTTTTGAGTTTTATTCACAATCGATCGAGCCGTCAATCTTTTTGAATTGTTCATTCCTCTCGGCCATTACGGTGATTATCATCTACGCATCTTTTACCATAACTATTATTCTATTATTCTGAGTTGAATAAGTAATTGTCAAGCGTCAGGAAATCTGATAAGCTGTTAGCTTAACGCTTGAAACTCTGACACAAGTCGTCGGTCTGATCAAAAAATATAACAATAAAAATATACCTCTATTCATTGCTCAAAGGGAGCTCGATATTTTTGTTAAATTTAAAGTTAGTCTTGTACCCCTTCAATTTTAATGCCTTCTTATTTTTGAGGAGTCGAGTTCTAGAATTCGCGAACTGAAATCGTGCAGAGTTGACTTGCGTGTAAAATGTTGAGATATTCCAGTGGATGAGTGGAGAGGGTCTGAATGGGGTTTAGTGTTTAGTGTTATTTGCCTATAATTTTTAGTGTTTACTGTTAAATTGGCCAATTTTTTAATGTTTACTGTTTCCGGAGAAAATACTGTTAAGTGTTTGGACGGTTTCACAGCCTTTTAAGCATTGTAAATTCTCATCTGCTCTTCGAAAATCAGTTCATGAACTTTGAGCCTGCGCTCAAAGGGGCTGTGGTCTCTTTTTTCGACCCATGCGCAACAGTATTCTAGGAAACTGGAACATTTGGACGATCAGGTATGGCACACATCCACGAGCTTTTGGCAAGGAAGGAATGACATTAATCTGTCATTTTTGGTTGAGCATTGTATCCTATTTTAATGGTAAATAATAATAATAATAATAATAATAATAATAATAATAATATGCTGTTATTATATTAGAGTGAATTACAAGGATTTCTCTCACTGAAAAAATCGTATCTTTACACTGTAAAAAATATATCTTACATATGTGAATATAACGACAAAAGATAGTCGAAAATTTTGATTTCTCCTTGGAAATCTTCGGCAGTCTTCGGGAATCGTCGGTAGTCTTCGGAAATCTTCCGAAATTATCGGGAATTGTCGGAAAATGGCTGAAAACTTCTTGGTATACCAAACAAAATAATATTGGCCTTTTTGGAAGCCGTTTTTGTTTCCTTCTGACTAAAATTTATTGTCACAATGAATTTTTTTCCCGCTAGTGTTAAAATGCCTAAAATTTAACTGTTTCATGTTACAGAGCCCAAAAATGAAGTGTTTAGTGCTTACATCGAGGTGCCCCCATTCAGAACCTCAGTGGAGCATAACAAAAACAAAAAAAAGTACAACTCGCTGGTTCATTGGTTCATTAACGCGTGCAACAAAAGAGGAAAGATTTTGAGACTGATGTTTTATTCATGATCAGTGAATGACACAGGCATACTCGGAGAAAGGAAAACTGAGAGCTCCTATCAGGAGTCAAACCTAAGACCTTCCGATTACTAGTTCGGATGCTCTACCACTGAGCTACAGGAGACTCGTGGGATAAGGCTGTTAAACAAGGTTTATGGGACAAACAGTCCTGCATACCGTCTAGGATTGAAATGTCATTGTGTGGCATATGCGCAGTGGAAAAAAAAACAGTAGGAAAAGTCAGAAAAGTGTTCTATTGGGACACCTCCACCAAATCAACAAAATCTGCTTTAGGTTGAAACGGTTGGCCCCAATAGAACACGTCCTTTCTTTCATTACCGACATTCGGGGTATCCAATCGATGGCAATCCGTGATTGGAAAAGCAACCGATCAACCAATATCAATCGATAAGTAAATTGATATCGATTGTTATCGTTCAATCGATGACTAATCGATAGCCACTGACACTGAACTGTTCATCGATTAGTATCGATCGGAAAAGCAAGTAAGTAGATCAGAACTTAGTTTTCTCATCGCAAAGAATATATATACTTTGTTACTCGAGCGCGATTTACCACTCGCCCGGAAGAAAATTAACGTCTTAGTCAAGCGCACAAGAAGTTCAACAGTCTCTGTACAGTGATGCGTAGTCAAAGGATATCAACACCATAATTTTTCAATAAACGACGGAGTATTTTTGCTGCTTTAAAAAAGAGGGGAGAACGCAGAAGCACTTTCAAAGTTTAGCGATCGTAGGAAGCTCGACCGCCTTCAATCCAAGGTTAATCAGTTTGTTTCTTTTAGATACAGTTGACGTCTTTCAATATAGATCGTCTAGTCTATATGTATTTGTTTTGCAGATTAGTTTAGGCGTTGGTGTTTCGATCATTGTTTTGCAACAACTTATTCTGCTATTGTTGGCAAGTTAATTAAAGCTTGCGCACCAGTTTCTCTGTGAAGGCATCGTGCAACTAGTTTCCCTTTTTCAATTCAGTACAATAATTTCATAACAAGAGATAAGAGGAGGAAATCAGTCTTATATTCCTGTTAACGTTCCAGAACTGAAATAAAATGTGTTCAACACAAAAGTAAAAATCAATCACCCGCAATGTACGTGGAAAGATGAGATATTAGTAAGCAATTACATTTTCCGTTAGCTTGAAAACTCTGAAGCAAGAAAAAATGTGCAAGCAATCGATACCAATTAAGCTATCGATTAATATTGGAAATCGATGGCAATCGATAACAGGTCACACAAATCTTCTTCATCGATTGGTAATCGATTATCAATATCACTCGATTAATTGATATCGATTGTTATGGATTTCCATCGCCTTTGATCATTTCCATCGATCATCGATTCCATCGATTGGATACTATACCCCGTGCGACTTTGAGGAAACCAAACACGACGAAGAGTATTTCATCCGATTTCCAAACACCGACAGGTGCGTTGAAAAAACCAGGCGCAGCCGAATTTTTTTTTTCTTAAACCAACTTCAAAGTGTTTGTAAATAGAATGAAATACTCTTTCCACTGTTTGATGTAGCTTCTCAAACCATTAATAATTATCGAAGACATTCAAGGCAAAATGTTCACCACGTCAGTTTATGATAATTAAGATCATATTTTCAAACCTCCTTCCCCTCACAGTAGTGTTTTCCTTTGTTTTCTTATACCATTAACATTACTTTTCTAAACCTCCTTCACGGTAGTGATTTCCTCTGGTTTCTCTTCATGAATTGGTAATGTTTTGAGAATTAATTAATTGAAATGAACCAACTTTCTTTCTTTATCACCATACAGATCACTTTTGAGGTATTGCTCAGATTCTAACCGTTAAGCAAGGCTCGTGTCAGACGGCTGGTAAATGGCCTGGCGCGCCATGTAGTGTCCTAATATCTCAGAGATTAGAGCACTCGGCCGGTGTAGGAAGGTCATGGGATTAGAGATTCGGATTTTTCTTTGCAGTATCTGATGCTCATCAATTTGCATCAATTTGAATCAGTTTTGGGTATGCTGGGTTAAAGATGGTCATTGCTGCACAGCGTTAAAGTGTACTGGAGTTATTATTGAAATATAGGGTATAAAGAAGTTGTATCTGTAAAACAGTAATAAACAACCCCAGCTAACAGTGCGACGCACCTTACCGTGGCCACCCAACAAACTTTTTTTTACACTGAGTTAGCCATAAAATGCAATAATTCGTTGTTGCGTCACTTAGCTGTTGGACTTTGCAAGGAGGCGTGACCGTTAATCAAATTCAGCGTATCCTGATTGGCTAACTTGTACAAAAAGTTTGTTGGGTGGCCACGGTAAGGCACGTCGCACTGTAATCCTTGCTTCATTCGTTCTTAGTTATTGCAAAAAGAATCTTTCCATCAACCGTTTTCAGTGATGTTACGTTCTCTACAATAACAGTAATAATGAAAAAACAAAATCGTTTTAGCGGTCTCGTATCGGACCTGGGAGACCAAACCGTACCGCCGGATTTAATAAACCAGTATTTACCCCAGTAATATTTTTTCTCCGTTGCTGATGTATAAAGAGAGACAATGTGAAGAAAAGTTCTTTGCCTCAGGAAACAATACAACACTGAGTGTATGTAACAACCTAGCCCTTGACCACCGACCCTCCGATCTTCCGGACCAAAACTGCGACGCTCCAATTAATGAAATGCTTGTCCAGTGAAATGCTTGTCCAATTAATGAAACTCCTTTAATGAAATGCTTGTCAGAGCAAAAATATAAAGACAACATTTCAAAAATGTTTGTTGTTAGAAGTCATGCAGGCTTGTCACTCCTTGCTATTTCCAGCCTTACTCAACGTTTGTATTTAACTTGTACTTAACCCTTGTACAATAGGCATTACACAATATCCGCGTGATGTTGTCTGCTTTTGAAAGGTTTATTTTGCGCAGTTTCACGCAATCAGTATAAATAAATTGCTACTACAGAACATTTGGGCTGACGTTTGAAAGGGTCGACTTTGCTCCTTTAATATGATGCATAATTTATTGCACGTGTTAAGCACGAAGAAAAACAATAAAAAATTCGCGTGATATCGAATCATGTCACGCAATTCGAGAATTTCGCAATTTTTCTCGACTTTAAAACATGAAAATAAAATTATATAGCGATTGATGCATTCCAAGTTCGACTATAATGGGTGTAAGTTTCGCAATATTGCAGTTTTATACGGCGCTTAATTATATGGCATCGTGTAATTTCAAAACCCGTAACTAATCCTTCCGCAGACTGGAGGGTTTCAGTTTTGGCATGGGTCGTCTAAATGTCAATATGTGCGCTCTACCGATGATGAATAACAACAGGCGATTTCAAGACTGCGAAACGGCGACGCAAACATTCGAGACTTTCACCGCCTAGCGAAAGAAGTCGCGTCTCTGAGTGGGTTTCGCGAAAACACCGAGAAAGAGAAAACCGTAGCATTTGACTTAAATTTCGCAATGCACGTATTTTTGAACGATCATTCGCCAAGTTTAATTGCAGTAAGATACAAATTAGATATTTCTAAAGAAAACACAGTGGGATTCCATGGAATTATTTAATTGTGCACTGAGTCTCCCAACCTCAGTTTGTACATATCCATGCGCGACAATAATTGTCTCATTAAATACATCATGAACTCTCAATTCAGTTTAGACTCTTTTCTTCGGTCCACGAGATGAACGACCAAATGCTTCATAGTTTGAATTCTACCACAACCACTTGACAAAAATACCCACGAACCGACCAAACGGCAGTAGTGTCAAAGTTAGTCGACAGCGGCATCAGTCACGGTTTGACCTTTGGGCGATGAATTGAAGTAGACACGACTTGTACAAATTTATGTATACTGTAAGTGTTTTATATATACTCTAACCGCAGAGCACCACAAGAAATACTAGATATCAGTCGATATACACGACTCATCACTTGCACAACATACCGAATAGTTTCTGAAGAAGTTATTGTCCCAGTAATCGCTTCCTTCAACGCTGTAACGAATAGCAAACTCCATTTTGCTTCCCTCTTGCCAAATCGATGGCACGGCTATGCGGAAAAAAAACGTATCTGTCGCTCCATCCCTTGAAGTCGAAAGGTAGTTGGCTTGTTCGTCGCAAACGGTTTTCCAATCGTCTGTACTATAACGAATCGTAACGTCTTTCCTGTAGCTCACGTTTAATACTCGTACAAACCCACGAACGATGGTCTTGTCGCAAACAACGCTCTCCAGACAAACGTACTGTCGCTGAACTCTATCGAGGAAATCGTCTTTATTTTCGGGTTGATCAAATAGGCATTTAAGGCATCGTCGCGCAGAATTCACTCGGTGCTTTTGTTGGGGGCGTTTAATCGACTCTTTGGGTTTGTTCCTTGGAGCAATTTCTATCACAGTAACCAGTGAAAATCCCAGTAAATCAGCGAAGGTAACTCGTTTTTTGTTAGCTGTTATTTCCCATAAAGACGTCCTGGGAGCGATTTGTGCCACAGAAAACAGCGAAAATCTCGGTAAACCAGGAAACGTACTATAACCTCTTTTCTCGGTATTTTCCATAAAGACGTCCATAACAAGAGATGTCTTATGAAGAGAATTAATTAAACTTGAGTATAATTTCAAGCTGTTGTCTACGGGACGTGCAACAATTCACGACTGTTCACGTGATCCCACTGCACGTGTGCACGTGCGAAAACATTTCAGTATTTGCATAAAAGTATTAAAAGGAGAAGATCAAATCAGCGCAAAAATGCTGGTAGTCAGAAATAAATATCGAAGTGATTTTTCATCGTATTTTCCTTTATCTATTTATTTATTATTTATTTTTATCTTTTAATAGAGTTGATTTAACACCGAGCATGGACCAATAAGTGGCGTGACTGTTAACCTTACAGCTGTTTCGATATATCAGGAGATATATATCGGGGGAGGGAGGGAAATATAGTACTTATCTCATTAGAGAGGGGGGGGGGGGCTGGTCAGAATTTTGTCATTTTCTCTTCAGTTTGGATACTGTGGAACTTCGTAAAGGGACTAGGGAAATTGGTTCATTACATCGAGGGTTCGTTATATCGAGGTTGGGATCCCTACATGTTAAGAGGCCGGGCTGGAGAATATCGATCGGGACTTCGTTAGTTTGAGGTTCGTTAAATCGACGTTCCATTGTAGCATAGCTTTTTTCATTGGAGTGGTTTCTACGTGAGAAAAGGGAAGAGAACGTGTTGCAGTTGTTGCTCTTTGTCGTTCCTTTGTGGTCAGTGATTTCTCAGTGATCATGGCTTCAGCTGGGTAGGCTGTCCCTGTCGAGTGAGCTTTTCCACCTAGTGTGATGAAATGGGAACTCCTTGGGTTGGCGAGTGCAACTAGTTCGTTTTGATCAGGTAGTAGTATAGCCTGATTCTCAGACGGTCCAGGTCGTTCGTGGTGATTGTCACGCACTCTCTCAATCGCCGCGAACGACTTGGACCGTCTGAGAATCAGGCTAGCAGTAGTACAACTGATGAAAGAAGCATCAATACTTCCTGATTCCCATATCAAGTTGAGTGAAGGCCTCTTTCCTTATCAGATTCGCTGGTTACTAATTCGCTCCTGTAGATGTTTAAAAGGGACTTAGAATGCCGCGAGAAAACAGCTCAAATTGCTCCCATAAAACAACCCACCATCGCTACGCCTTCTGCACCCCCCTCCCCCTCCCCCAAAAACCCACCCACTCTCAACCCAGTTATTTGTAGACATGAACTTTGCACCGGTTGTTTACAACTTTATCTTCAAGAAAGAAGTCGGTAAAGAACACTCAGACGTGACACATTTTCTGGGTGTCACGACGGTCAGACTGTCTGCAAAGTAAACTTTTTTCACGGTTAGCGATGTATAAATCAATCACGAGAAAGAGTGTTTCATCAGTTATCCAAACACTGAGAAGTAGGTTGAAAAAAAAGAGGTGCAGTTAAGAAGAAATTCAAACTTTTTCTACTTAATAGCCAAACATAAATGATATAAAAAAAATTAACGTATACTATATACTTATATATTTGCTGTAAACACTTTTTTCCTTACTGTTTTATTTTCCTCTCCTAAGCCTAATTTAACTAGCAGAGCTCTTCAACCAGTATTATAAATTCTACTTCCTCCTATTTTTTTTAACTGCACAGTGGTAGTGGCCAACACGAAAGCCTTGCTCCTTTGGCCACTACGCACTTCTTCCGTAGAAGGTAAAATCACTAAATAAATTACTTTGCACGTTTAATTTTTTTCTTACTATAAAATATATTGTATTTCGTGAATTATGCGAATGTAAACTTCGTTAGTAATTCTATGTATTTTTTCTCGTTGGTGCTCAGTTTTACGTTCTCTCCCACCTTCCTAGTAAATTAAGAGTATCTGTCATTCTTAAGATATTTTCCAAACAAGGCTTTCTGAGACAATTGTAGAAGTCTGCGTTTGACATTTGAACGCCGTTTGCCATCCTCATGCCTCTTAAAATAAATCAAGAGTATTTCATACACTTGATAATGACTTTTCAAGTCAAAACATTTTACCTTTAGTCGTAAGTTTCCATACGAGGCTTTATAGACGAATACACAAGTCTAGTTCAGAGTCTTTGGTACATTGAAACTATTACTATCAGCGCCATCGAAAATAAGGTACCCATGGCCGGCTGATGGGCCGGAATGTGCAATTGACCTGTTAAATTTTACTTTGGAGACAATGTTTCTCTCACAGTTTGGTCTAAAACAGTCATGACTGGATCTCCAAACACTGTACATGGTAATTTTTTCCGTCGTTGTTATCCCAGAACTCCTGGTTCAACACTCGATAGCAAATCGCAAACTGCATGTGCCGATTTACTTCAAAGTCGAGCGGAACTGTGATGCGGAAGGTGAACTTGTCGGTCTTCCCGTCCGAGCAAGACGACATGTAATCAGTCCAAATGTCCCGATAAGTCTCCCAGCCATCGAGTGTAAATCGTACAGTCACTTCTTTTCTGTAGGATAAATTCGTCACTCGAATAAGTCCACTTACAACGAACTTTTCACATGCAATATTCTCAAGGCAGACATTTTGGCTGTACAAGCGCCGCATGAAACCGTCAATTCTCGAAGGCGCAACGAAGCAAGGTAGCAAACATTTCTTTGGTTCAACCCGCGGGATGTTTCCGTTGACATCGAAGCGGTTTTTCCGCGCACCAATGGCGCCATATAATTCGCACAAGTTGTCTTCACTGTTGCATGGTGTTATAATTTTAACGAACTCGAGCTTGAGACCAACAAGGTCTGCAAAACAGACTTTTTTCGAGCGTAACGTGGGGCTGGTTGGCACAGTGCTCTTTTGTTGCGTGTCAGTCTTCATGGCCGCGGGTTTCTAGAATGAAGGTCAACAGTTCAAGCGCGCATCCGTGTTTGTTACTAGCATGCGCAGCGACGTCGATAACAGAAACCAATGAAACAACAATATCTTAGTTGGCACAAAAAATTCAATAACAGAGAAGCGTTGTTGATGTCTTCTCAAGAGAATGGTGCGAAAAGCACGGAATACTAAAAAAAAAAAGCTTAACCTTTGGCTGTTCGCCGGTGTTTTCAAAATTTGCAAGCTGCTTCCTGCGGGGCGTGCGACAGTTCACGGCTGTACACGTGATTGAACTTGCGTAAACATTTTAGCGATTTGTATAAACACGAGAGGTAAGAGGATGCAAATGTGCGGCTTTTGATAACAAAAATAGATAAAAGGACTTTTGATTCAAGATATTTAAAATTTCGTGGATAAACACTGAAGAGATTGTTATGGGGACTGAAACTTGTCTCACTCTTTTCCAGGTTCCCTCTCAGTCCCGGTGCACCCTTTCAATAAAAACAAGGTAGACGTGGACTTTGTACTAGCTGTTTTTAAAAGGCAAACTTCTTATTATTATTAAAATATTTTGAGTCAATCTTCTTGTTGGAGGTTATGAGGGAAAATTCAGACATCAGAGCCAAAAACCTCAGACCCTTTGTGAGGTGTCTCGAAAACTCTGACCCGAAAGACTCAGACCCCGGCTGACAAACAAATCCGCGTAACTTCAGCGTACACAAAAGGTCGCCACACTTAGAAAAAAATTCGTGACACAAGTCATGACCATCTTAAGATATATTAACATGTAGTTGTGTCAAATAATACAATTAGTGTTGCGCCGTAGTGGGCCCCTGAAGCCATTTTGGGTTTTAATACTTTTTGCGTCTTCCTTTTCACATCTACTCGTCCCCAGGGAAATTAAACGTAACTTCTTGGGAAGACGGTAGTTAGGCAGTTAGTTGGTTTCCATTCGAGGCGATGTTGTAAAATACGCGCAATGAACTTTCCGTCACGAGACAGACACGTGCCTTTCATTTGCGCAGGCCGGAGGAAACAACGAACAGGAGAGGTTTGTGTGCACTTGAGCGGGCAATAACTTCCGAATTGTAGCCCGCACGGGCCACATTTGAATTAAGCCCTTGGGAAGCAACTAACGAGAGTGCACCTTATGGTGAAAAGAAACTGCAGCAATGAAACTTTTACTTTTTATTTGCTGTTTTTGCCTCTTGATGAACATTATCACTATTAATTCCACCAAGAAATAACCCTGGGCGAGCGGTCCATTTTTGAAGTTCCATAAATTCTATAAAGTTTATTAAAACGTTTATCGGACCTACTGACGATTCATGTTTGTAATCGCTGTTGCTCCTCGAATTCCAAATTCAAATGTTTTCTTAATGGGTAGACAAAAGCTCGCTTTCGAAGTATTGATTGACTGCTTTTCTTCTCCGATGTTCGTTGTTTTTTTCGTCCGGTTGTTGACATTTTTCAGGGTCACCCCACGGGAAAATTAAAGCAAACACTTCAGACACTGTCCCCTGTGTTCCAAGATAAGTTGATGTCCTTTGAAAGGCACCTTTCTGCAAACTAATACAGATTGTCCTGTTTGGATGTTTTTGTGGTGAAGAAAGTTTCAGGAAACAGAATCTTATCTCCCGAATTTACAAGCTGTTGTTTCGTTTGGTTTGTTTTGACAAGAAGTCAAAACTTCGAAGCTAAATATAAATCCTTTATTTTTTCATTCAGTGCGTGGAAGTCTTGATGACTTTTTAGTTCACACAAGAGTTTTATTTATTGAATCACCACTGAGGTTAATATAAAATATGCGGGATAAAACTAACAACATCAACAGATAAAAAACAAGAACAAATTAAAGAAGATGGAGGGTGTAGCAGGGAGTAGTAATAGGACGGATTCCCAAATGACAACTGCTCCCTCTAACTAAGAAAGAGAAGAAAACAACTTTAGTCTAAAAGAAATAAGATAACGAGAACCAAAAAAGCGTAAAAATAAAAAAATTAAGGGATAAAGAAGTTATTCAAGTCTGTTTGTAAGAAGGGAGTTTACTAATGTAAAAACTAATGAGCTTGGATTTCAAACAATCCTCAGTCGAATCGCAGCTTCAGTCCTAGGGCTGATTATTCCAAAGCTAAGCTTAAAAGCTCTCGGGAAATAAGAGAAGCTAAAGTAGTTTTGCCGGTGCGTGAAAGATGTGAGAAAATTCGTATGAGTAATGTAAACCATGCAACCCTCTAATGTTTTCTTTTTTTTTTTTACGTGGATATAGATCTTCAGTTGTATCTTTCCATTAGATCTCCTCGAAATTATTTCTTGTGACTGGCCAACCCTTACTTTACGTTAATTGGTTGATGTCTAATTGCAAATTACTCGTCATGGTGATTACTAGTTTCCAAAAAGCCTTCAACAACCGTGTTAGTCCGTGGTCATTTACCAGGATTGCTGCAATGTTTGATACTTGAATTTGTCCAAGATTTGTAAGAGATATCAATTGTTCAATGGCTGTAGTTGAAACACTGATAAACAGCTAAGGCAGTTGCAGCAGTAAGACAGTAATATTGGATAAATGCAGAGGGTCTATAGTTATCTGTGGTGGTTATGGTGGTGGAGGGTCCTGGTAAATACACCTGCAATTACAAGTCAACTAACTACAAAGATCCACAAGCACTGATCTCCATGATTTGGTCAACATGAGTCTAGAGTTTTACTGAACATTTGCCAATACTTAGAGACACAATTAGTAGAAACCACATGCATCCACATAATGCGAAGGGAACGGACTAAGAAGATGTAGAGGCACTTTTTGTTGGAGTGGCTCTGGTTCTTATTCTCTCGGTAGTGCTCAGGTGCTGCAAGTTCAGTGTTGTCATGGTAGCTGAGAAGTAAAAAAAACTTGGGGTATAGGTGGACCAGCGTGGTTGTTTGTTTGGAATATTATGACTGTCTCTTGAGACAGTTCTTCCAATACTTTGTTAGATGAAACTGTTTAATTGTTTAGCCAGATAAATCTATCAATCTTACACTGAGTTGGTGGTATATACGCGAATGATTCTCCACGTTATTTTCAATCTCTATTTGCCACTCTGTCATAACGAGTACCTAAACCATATCTATTATATGATTTAGGTACTTCAGTTAAATCTGAGCTACAGGCGAATCTCAGTAGGGGTAACGTAAGAGGATCCAGTTCTCTCTTTTCAAATCTGAAATTAACTACTTTGTCACTAAATAATCAAACGTGTTCATTGTAAAGAGAGAAAACGAGCCAAGTAGGAAATTAAATCCAGGTATTAAAATTTTTTGAGGCTAAGCGACAATTCCTTACTTCT
Organism: Pavona decussata; assembly: GCF_977016875.1. NCBI lineage: Eukaryota > Metazoa > Cnidaria > Anthozoa > Scleractinia > Agariciidae > Pavona > Pavona decussata. The sequence goes on from NW_028145734.1 coordinate 1,251,080, forward strand.
GAAACTCAAGTTAGATGAATGCGTGGATAGATCAAGGCAGGACAGGACTTGCCTTCTATATAAATTTTTATTTTATTGTTTACATTCATGTTGACTAACGTTGTAAAGTTTTTATTGGAAGACACAGGAAAAAATGTTGCAAAGATTCCTTGGAAGTGAGTTTCAACCTTCCATGTATTGCAAGATAAACGTAGTGGTGTACAGAAATTAATTGTGTTTGAAGTTCCATGCAATGGACACATTTCCCTTGGCATTTTACCCCTGCAATCAAAACTTTGTGGATCCACCACTGATCTCAGGAATTTTTGTTATTTTCGTTTTGATTGTCACTAGTGGTGGACTGGTGGTGATAACTCTGGTGATGGTGGTACCTGGGTGGTATTCGGTACTAAAGCTGGTCCTGCTTGTGTCAGTGGTGGTATTCTTTGTTCATTGTCAATATGAAAGTGGATTTCATTGTTGTGTTTGCTCTGTTGTGGTCGAGGTGGCTGCCCTATGAGTATGCTTAATTTCTTTCTATTTTGATTTGACTCTATTGTGGTCGAGGTGGCTGCAAAGCAGTCTTTTGCTCCCTCAATATGAGTTTTTGTTTCCAACTTACAACCTCTCCCCGCATACAAAATTTCCCTACCTTATACCCACTGATTGGTGATTGGGAACCCTTTAACTAGGTGATCCCATAACTCAACACCTACAATGCCAGAAAGGTTGCTAGCGAATCTACTGTTATCTGTTTTTTTTTCTTTTTACAACAATATGAAAGTGGATTTCATTGTTGTGTTCGCAGTGATATTGCATGTCCTATAACGGTTGTGTTAGTATTGTACTTTACACATATCATGCTGAGCCTTCGAGTTTCTGTCGTGGCTATGGCAGTACTGATTGAAGTCCCAGTTAGATGCTTTTATAGTGTTAGATATGATTTGCTTTGTAAAAATCGTACCTTGTAATAGCTGAACGGTGCTTATTATTTTGCCTGTTCATTGTCAGTAATTGCATAGGTATGCTTGTTAAATAAAAGTTGTTGAAGTTGTGTATGGTCATTGTATTTGTCTGAGTAGTAGAGGTACTTGTTCAAATTGCAGTGTTTGTGGTGTTTTTTGTGGGTAATTGTCAGGACTCAGAAGTGGTCGGGAGCTGTTGATGTGTTTCTGATTTTCATTGGTTGTTGTTGTGATAGTTGCCACCATTACATAGAGTGCCAGTGATAAGATGTCAACTGGTAGCCATGATCATGAATGTGTTCATCATATTTTTGTCCTGGCAGTGATTAAGGACGTTCGCGCTAATTGTTTATGCGCATCTTTAGTGCGCAGGTAACGCACACGCCACTTGAGCAATGTCACGCGCAATTCATGGTTGACGATAAACGGAGGAAGACGGAGGTAAACACACATGTCGGCCGTCGTGACAGCATTAAAAACAGGGAAAAGGGGGAAATTCATCTCCGTTGCACAGTTTTGAAACGAAAAATCGACGTGAAACGATTAGACGGGTTAAGTTTACAACAAAAAGTCCAAGAAAAGGCATCGATACCTGCGGGTATTTCGCGCCAAGAGATTTAAAATATATTTACTTGACTCTCGATATAATAAAATAATTGAAATGCACACTTTATTTAGTCTATTCGTCAAATGAAGTCACCTTTAAGCTTTTTTAAGTTTTGACAGTAAACGAGAAAGTCTTACCATTATACAAGAAAGCAATTTTATTGATCACCAATCCAGTGTACAATCAATCTCCACATACCTATTCTAGGGAAATAAATAAGCTTACTTCTCACATTTTCGCCTCGCTCACGGCTATTTAACAATTAGACGGCGAGCTCGAGGCTTCTATCGGTTGATAGTTGGCGAGGGGCGAAGCCCCGAGCCAACTATCAAAGGCGATAGAAACCGAGAGCGAGCCGTCTAATTGTTTTAGCATACCTCAGTGATCGATCTATCAAGCAAAAAAATCTTTTTATTTCATTAATTTTGATATATTTTTGCAATGATGCAGGCTAAATCGCGCGCGCTCTGACAAACTGCCGTCTATCGATCGATAGACGGCACCTGTGTAGCCAATCAGATTGCGCGTTACGCGATAGTCGGTCACTGAGGTATGCTAAAGATGCATTTTCCTGGCATTGGCTAAACAGCTGTATAAGTTTTGAAGGTAGAATAACAATAAACAACTTTCAAACGATCAGAGGTTTGACAGCACACTCGAACGAAAACAATTGACGCGATATTTAACAATTAGACGGCGAGCTCGAGGTTTCTATCGGCTGATAGTTGGCGAGGGGCGAAGTCCCGAGCCAACTATCAAAGGCGATAGAAACCGAGAGCGAGCCGTCTAATTGTTTTAGCATACCTCAGTGATTGATCTATCAAGCAAAAAAATATTTTTATTTCATAAATTTTGATACTTTTGTGCAATGATGCATGCTAAATCGCGCGCGCTCTGACAAACTGGCACATTTGCAAAGTTCATTCATCAAAGTTCATTCATCAATTAAAACAAAGCTACACAGTGATCTCGCCATATATTGCGCAGTCTCAGAACCTTGCAAACCGTAGAAGAAGAAATGATGTTCAGCTCAAACTAAGTTTAATTTCAAAGTCCTTGTCATTTTCAAATTCTGGAAAAGAGTTGACAAACTTCGTCGTTGTTGTCGCCGCCTTGGTGGCCGGTTTTTTGTCGACAAAACCGCCCCCGGAAAGTCTCTTCGCAGCTCAAAATATCGTCTACCCTGGGGTGTTTGGCGCAGGATAAACATCTTTTGAGTGAGACTGCGTTGGTTTTCTCTTCCTCTCCTCCCGAAATACAGGTATGTGCATGTAAAACCACGCGGTTTGCTGTAATTGTTTAGGATCGTTTGTATCTGCATTCCCTAGTTGACCACTTTCAAAAAGCTTTTGCAATTGGTCGCTTGTGATGGGAGTTTTATGAACAACTGGACGAACTTTTCCCTCTTTCATCAGATTTTTACAGACTGCATTTAGCGTATCATTTGCCTTCTTAAATTCATTATCACCGACGATAGACCCCGGCTTGTTAATAGGTGCTTGCTTGAAATATCTATATCAATGGCCGCTCGGATGGCTTTAAGTGAAGAAACTTTAAACGGTTCGCCATTTGTTTGTCTCACTGACACATAAAACCTCTGCAAACACGTGTTTAATTCGACTTTGGTTTGTTATTCAATGGGTGTTGTAATTTCTTTTTGGGTTGAAAACCAATTTAAAACAAAACAAGAACCGCAATTGTTACTTTTCTTTGACAACTTTGTTTTGTTTACTTACGAACTTAGGTAAGCTTACGCGCAATTTGTTGTTGGTTCTATAAAAAGCATTTTATTTCGGAAATTGTTCTGCACTTACCTTTAAAAATCTTTATTCCATACTTGGTAGCTTTCTTTGTTTTTTTTCTGGCATGGCACTTGGCTTTGCAAAACTTTTTGTACGTCTTCTTCACAAACTTTACGAAAACATGAAGGGGAAGCCATTTTTCAACAGCTCCAGGGGCCGTCTATCGATCGATAGACGGCACCTGTGTAGCCAATCAGATTGCGCGTTTAAGTGATAGTAGGTCACTGAGGTATGCTAATATGGGATAGATAACCCTGTTTAGGTTCCAGTGCTTCTCCGACCTGTCACGCAAAAACGTGACTTCCGGAAGTTTCTCACGTCTTCGACAACTTCAACTGGATTTTGCGGTTTTAAAAGGTCGGTGACCCCCAATTTTTTTTAGACGGTTAACCTTCTTTGACTGATATCTGCTTACTGTCATCAAACGAAAGAAAAATCAATGTGGGAAGTTATTTTTTTTTTAAATTTATCTACCTCCGCACATTTTGTGCCACTTCTAAGGTGGAAATACAATTATTAAAGATTAGTTGTAGCTTTAGGGATAATAAAAGTGGAATTTATTTGTTAAATAGATCCTCTTAAATAAACTTCGGCAATGGAAGTTTGTCTCCAGCGATTCGTTTATAAAAATTTTGCATCAACAACCGGTGAGGTCATATCGAGTGACGAGGACCGATTTCTCAAAATAAGCGCAAACTTGCAGATGTCATATCTCCGAAACGAAGTCGGTGACCCCCATTTTTTTTTGCATTTCAGATTTAAGCAATTCATAGACTAACTGCAGCAAAAGTTTGAAAAAAAAATCAATGTTAAAACATTTTCGCGCGAACGTCCTTAAGGTTTCATTAGAGGATGTTTTAATGGTGAATTGATTGAAGCAAGACTCTAACAATTGTGTCAAAACGTTCTTGCCATGACATGGGTTTTATCACTGTGATAATGGCTGAAGATGACACAGTGGTGGTATTAGAGATTAAGGTGATTTTAGCGGTTGTAGTAGTATTTGCTGCTGTTCTGACACTAGTGATTCCAGTACAGTGGTAGAACTAATTGTTATATGTCACTATTGCTTGTAATGTGATTATGATAAAATATTATTGTACATGTGGCAGTGGTAGTGGTGCATGTTGGTCGTGGTACTAGGCTAGAGGTACTGGCGTTAAGTTTAATGTGACAGTAGTCGTAATGATGGTGTTATGATGGGTGCGGTTGTAGCTGTCATAGTAGGTGGTTGTGGTATATGTACTTGCTGTAGCAATTGCGGTGGCTTTGATGGTGGTAGAAGTTCTGTGTTCCAGACTATTGACCGTTTATCAAGCACGAAATAAGGCCGGCATAGATCATGATAATGGTTCATTTATTTCACACTATTTACTCAAACATTAACGTAGAATTGAAAGAAAAGTATTACAACAGATGATTACAAGATAAAAATGAATACAGTACAAATTATAAAATGTGTGTGGTGGTCATAGGTGATAAAACAAGCAATTTCGGTATACTTATTGTATCAGTGGCACTGGATGTAGTAGTGCGTAAAATCAGTTAACATGTGTTGTCGTTACACGACCCCACAAGCTATTACATTTACAAGCCAGTGAGTGGAGTTGCATGAGTCACTATAAGACAGGAGTGTTATATACAAAGTTATGTGAAGCTGAAATATCCAAAGGCGAAGGTAGCACAGTAGAAAATGTCAAGCAGCATTGAATAGCAAATTGCGTCAAGTTAAAATTTAGGTTCAGTGAGCCCTTGTCAGTGCTTGAAGGTTAGTCTAGTTGACTGACAAGAAGGGAGCTGTTCTATAACTGAAAACAGCGAGTCCATGAAAGAGGTGCTTTTGGGGTATTAGGAGGGAGTCTAGGTTACAGAGATACCGGACTTGTGTCAGTTTAGAATAGTCAAAGGATGTGTCAGCCAACCGGCGGAAACCTAATCTTTGTATCGAAAACATTCATGTTTGAGTGTGGGCCTTGGTGATGTGAGAGTTATCTGTTGAGTGGAGGTCTGCGTGCTGACAATGTTGGAAGGAGTTAACGATATTAATGACTCGGTGAGTTGCTGGAGTCAGTCGACGGCCGGAGTGCGGAACCTTCGTCAGTGTACGCTTCAACATGGCAACAATAAACGTGAGCCGACTTAACCGATATAAATTAATTCTAAACATTTTAATAGTTTGTTTTGTTTAGACTACAGATGAAGTGAGTTGTGGTGGTAGATTGAATTGAAGAAAGGTTTCTTGCCTAAAGGAAACCAGCTATTGAGCCACCAAATTTCAAACAGTTGGAGCGCTCCCTAGTTGACCACATGCACTTGTCAATTCATAAATTGCAGTTGGACAACTTACAGACAAGCATTTAACTTTATGTAAATAAAAACAAAAAGAAAAGAGGATGCATGTCGATCACCTTCGAAAACTAAATTGTTTTATTTACTAGTTTTATTACAGAATGAGTTATCGTTTAAAGTTGATGGTGCATGTTAAGTTTTTCTTAAGAAGACAACTGTTCACGGAGCAATTTCAAGGCACTGAACATGATAGTTTCTTCCAAAGTTATTGTCCCAAAACTCGTATCCACTGACACGGTAGCGAATTGCAAATTCAATTTGCAGATCAACTTCAAAATCTACCGGAGCTGTAATTCGAAAGCTAAATTGTTCCGTTTTTCCATCCGGATTTGAGGACAAATAATCCGCCCAAACATCTCGGAAGTTGATCCAGCCGTCAAGTGTGTATCTCAATGTAATCTCTTTAGCATAACCTATGTTTGTCACTCGTATAACCCCCGTAACAACCATATCGTCGCAAGAGATACTTTCGAGACAAAAGTACTGTTTAGAGACGCGCTCCATGAAAGAATCTGTTTTACATAGCTCAGCGAAACTTGGCGACAGGTATTTCATTCTCTGTCGTGAAGTGTGCATGTGTAAGCCGCAGCTGTTGTTGTCCGTGGTTGTATGGCAGACAGTCACGTCATCTTCTTTGCTGTATGGAGGTATGGTTTTCACGTTCTCAAGGGCGAAACCAAAGCTGTCTGCAAAAGAAACCTTCTTCTTTATAGACCTCGTTGGAGTAGAGTTTCCGCTTGACCCATTCATAAGCTTTCTGACTTGAGGTAATCACTTTAGTCACGAATTCGGGTGGCCGGCCGCAAAGTACAAACCCGACATACTGATGAATGTAATTTGCGCTTTTATAATTGCCACTTCGGATTCTTGTGACGTCATCTCTTGAAAGTTCGTCTTAAATTAAAGTGCCACAGATCGATACAGATGAACCGATTTGAATTTCCGGTAAGGATAACGGAATGAAAGGTAAGGAACCGATTTCAACAAACGTTTAAAAACTCACAACTGATGGAACGGTTAGTGGTCTTAAAGTTTAGCAATTTTAAATCAGGTAAGCTTGCACATTCCGTGAACGAGGAAGTTGATGGACTTTTTAAGTTATCAGTTGGTAGAGCACTGCACTGCGTTTGAATCCCGTTCAGGCCTAATTTTTTTTTCAGGCTTTCTTTTCGCAAGTACTTCAGTTGCGTACAGAACTGCGGTAGTCACTATTCACTATTCATTTATGTTCAATTTTGTTTAGTAATTCTTGTTTAGAACTCAGAACATTGTACACATTACCCAGATGCCATGGAAAAAGACAAACGATACTTTCATGCGGGTTGACACGGTTTTCTTTTCCATTGCTTTTATATCATGCAGGATTTCATTCAACTAGTTTTCCTGATTTCCATGTGGCAAAGGTTTAACTCTTTTAAAAACAGTGTTTTAGTTTAAGACTTTTATTGAACGTTGATGCAGCAGTGTACGTAACTTGTCATGTGATTTCAATTTAAGAAACTTTATAATTGCACTAAAAGTACCGAGCTCAGTGCAAGATGCAAAAAAATATTTTTGTTCAGTTTCAACCCAGTTCTTAACAATATTCAACCAGTCATTGACCAAAAGCTTAGTCAATAATTGAGTGTTCAATGTGATTTCTACTAAGTTGTTCTTCACCCAGCAGGAATTTGTATATCTCTGCATACCGTCTTTATGATCGTGTCTTGCGACGACGAAACGGTCAACTGTGCTTCCGGCTCAGAAAACATGCCTTACTGATACACGTGCGGGCATACACGACTCAATACTGAGTTTGCTGCCAACCGTCTCTAAGCCCATTTATTATTTTGCTGATAATTATTATAATTTTTTTGCTACTGTAAACGTCGTCCTTGCTCTTAGCATCTTAGGTTAGTTTTCACATTGTATCAGTAGTTTTAAGCATAGCCTCGAGGTATAACTAAAGCAAGATGCAGTGCCTTTTCTTTAGGAAACTGGTGAGGTAAACGATTGGGAAGATTAACATCTGGGGTTCTTGATTTGTGTTGCTACAAAACAACAAATCTATATAAAAAAAATATGCTCCAAGAACATTACTGTGTGGCATTGTCATGTTGTAAGGCGAAGAGATTCAGTAAATTTTTGTGACATTGTTTTAGAGAGCAGCACTGAAACATTAAACTACTATTGTTTTGGTCAATGTTTTTACTAAAACTATAATTCAAGATGATGTTGCTTTCCCTACAGTAGTGGCTTGTGCTTGTCCACTTTGGGCGAGTTGAAGAACAATTAGTTCCAAACAGCCTTCAACAACCGTGTTAGTCAGCAGTCATTTACCAGGATTGCTGCAATGTTTGATACTTGAATTTGTCCAAGATTTGTTAGAGGTATCAATTGTTCAATGGCTGTAGTTAAAACACTGATAAATGGCTAAGGTAGTTGCAGTAGTAAGACAGTAATATTGGATAAATGCTGAAGGTCTTTAGTTGTCTGTGGTGGTTATGGTGGTGGAGGGTCTGGTAGATACGCCTGCAATTACAAGTCAACTAACTACAAAGATCCACCAGCACTGATCTCCATGATTTGATTAACATGAATCTAGAGTTTTCCTGAACATTTGCCAATACTTAGATTTACAATTAGTTGAAAACCACATGCATCCCCATCATGCGAAGGTAACGGTCTAAGAAGATGTACAGGCACTTTTTGTTAGAGTGGCTGTGGTTCGTGTTCTTTAGGTAGTGCTCAGGGGCTGAAAGTTCAGTGCTGTCATGGCAGCAGTGGTTAAAAAACTTGGAGTGTAGGTGGACCAGCGTTGTTGCTTGTTTGGAATAATGTCTCTTGAGCCAGTTCATCCAACACACATTTCGTTTGGTTTGTTTTGACAAGAAGTCAAAACTTCAACGCTGAATAGAAATTCGTTTTTGTTTTTCGTTTTTTCATTCAGTGCATGGTAGTCTTGGTGACTTTTTAGTTCACACAAGAGATTTTTTTATTGAATTGCCATTTAAGTTAATAAAATATGCGGGATAAAACAAACAACATCAACAGATTAAAAACAAGAACAAATTAAAGAAGATGGAGGGTGTGGCAGGGAGTAGTACTGTAGGACGGATTCCAAGATGACAACTTCTCCCTTTAACTAATTATAAGAAAGAAAAGAAAAAGAACTTTAGTCTAAAAGGAATAAGTTAATGAGATACAAAAAAGTGTAATAATAAAAAAATTAGTGGATAAAGAAGTTATTCAGGTCTGTATCTAAGAAGCGAGTTTACTAATGTAAAAACTGATGAGCTTGGATTTCAAAGAATCCTCAGTCGAATTACAGCGTTTACAGTCCTGGGGCAGATCGTTCCAAAGCTAGGCTTAAAAGCTCTCAAAAGTAGTTTTGCTGGTGCGTGAAAGATGAGAGGAGATTCGTATGAGTAATGCAAACAATGCAATCCCCTAATGTTTTGGTTTTTTTACAGGAATATATTTCTTCAGTTGTATCCTCCCATTGAATCTCCACGAAATGATTTCTTGTAAGCCAACCTTTACCTTGAGTTAATTGGTTTATGTCTGTTTACAAATTACTCGTCTTGGTGATTGATAGCTTCCAATAAGCCGTCAACAACTATGTTAGTCAGTGGTCATCTACCGGGATTGCTGCAATGTTTGATACTTTAATTTGTCCAAGGTTTGTCCAATTGTTCAATGGCTGTAGTTGAAACACTGATAAATAGCTAATGCAGTTGCAGTAGTAAGACAGTGATATTGGATGAATGCAGAGGGTCTATACTAGTTATTTGTGGTGGTTGTGGTGGTAAAGGTTCTGGTACATACACCTGCAATTACAAGTCAACTAACTACAAAGATCCACAAGCACTGATCTCCATGATTTGGTTAACATGAATCTAGAGGTTTCCTGAACATTTGCCAATACTTAAAGATACAATTAGTTGAAACCACTTGCATCCACATCATGCGAAGGGAACGGACTAAGAAGATGTACAGGCACTTTTTGTTAGAGTGGCTGTGGTTTGTGTTCTCTCGGTAGTGCTCAGGTGCTGAAAGTTCAGTGTTGTCATGGTAGCAGAGGTAAGAAAACACTTGGGGTGTAGGTGGACCAGCGTTGTTGTTTGTTTGGAATAATGACTGTCTCTTGAGACAGTTCATCCAACACATTGTTAGCTAAAAATTGTTTAAGTTTTTACCAGCCAGATTAATCTTTCAATCTTTCAGTTGGCAATATATACACGAATAATTCTCCACCTCATTTTCAGTCTCAATGTGTTACTGTCACCATGGCTGTGATTAAGGTACTTCTGTTAAATCTGAGCTACCAGTGAACCTCGGGGTAAGGTAAGGGTAGAAAAAAAGAAAAAAGAAAAAAATGTTTCAAACATTTCTTGGAAATGAGTTTCAACCTTCCATGCATTGCAAGATAAACGTAATGGTGTACAGAAATTAATTGTGTATAAAGTTCTATGCAATAACGAGACACATTTTCATTGCTTTTCTATTTTAAAGGTGATATTTGGACCCCTCCAATCAAGACTCGGTGGATCCTACCCTGATCTCAGGTGTGTTTGTTATTTTTGTTGTGATTGTCACTAGTGGTGGACTGGTGGTGATAACTGGGGATTTGGTGGTATCGGTGGCATTCAGTACTAAACCTGGTCCTGCTTGTGTCAGTGGTGGTAGTGCATTGTCAGTATGAAAGTGGATTTCATTGATGTGTTTGCACCGAAATTGCATGTGCTATAACGGTTGTGTTTGTATTGTACTTTACACATTTCACAGCATTCAAGCTCCTGTCCTGGCTATGGCAGCACTGATTGAAGTCCCAGTTAGATGCTTTTATAGTGTTAGATATGATTTGCTTTGTAAAAATCGTACCTAGTAATAGTTGAACGGTGCTTATTATTTTCCCTGTTCATTGTTTATTCGTTAAATAAAAGTTGTCTAAGTTGAATATGGTCATTGTAATTGTCTGAGTAGTAGAGGTATTTGTTTAAGGTTCGCTGTTTGTGGTGTTTTTTGTAGGTAATTATCAGTACTCAGTAGTGGTCGGGAGCTGTTGATGTGTTTATGATGGTTGTTCTGCTTTTTGCTTGTAGTGGAAAAATGTGTAGTCATACTTGTGATGGTAGTTCACCATTACATAGAGTGCCAATCATAAGATGCCAGTAGTCATGATCATGATTGTGTTGAGCATATTTTTTCCAGTGGCAGTGATTGAAGTTTTATTAAAGGATGTGTTAATGGTAAATTGATTGAAGCAAGATTCTAACAATTGTGTCAAAAAGGTCTTGCCATGACATGGGTTTTATCATTGCCATAATGGCTGAAGATGACACAGTGGTGGTATTGGAGATTAAGGTGATTTTAGCGGTTGTAGTAGTGTTTGCTGCTGTTCTGACACTAGTGATTCCAGTACAGTGGTAGAACTAATTGTTATATGTAACTAATGCTTGTAATGTGATTATGATAGATTATGTGAGAGTGGTAGTAGTGCATGCTGGACATGGCACTGGGCTAGAGTTACCGGTGTCAAGATTGAGTAGTCGCAGTTGTATTAAGTCGGTAATGATGGTGTTATGATGGGTGCGGTTGTAGCTGTCATAGTAGGTGGTTGTGGTATGTGTACTTGCTGTAGCAATTGCGGTGGCTTTGATGGTGGTAGAAGTTCTGTGTTCCAGACTATCGACCGTTTATCAAGCACGAAATAAGGCCGGTACAGATCATGATAAAACAAACAATTTCTGTATACTTACTGCATCAGTGGCACTGGATGTAATTGTGCGTGAAATAAGAAAACATGTGTTGTCGTAACACGACCCCACAAGCAATTGTTTTAAAACCCATCGTGTAACTTACAAGCCAGTGAGTGGAGTTTCATGAGTCGCTATAAGACAGGAGTATTACACTAAGTTATGCGAAGCTGAAATATACAAGGACAAAGGGCATTTAATACCAAATTGCATGAAGTTAAAATTTTGGTTCAGTGAGCCCTTGTATTGCTTGAAAGTTAGTTTAGTTGACTGATGAGCTGTTCTATAATTGAAAACAGCGAGTGCATGTTACGTGAGAGATGCTTTTTAGGTTATTAGGAGTTGATGTGTCAGCCAACCGGCGAAAACCTGATCTTTGTATCAAAAGCATTTATGTTTGAGTGTGGGCCTTGGTGATGTGAGAGTTATCTGTTGAGTGGAGGTCTGTTTGCTGACCAGGTTGGAAGGAGTTAACGATATTAATGACCCGGCGAGTTGCTGGAGTCAGTCGAGTGCCGGAGTGCGGAAAGGTATAAATTAAGTCTAAACATTTTAATAGTTTGTTTTGTTTAGACTACAGATATAGCGAGTTATGAATTGAGGAAAGCTTTCTTGCCTAAAGGAAGCCAGCTATTGAGCTACCAAATTTTAAACAGTTTAGGCGCTCGGTAGTCGACCAATGCAACTGCACTTGACAATTCATAAATTGCAGTTAGACAACTTACAGACAAGCATTTAACTTTATGTAAATAAAAACAAAACGAAAAAAGGATATATGTCGCTCACCTTCGAAAACTAAATTGTTTTATTTACTAGTTTTGTTACAGGATGAGCTATCGTTTAAAGTTGATGGTGCATGTTAAGTTTTTCTTTAGAAGACAACTGTTCACTGAGAAATTTCAAGGCACTGAACATGATAGTTTCTTTCAAAGTTATTGTCCCAAAACTCGTATCCAGCGACACGATAGCGAATTGCAAATTCAATTTGCAGATCAACTTCAAAATCCACTGGAACTGTAATTCGAAAGCTAAATTGCTCCGTTTTTCCATCCAGATTTGAGGACAAATAATCCGCCCAAACATCTCGGAAGTTGATCCAGCCGTCAAGCGTATATCTCACTGTCACCTCTTTAGCATAACCGATGTTTGTCACTCGTATAACCCCCGTAACAACCATATCGTCGCAAGAGATACTTTCGAGACAAACGTACTGTTTAGAGACGCGCTCCATGAAAGAATCTGTTTTACATGGCTCAGCGAAACTTGGCGACAGGTATTTCATTCTCGGTCGTGAAGCATGCATGTGTAAGCCGCAGCTGTTGTTGTCCGTGGTTGTATCACAGACAGTCACGTCATCTTCTTTGCTGTATGGAGGTATGGTTTTCACGTTCTCAAGGGCGAAACCAAAGCTGTCTGCAAAAGTCTAAACCTTCTTCTTTATCGACCTCGTTGGAGTAGAGTTTCCGCTTGACCCATTCATAAGCTTTCTGACTTGAGGTAATCACTTTAGTCACGAATTCGGGTGGCCGGCCGTAAAGTACAAACCCGACATACTGATGAATGTAATTTGCGCTTTTATAATTGCCACTTCTGAATCTTGTGACGTCATATCTTGAAAGTTCGTCTTAAATTAAAGTGCTACAGATCGATACAGATGAACCGATTTGAATTTCCGGTAAGGATAACGGAATGAAAGGTAAGGAACCGATTTCAACAAACGTTTAAAAACTCACAACTGATGGAACGGCTGGTAGTCTTAAAGTTTAGCAATTTTAAATCAGGTAAGTTTGCCCATGAAGTTGATGGACTTTTTAAGTTATCAGTTGGTAGAGCACTGCACCGGTATTGCAGAGGTTATGGGTTCGAATCCCGTTCAGGCCTAATTTTTTTTTCAGGCTTTCTTTTCGCAAGTACTTAAGTTGCGTACAGAACTGCGGTAGTCACTATTCACTATTCATTTATGTTCAATTTTGTTTAGTAATTCTTGTTTAGAACCCAGATCATTGTACACATTACCCAGATGCCATGGAAAAAGACAAACGATACTTTCATGCGGGTTGACACGGTTTTCTTTTCCATTGCTTTTATATCATGCAGGATTTCATTCAACTAGTTTTCCTGATTTCCATGTGGCAAAGGTTTAACTCTTTTAAAAACAGTGTTTTAGTTTAAGACTTTTATTGAACGTTGATGCAGCAGTGTACGTAACTTGTCATGTAGTTTCAATTTAAGAAACTTTATAATTGCACTAAAAGTACCGAGCTCAGTGCAAGATGCAAAAAAATATTTTTGTTCAGTTTCAACCCAGTTCTTAACAATATTCAACCAGTCATTGACCAAAAGCTTAGTCAATAATTTAGTGCTCAATGTGATTTCTACTAAGTTGTTCTTCACCCAGCAGGAATTTGTATATCTCTGCATGCCGTCTTTACGATCGTGTCTTGCGACGACGAAACGGTCAACTGTGCTTCCGGCTCAGTAAACATGCTTTACTGATACTCGTGCGGGCATACACGACTCAATACTGAGTTTGCTGCCAACCGTCTCTAAGCCCATTTATTATTTTGCTGATAATTATTGTAATTATTTTGCTACTGTAAACGTCGTCCTTGCTCTTAGCATCTTAGGTTAGTTTGCACATTGTATCAGTAGTTTTAAGCATAGCCTTGAGGTATAACTAAAGCAAGATGCAGTGCCTTTTCTTTAGGAAACTGGTGAGGTAAACGATTGGGAAGATTAACATCTGGGGTTCTTGATTTGTGTTGCTACAAAACAACAAATCTATAGTAAAAAAAATACAAAGTGTTCCAAGAACATTTCTGTGTGGCATTGTCATGTTGTAAGGCGAAGAGATTCAGTTAATTTTTGTGACATTGCTTTAGAGAGCAGCACTGAAACATTAAACTACTGTTGTTTTGGTCAATGTTTTTACTAAAAGTATAATTCAAGGTAATGTTGCTTTCCCTACTGGCAAGCTTTCCCTACAAGCTCAGAGCTTGCCCGACACACGTGCCGGCATACACGACTCACTAGTTAGTTTGTTGGGAACCCTCTCTTAACCCCGTATATTTTCAGTTGATGATAATTATTATAATTATTTCACTACCATAAAGGTCTTCCTTGCACTTGGCATCTTACGTTAGTCTGCACATTATATCACTAATTTTAAGCATAGCTTTGAGGTGTGACTTCAAGATATAATGCCTTTTCTTTAAGTTAATATAAAATATGCAGGATAAAACAAACAACATCAACAGATAAAAAACAAAAACAAATTAAAGAAGACGGAGGGTGTGGCACGGAGTAGTAATAGGACGGATTCCCAGATGATAACTGCTCCCTATAACTAAGAGAGAGAAGGAAAAGAACTTTAGTCTAAAATAGTCAGATAATGAGAACCAAGGAAGCGTAATAATAAAAAAATTAAAGGATAAAGAAGTTATTCAGGTCTGTTTGTAAAAAGAGAGTTTACTAATGTAAAACTGATGAGCTTGGATTTTAAAGAATCCTCAGTCCAATCACAGCTTTTACAGTCCTGGGGCAGATTGTTCCAAAGCTAAGCTTAAAAGCTCTCGGGAAATCAGAAAAGCTAAAGTAGTTTTGCCGGTGCGTGAAAGATGTGAGAAGATTTGTATGAGTAATGCAAACAATGCAATCTCCTAATGTTTTTTTTTTCTTTTACATTGGATATATATCTTCAGTTGTATCTTCCCATTAGATCTCCACGAAATGATTTCTTGTGAACCAAGCCTTACCTTACCTTAATTGGTTTATGTCTGATTGCAAATTACTCGTCTTGGTGATTACTAGTTTCCAATAAGCCTTCAACAACCGTGTTAGTCAGTGGCCATTTACCAGGATTGCTGCAATTATTGATGCTTTAATTTCTCCAAGGTTTGTTAGGGAAATCGATTGTTTAGTGGCTTAGTTGAAGCACCGATAAATAGCTAAGGCAGTTGCAGTAGTAAGACAGTAATATTGGATGAATGCTGAAGGATGGATGCTGAATTTTAACGAGTAGCCAAGTGCATGATTATGGCACCAGAACAGCCACCCACTATCGATCGCATTCTTGTCGCACAAATATTAAGCAATTTACAGTCCTTTACCAAGGTCCCAAAATCTGGAACTCTCTCCCAATATCAATTACTTCTTCATCCAGTTTTCTCACCTTTAAGGAAAGAATGTTGCAGTTTTTATCTATAAAATCATGAATTGACCAAGCCGCACTTACGCAGCACCATATTTTCTATTTATTAATGACAGCCGAGGTGGCCTCTCTTATAAGCCTGGTGGTTTCTTGAGGTCTTATTGTAAATTGAATGACTTCTTTTGTTTTTATTATGGAAATTCTTTTGTTTTTAGTATGGAAATAAATGATGAGGATGAGGATGAGGATGAGGATGAGGATGATGATGATGATGATGATGATGATGATGATGATGATGATGATGATGATGATGATGGTTATGGTGGTGGAGGGTCTGGTAGATACGCCTGCAATTACAAGTCAACTAACTGCAAAGATCCACAAACACTAATCCCCATGATTTGATCAACATGAATCTAGAGGTTTCCTGAACATTTGCCAATACTTAGAGATACAATTAGTTGAAACCACTTGCATCCCCATCATGCGAAGGTAACGGACTGAGAAGATGTAGAGGCACTTTTTGTTAGAGTAGCTGTGGTTCTTGTTCTCTCAGTAGTGCTCAGGAGCTGAAAGTTCAGTATTGCCATGGCCCAGTGTTGTTGTTTGTTTGGAATAATGAATGTGTCTTGAGCCAGTTCATCCAACACTTTGTTAGATGAAAATGTTTAATTGTTTAGCCAGATAAATCTTTCAATCTTACACTGAGTTGGTGATATATACGCGAATGATTCTCCACTTTATTTTCAATCTCTATTTGCTACTCTGTCATAACGAGTACCTTAACCATAGCTATTATATGATTTAGGTACTTTAGTTAAATCTGAGCTACAGGCGAATCTCAGTAGGGGTAAGGTAAGAGAATCCGGATCCCCCCTTTTCAAATCTGGAATTAACTACTTTGTCATCAAATAATCAAACGTCCTCATAGTAAAGAGAGAAAACGAGCTAAGCAGGAAATTATATTGAATCCAGGTATTAAAATTTGCTGAGGCTAAGCGACAATCCCTTACTTCTGAAACTTAAGTCAGATGAATGCGTGGATAGATCAAGATGGGATAAGACTTGCCTTTCATAAAAAATTTTATTTTATTGTTGACATTGATGTTGACTAACATTGTACAGTTTTTATTAGAAGACGCAAGAAAAAATGTTTCAAATATTTCTTGGAAATGAGTTTCAACCTTCCATGCATTGCTAGATAAACGTAATAGTGTACAGAAATTAATTGTGTATGAAGTTCCATGCAATAACGAGATACATTCACCTTGGCATCTACTGTTTTAAAGGTGATATTTGGACCCCTGCAATCAAAACTTTGTGGATCCACCCCTGATTTCAGGTGTGTTTGTTATTTTTTTGTGATTGTCACTAATGGTGGACTGGTGGTGATAACTGGTGATTTGGTGGTACCCGGGTTGTATTCGATACTAAACCTGGTTATTTGTGTCAGTGGTGGTAGTCTTTGTTCATTGTCAGTATGAAAGTGGATTTCATTGTTGTGTTTGCTCTGTTGTGGTCGAGGTGGCTGCCCTGCAGTCTTTTGCTCCCTCAATATGAGTATGTTTAATTTCTTTCTATTTTGATTTGACTCTATTGTGGTCGAGGTGGCTGCAAAGCAGTCTTTTGCTCCCTCAATATAAGTTTTTTGTTTCCAACTTACAACCTCTCCCCGCATACAAAATTTCCCTACCTTATACCCACTGATTGGTGATTGGGAACCCTTTAACTAGGTGATCCCATAACTCAACACTTACAATGCCAGAAAGGTTGCTAGCGAATCTACTGTTATCTGTTTTTTTTTTTTTACAACAGTATGAAAGTGGATTTCATTGTTGTGTTCGCAGTGATATTGCATGTCCCATAACGGCTGTCTTAGTATTGTACTTTACACATATCATAGCCTTCGAGCTTCTGTCCTGGCTATGGCAGTATTGATTGAAGTCCCAGTTAGATGCTTTTATAGTGTTAGATATGATTTACTTTGTAAAAATCGTACCAAGTAATAGTTGAACGGTGCTTATTATTTTGCCTGTTCATTGCCAGTAATTGCATGGGTACTTGTTAAAAAAAGTTGTTGAAGTTGTGTATGGTCATTGTAATTGTCTGAGTAGTAGAGGTACTTGTTCAAGTTGCAGTGTTTGTGGTGTTTTTTGTAGGTAATTGTCAGTACTCAGTAGTGGTCGGGAGCTGTTGATGTGTTTCTGATTTTCATTGGTGGTTGTTGTGATAGTTGCCTGTAGTGGAAAATGTGTATGATGCATTAGTTGCAGTAAGGTAGTCATACTTGTGATGGTAGCCTACCATTACATAGAGTGCCAGTCATAAGATGTCAGAAGCCATGATCATGATTGTGTTCAGCATATTTTTTCCAGTGGCAGTGATTGAGGTTTCATTAAAGGATGTGTTGATGTAAATTGATTGAAGTAAGACTCTAACAATTGTGTCAAAAAGTTCTTGCCATGACATGGGTTTTATCATTGTCATAATGGCTGAAGATGGCACAGTGGTGGTATTAGAGATCAAGGTGATTTTAGCGGTTATAGTAGTGTTTGCTGCTGTTCTGACACTAGTGATTCCAGTACAGTGGTAGAACCAATTGTTATATGTAACTAATTGTTGTAATGTGATTATGATAGATTATGTGAGAGTGGTAGTAGTGCATGCTAGACATGGTACTGGGTTAGACTAGTTACCGGTGTCAAGATTGAGTAGTCGCAGTTGTATTAAGTCGGTAATGATGGTGTTATGATGGGTGCGGTTGTAGCTGTCATAGTAGGTGGTTGTGGTATATTTACTTGCTTTAGCAATCGGGGTGGCTTTGATGGTGGTAGAAGTTCTGTGTTCCAGATTATTGACCGTTTATCAAGCACGAAAGAAGGCCGGTACCGATCATGATAAAACAAACAATTTCTGTATACTTATTGCATCAGTGGTACTGGATGTAATTGTGCGTGAAATAAGAAAACATGTGTTGTCGTAACACGACCCTACAAGCTATTGTTTTAAAACCCATCGTGTAACTTACAAGCCAGTGAGTGGAGTTGCATGAGTCGCTATAAGACAGGAGTATTACAATAAGTTATGTGAAGGGCGAAGGTAGCACATTAGAAAATGTCAATACAGCATTTAATACCAAATTGCGTGAAGTTAAAATTTTTGTTCAGTGGGCCCTTGTATTGCTTGAAGGTTAGTTTAGTTGACTGATGAGCTGTTCTATAACTGAAAACATCGAGTGCATGTTACGTAAGAGGTGCTTTTAGGTTATTAGTTGTTGATGTGCCAGCTAACCGGCGAAAATCTGATCTTTGTATCAAAACCATTTATGTTTGAATGCGGACCTGGGTGATGTGAGAGTTATCTGTTGACTTGAGGTCTGTTTGCTAACCAGGTTGGAAGGAGTTAACGATATTAATGACCCGGCGAGTTGCTGGAGTCAGTCGAGTGCCGGAGTGCGGAAAGGTATAAATTAAGTCTAAACATTTTAATAGTTTGTTTTGTTTAGACTACAGATATAGCGACTTGGGGTGGTAGAATGGATTGAAGAAAGCTTTCTTGCCTAAAGGAAGCCAGCTATTGAGCTACCAAATTTCAAACAGTTGGAGGCGCTCGCTAGTCGACCACCTGCACTTGACAATTCATAAATTGCAGTTGGACAACTTACAGACAAGCATTCAACTTTATGTAAATAAAAACAAAACGAAAAAAGGATATATGTCGCTCACCTTCGAAAACTAAATTGTTTTATTTACTAGTTTTATTACAGGATGAGCTATCGTTTAAAGTTGATGGTGCATGTTAAGTTTTTCTTTAGAAGACAACTGTTTACTGAGAAGTTTCAAGGCACTGAACATGATAGTTTCTTTCAAAGTTATTGTCCCAAAACTCGTATCCAGCGACACGATAGCGAATTGCAAATTCAATTTGCATATCAACTTCAAAATCCACCGGAGCTGTAATTCGAAAGCTAAATTGTTCCGTTTTTCCATCCAGATTTGAGGACAAATAATCCGCCCAAACATCTCGGAAGTTGATCCAGCCGTCAAGTGTGTATCTCACTGTAATCTCTTTAGCATAACCTATGTTTGTCACTCGTACAACCCCCGTAACAACCATATCGTCGCAAGAGATACTTTCGAGACAAACGTTCTATTTAAAGACGCGCTCCATGAAAGAATCTGTTTTACATGGCTCAGCGAAACTTGGCGACAGGTATTTTATTCTCTGTCGTGAAGTGTGCATGTGTAAGCCGCAGCTGTTGTTGTCCGTGGCTGTATGGCAGACAGTCACGTCATCTTCTTTGCTGTATGGAGGTATGGTTTTCACGTTCTCGAGCGTAAAACCAGCGCTGTCTGCAAAAGAAACCTTCTTCTTTACCGGCCTCGTTGGAGTAGAGTTTCCGCCCGGCCCATTCATAAGCTTTCCGACTTGAGGTAATCAGTTTAGTCACGAATTCGGGTGGCCAGCTACAATCTTCAAACCAGACATACTGATGAATGTAATTTGCGCTTTTATAATTGCCACTTCTGAATCTTGTGACGTCATCTCTTGAAAGTTCGTCTTGAATTAAAGTGCTCGTTATGAACCGATTTGAATTTCTGGTAAGGATAACGAATGAAACGTAAGTAACCGATTTCAACAAAGGTTTAAAACCTCACAACTGATGGAACGGCTGTTAGTCTTAAAGTTTAGCACAATTTTAAATCCGGTAAGCTTGTACATTCCGTGGACGAGAAAGTTGATGAACTTTTTTAGTGATCAATTGGTAGAGCACTGCACCGGTATTGCAGAGGTTATGGGTTCGAATCCCGTTCAGGCCTGATTTTTTTCCAGGCTTTCTTTTCGCAAGTACTTAAGTTGCGTACAGAACTGCGATAGTCGTTTACTTATTTATGTTCAATTTTGCTTAGTAATTCTTGTTTAGAACCCAGAACATTATAAACATTTCCCGGATGCCATCGAAAAAGACAAAAGATACTTTCGTGCGGGTTGACATGGTTTTCTTTTCCATTGCTTTTATATCATGCAGGATTTCATTCAACTAGTTTTCCTGATTTCCATGTGGCAAAGGTTTAACTTTTTTAAAAACAATGTTTTAGTCTAAGACCTGTATTGAACGTGGATGCAGCAGTGTACGTAACTTGTCATGTGGTTTCATGATTTAAGAAACTTTATAATTGCACTAAACTGAGTACCGAGCTCAGTACAAGATGCAAAAAAATATTTTTGTTTCAACCCAGTTCTTAACAATATTCAGCCAATCATTGACCAAAAGCTTAGTCAATAATTTAGTGCTCAATGTGATTTCTACTAAGTTGTTCTTCACCCAGCAGGAATTTGTATATCTCTGCATGCCGTCTTTATGATCGTGTCTTGCGACGACGAAACGGTGAACTGTGCTTCCGGCTCCAAGGTTTGTTAGGGAAATCGATTGTTCAGTGGCTGTAGTTGAAGCACCGATAAATAGCTCAAAGTCAGTTGCAGTGGTAAGACAGTAATACTGGATGAATGCTGAAGGATGAATGCTGAATTTTAACAAGTAGCCAAGTGCATAATTATGGCACCAGAACAGCCAACCACTATCGATCGCATTCTTGTCGCACAAATCTTAAGCAATTTACAGTGCTTTACCAAGATCCCAAAATCTGGAACTCTCTCCCAATATCAATCACTTCTTCATCTAGTTTTCTCACCTTTAAGGAAAGACTGTTGCAGTTTTTATCTATAAATCATGAATTGACCAAGCCGCACTTACGCAGCACCATATTTTCTATTAATTAATGACAGCCGAGGTGGCCTCTCTTATAAGCCTAGTGGTTTCTTGAGGTCTCGCCATTATTGTAAATTGAATGACTTCTTTTGTTTTTAGTATGGAAATGAATGATGATGATGATGATGATGATGATGATGGTGGTCTATAGTTATCTGTGGTTGTTATGGAGGTGGAGGTTCTTGTAGATACGCCTGCAATTACAAGTCAACTAACTACAAAGATCCCCAAACACTAATCCCCATGATTTGGTCAACATGGATCTAGAATTTTCCTGAACATTTGCCAATGCTTAGATTTACAATTAGTTGAAAACCACATGCATCCCCATCATGCGAAGGTAACGGACTAAGAAGATTTAGAGGCACTTTTTGTTAGAGTAGCTGTGGTTCTTGTTCTCTCAGTAGTGCTCAGGAGCTGAAAGTTCAGTATTGCCATGGCCCAGCGTTGTTGTTTGTTTGGAATAATGACTGTCTCTTGAGCCAGTTCATCCAACACTTTGTTAGCTGAAAATGTTTAATTGTTTAGCCAGATAAATCTTTCAATCTTACACTGAGTTGGTGATATATGCGTGAATGATTCTCCACTTTATTTTCAATCTCTATTTGCTACTCTGTCATAACGAGTATCTTCACCATATTTATTATATGATTTAAGTACTTTAGTTAAATCTGAGCTACAGGCGAATCTCAGTAGGGGTAAGGTAAGGGGATCCAGTTCTCCCTTTTCAAATCTGAAATTAATTGCTTTGTCATCAAATAATCAAACGTGTTCATAGCAATTAGAGAAAACGAGCTACGCAGGAAATTGAATCAGGTATTAAAATTTGCTGAGGCAAAGCGACAATTTCTTTCTTCTCAAACTCAAGTTAGATGAATGCGTGGATAGATCAAGGAAGGATTAAGACTTGCCTTTCATATAAATTTTATTGTGTTATTGACATTGATGTTGACTAACATTTTACAGTTTTTATTAGAAGACGCAAGAAAAAATGTTTCAAAGATTTCTTGAAATGAGTTTCAACCTTGCATGCATTGCAAGATAAACGTAATGGTGTACAGAAATTAATTGTGTATGAAGTTCCACGCAGTAACGAGATACATTTTCCTTGGCATCTACTGTTTTAAAGGTGATATTTGGACCTCTGCAATCAAAACTTTGTGGATCCACCCCTGATTTCAGGTGTTTTTGTTATTTTTTGTGATTGTCACTAGTGGTGGACTGGTGGTGATAACTCACTGGTGATGGTGGTACCCGGGTGGTATTCGATACTAGACCTGGCCTTGCTTGTCTCAGTGGTGGTAGTCTCTGTTCATTGTCAGTATGAAAGTGGATCTCATTCTGTTGTGTTCGCATTGATTGCATGTGCTATAACGGTTGTGTTAGTATTGTACTTTACACATATCATGACCTTCGAACTTCTGTCGTGGCTATGGTAGTACTGATTGGAAGTTTTAGGAAACGGAATCTTATCTGCCGAATTTACAAGCTGTTGTTGCGTTTTGACAAGAAGTCAAAACTTCAACGCTAAATAGAAATCCGTTTTTGTTTTGTTTTTGTTTTGTATTTTTCTTTTCATTCAGTGTACGCAAGTCGTGATGACTTTTCAGTTCACATAAGAGGTTTTTTTTAATTGAATCGCTACAGAAGTTAATATAAAATAGGCAGGATAAAACAAGCAACATCAACGATAAAAAAAACAAGAACAAATTAAAGAAGATGGAGGGTGTGGCAGGGAGTAGTAATAGGACGGATTCCCAGATGACAACTGCTCCCTATAACTAAGAAAGAGAAGAAAAAGAACTTAAGTCTAAAAGAATAATAATAAGATAATGAGAACCAAGAAAGTGTAATAATGAAAAAATTAAAGGATAAAGAAGTTATTCAGGTCTGTTTGTAAGAAGGGAGTTTACTAATGTAAACAGTGATGAGCTTGGATTTCAAAGAATCCTCAGTCCAATTACAGCTTTTATAGTCCTGGGGCAGATTGTTCCAAAGCTTAGCTTAAAAGCTCTCATAAAAAATAAGAGAAGCTAAAGTAGTTTTGCCGGTGCGTGAAAGATGTGAGAAGATTCGTATGAGTAATGCAAACAATGCAATCCCCAAATATTTTTTTTTCTTTTACATGGATATATATCTTCAGTTCTGGTAGATACACCTGCAATTACAAGTCAACTAACTGCAAAGATCCACAAGCACTGATCCCCATGATTTGGTCAACATGAATCTAGAGTTTTCCTGAACATTTGCCAATATACTTAGAGATACAATTAGTAGAAACCACATGCATCCACATCATGCGAAGGTAAGGGACTGAGAAGATGTAGGGGCACTTTTTGTTAGAGTGGCTGTGGTTTTTGTTCTTTAAGTAGTGCTCAGGGGGTGCGGAAAGTTCAGTGTTTTTATGGCAGCAGTGGTTAAAAACTTGTGGTGTTAATGGACCAGCGTTGTTGTTCGTTTGGAATAATGACTGTCTTTTGAGCCAGTTCATCCAACACTTTGTTAGATGAAAATTGTTTAAGTTTTCACCAGCCAGATTAATCTCTCAATCTTTCAGTTGGTGATATTTACACGAATAATTCTCCACTTCATTTTCAATTTTAATGTGTTACTGTCACCATAGCTATGATTAAGGTACTTCAGTTAAATCTGAGCTACCGGCGAATCTCTGGGTAAGGTGAGGAGATCCAGATCCCCCTTTTCAAATCTGAAATTATCTACTTTGTCATCAACTTTGTAATCAAGTGTGTTCATACTAAAGAGACAAAACGAGTGAATCCAGGTTTTAAAATTTGCTAAGACTAAGCAACAATTCCTTATTTCTGAGACTCAAGTCAGATGAATGCATGGGTAGACAAAGGCAGGATAGGACTTGCCTTCTATATAAAATTTTATTATATTGTTGACATTGATGTTGACCAACATTGTACAATTTATATCAGAAGACACAAGAAAAAATGTTTCAAACATTTCTTGGAAGTGAGTTTCAACCTTCCATACATTGCTAGATAAAGGTAATGGTGTACAGAAATTAATTGTGTATGACGTTCCATGCAATAGACACATTTCCCTTGGCATCTACTGTTTTAAAGGTGATTTTTTACCCCTGCAATCAAAACTTTTGTGGATCCACTCTTAATCTCAGGTATTTTTGTTATTTTTGTTTTGATTGTCACTAGTGGTGGACGTGGTGGTGAAAACTGGTGATGGTGGTACCCAGGTGGTATTTAGTAGTCTTTGTTCATTGTCAGTATGAAAGTGGATTTTATTGTTGTGTTGGCATTGATATTGCATGTGCTATAACGGTTGTACATATCATAGACTTCGAGCTTCTGTCGTGGCTATGGCAGTATTGATTGAAGTTCCAGTTAGATGCTTTGTAAAAATCGTACCTAGTAATAGTTGAACGGTGCTTATTATTTTGCCTGTTCATTGGCAGTAATTGGGTACTTGGTAAGTAAACGAGTTGTCTAAGTTGTGTAATGGTCATTGTAATTGTCTGAGTAGTAGAGGTACTTGTTCAAGTTGCAGTTTGTAGGGTTTTTTGTAGGTAATTGTCAGTTGTGGTTGAGAGCTGTTGATGTGATTCTGATTTTCATTGGTGGTTGCTGTGATAGTTGCTTGTAGTGGAAAATATGTATGATGTGTTAGTTACAGTAAGGTAGTCATACTTGTGATGGCAGCCCACCATTACATAGAGTGTCAGTCATGATGTCAGTAGCCATGATCATGAATGTGTTAATCATAATTTTGTCCTGGCAGTGATTGAGGTTTCATAAGAGGATGTGTTAATGGTAAGTGGATTGAAGCAAGACTCTAACAATTGTGTCAAAAGGTTCTTGCCATGACATGGGTTTTATCACTGTCATAATGTCTGAACATGACACAGTGGTGGTATTGGAGATTAAGGTGATTTTAGCGGTTGTAGTAGTGTTTGCTGCTGTTCTGACACTAGTGATTCCAGTACAGTGGTAGAACTAATTGTTACTGATATCAGTCAGTAATAATTGTAATGTGATTATGATAAAAAGTAATTGTACATGTGGCAGTGGTAGTGGTGCATGTTGGTCATGGTACTAGGCTAGAGTTACCGGCGTCAAGTTTAATATGACAGTAG
Organism: Pavona decussata; assembly: GCF_977016875.1. Lineage (NCBI taxonomy): Eukaryota > Metazoa > Cnidaria > Anthozoa > Scleractinia > Agariciidae > Pavona > Pavona decussata. Next base: position 1,276,557 of record NW_028145734.1, read on the forward strand.
TCGCAGTTGTGTTAAGTCGGTAATGATGGTGTTATGATGGGTGTGGTTGTAGCTGTCTTAGTAGGTGGTTGTGGTATATGTACTTGCTGTAGTAATTGGGATGGCTTTGATGGTGGTAGAAGTTCTGTGTTCCAGACAATCGACCGTTTATCAAGCACGAAATAAGGCCGGCACAGATCATGACAAAACAAACAATTTCAGTATACATATATTGCATCAATGGCACTGGCCGGATGTAGTTGTGCGTAAAATAAGGAAAAATGTGTTGTCGTAACCCCACAAGCTATTGCATTTACAAGCCAGTGAGTGGAGTTGCATGAGTCACTATAAGACAGGAGTGTTATACAAAGTTATGTGAAGCTGAAATATCCAAGGGCGAAGGTAGCACAGTAGAAAATGTACTGTCAATGCGGCATTTAATACCAAATTGCGTGAAGTTAACATTTTGGTTTAGTGAGATCTTGCATTGCTTGAAGGTTAGTTTAGTTGACCGACAAGAAGGGAGCTGTTCGATAACTGAAAGCAGTGAGTCCATGAAAGAGGTGCTTTTGGGGTATTAGGAGGGAGTCTAGGTTGCAGAGGTACTGGACTTGTGTCAGTTTAGAATAGTCAAAGGATGTATCAGCCAACCGGCGAAAACCTGATCTTTGTATCGAAAACATTCATGTTTGAGTGTGGGCCTGGGTGATGTGAGAGTTATCTGTTGAGTGGAGGTCTGCGTCCCGACAATGTAGAAAGGAGTTAACGATATTAATGACTCGGTGAGTTGCTGGAGTCAGTCGACGGCCGGAGTGCGGAACCTTCGTCAGTGTACGCTTCAACATGGCAACAATAAACGTGAGCCGACTTAACCGATATAAATTAATTCTAAACATTTTAATAGTTTGTTTTGTTTAGACTACAGATGAAGTGAGTTGTGGTGGTAGATTGAATTGAAGAAAGGTTTCTTGCCTAAAGGAAACCAGCTATTGAGCTACCAAATTTCAAACAGTTGGAGGCGCTCCGTAGTTGACCACATGCACTTTTCAATTCATAAATTGCAGTTGGACAACTTACAGACAAGCATTTAACTTTATGTAAATAAAAACAAAAAGAAAAGAGGATGCATGTCGCTCACCTTCGAAAACTAAATTGTTTTATTCACTAGTTTTATTACAGAATGAGCTATCGTTTAAAGTTGATGGTGCATGTTAAGTTTTTCTTTAGAAGACAACTGTTCACTGAGCAATTTCAAGGCACTGAACATGATAGTTCCTTCCAAAGTTATTGTCCCAAAACTCGTATCCACCGACACGGTAGCGAATTGCAAATTCAACTTCCAGATCAACTTTTAAATCTACCGGAGCTGTAATTCGAAAGCTAAATTGTTCCGTTTTTCCATCCAGATTTGAGGACAAATAATCCGCCCAAACATCTCGGAAGTTGATCCAGCCGTCAAGCGTATATCTCACTGTCACCTCTTTAGCATAACCTATGTTTGTCACTCGTATAACCCCCGTAACAACCATATCGTCGCAAGTGATACTTTCGAGACAAACGTACTGTTTAAAGACGCGCTCTATGAAAGAATCTGTTTTACATGGCTCAGCGAAACTTGGCGACAGGTATTTCACTCTCTGTCGTGAAGCGTGCATGTGTAAGCCGTTGTTGTCCGTGGCTGTATGGCAGACAGTCACCTCATTTTCTTTGCTGTATGGAGGTATAGTTTTCACGTTCTCAAGGGCGAAACCAAAGCTGTCTGCAAAAGAAACCTTCTTCTTTATCGACCTCGTTGGAGTAGAGTTTTCGCTTGACCCATTCATAAGCTTTCTGACTTGAAGTAATCGTTTTAGTCACGAATTCGGGTGGCCGGCCGCAAAGTACAAACCCAACATACTGATGAATATAATTTGCGCTTTTATAATTGCCACTTCGGAATCTTGTGACGTCATCTCTTGAAAGTTCGTCTTAAATTAAAGTGCCACAGATCGATACAGATGAACCGATTTGAATTTCCAGTAAGGATAACGGAATGAAACATAAATAACCGATTTCAACAAACGTCTAAAACCTCACAACTGATGGAACGGCTGTTAGTCTTAAAGTTTAGCACAAATTTTAAATCCGCTAAGCTTGCACATTCCGTGGATAAGGAAGTTGATGGACATTTTTAGTTGGTAGAGCACTACACCGGTATTACAGAGGTTATGGGTTTGCATCCCGTTCAATCCTGAATTTTTTCAGGCTTTCTTTTCGCAACTACTTACGTTGCGTACAAAACTGCGATAGTCATTCACTTATTTATGTTTAGTTTTGTTTAGTAATTCTTGCTTTAAGAACCCAGAACATTGTACAAATAACCCAGATGCCATCGAAAAAGACAAAAGATACTACTTTCGTGCGGGTTGACACGGTTTTCTTTTCCATTGCTTTTATATCATGCAGGATTTCATTCAACTAATATTCCTGATTTCCATGTGGTAAAGGTTTTAACTTTCTTAAAACCAATATTTAAGTTTAAGACCTGTATTTGGTGATGCAACAGTGTAAATAGTCAGTGTGATTTCATGATTCAAGACACTTTTATAATTGCATTAAAAAGTACCGAGCTCAGTACAAGATGCAAAAAATATTTTTGTTTCAACCCAGTCCTTAACGATATTCAGCAAGTCATTGATCAAAAGCTTAGTCAATAATTTAGTGCTCAATGTGATTTCTACTGAGTTGTTCTTTACCCAGCAGGGAATTTCCTTTGTATATCTCTGCATGCCGTCTTTATGATCGTGTCTTGCGACGACGGAACGGTCAACTGAGCTTCCGGCCCAAATACACGTGCGGGAATACGCGACTAAGTACCGAGTTTGCTGCCAACCGTCTCTAAGCCCATTTATTTTGCTGATAATTATTGTAATTATTATACTGCTGTAAGCGTCTTCCTTGCCCTTAGCATCTCAGGTTAGTTTTCACATTGTATCAGTAGTTTTAAGCATAGCTTTGAGGTATAACTAAAGCAAGATGCTGTGCCTTTTCTTTAGGGAATATTAACATCTAAAGTTCTTGATTTGTGTTGCAACAAAACTGCAAATCTATAGTAAAAAGATATATTCCAAGAACGTTTCTTTGTGGCATTGTCGTATTGTAGGGCAAACGGAGCCGGCTTAGTAAAGTTTTGTGACATTGTTTTAGAGAGAAGCACTGAAACAACCTACTGTTGTTTTGGTCAATGTGTTTACTAAAAGTGTAATTCAAGGTGATGTAGCTTTCCCTGCAGTAGTGGCTTGTGCTTGTCCTTTCGTTTTAGGACTGAAGAACATTTTGTTTTAAGTTTTAATAAGTTTATTGCTTCAATCACATCATTCAATTTACAGTTAATATTCTAGTACCACACGTGATGAGGGTGGCTACAGAATAGCCCTACAAGAGTAGCAGAGAATTCTTGAAATTATAGATATCTTCAGAAATTGGAAATTGGGTTAACTGCAACACATATACAACTAATAGTTGTATATGTAATAACTTTTTTGGATTGTTGTTCCTGCACCTTTTCCGTAGAAATATATTAACACCGGCTGAACCCAAACTGAGGCTAGAACTTCATAGTTAAGTATAATATATTTTCATTTGAGGGTTGTGCTTAGTGCTCAATGTGATTTCTTCGGAGTTGTTCTTTATCAACTGAAGCAGAGAATTTTCTTTGTGCATCTCTGCATGCTGCCTTAATGACCGTGTCTTGCGACGATCAAGCCTTGCTTCCGGCTCAACAAACATGCGGTTATACTGATAGTTCAAAGTTTGGCCGGCACACATGCCGGCATACACGACTTACTAGTTAGTTTGTTGCCAACCGTCTCTAAGCCCACGTATTTCCAGTTGCTGATAATTATTATAATTAGGAAACGGAACCTTATCTCCCAAATTTACAAGCTGAAGTCAAAACTTCAACGCTGAATAGAAATCCGTTTTAGTTTTTTTGTTTTTTCATTCAGTGCACGGAAGTCTTGATAACTTTTTAGTTCACACAAGAGATTTTTTTATTGAATCACCACTGAAGTCAATATCAAATATGCAGGATAAAACAAACACCATCAAGAGATAAAAAACAAAAACAAATTAAAGAAGGTGGAGGGTGTGGCAGGGAGTAGTAATAGGACGGATTCCAAGATGACAGCTGCTCCCTATAACTAAGAAAGAGAAGAAAAAAACTTTAGTCTAAAATAATAAGATAATGAGATTCAAGGAAGCGTAATAAAAAAAAAAATATAAAGGATAAAGAAGTTATTCAGGCCTGTTTGTAAGAAGAGAGTTTACTAATGTAAAACTGATCAGCTTGGATTTTAAAGAATTCTCAGTCGAATTACAGCTTTTACAGTCCTGGGGCAGATTGTTCCAAAGCTAAGCTTAAAAGCTCTCGGGAAATAAGAAAAGCTAAAGTAGTTTTGCCGCTGCGTGAAAGATGTGAGAAGATTCGTATGAGTAATGCAAACAATGCAATCTCCTAATGTTTTTTTTTTTCTTTTACATGGATATATATCTTCAGTTGTATCTTCCCATTAGATCTCCACGAAATGATTTCTTGTGAGTCAACCCTTACCTTACGTTATTTGGTTTATGTCTGATTGCAAATTACTCGTCTTGGTGATTACTAGTTTCCAATAAGCCTTCAACAACCGTGTTAGTCAGTGGCCATTTACCGGGATTGCTGCAATGATTGACACTTTAATTTGTCCAAGGTTTGTTAGGGAAGTCGATTGTTCAATGGCTGTAGTTGAAACACTAATAAGTCGCTGTGGCAGTTGCAGTAGTAAGACAGTAATTTTGGATGAATGCTGAAGGATGAATGCTGAATTTTAACAAGTAGCCAAGTGCATAATTATGGCACCAGAACAGCCAACCACTATCGATCGCATTCTTGTCGCACAAATCTTAAGCAATTTACAGTCCTTTACCAAGGTCCCAAAATCTGGAACTCTCTCCCAATATCAATCACTTCTTCATCCAGTTTTCTCACCTTTAAGGAAAGAATGTTGCAGTTTTTATCTATAAATCATAAATTGACCAAGCCGCACTTACGCAGCACCATATTTTCTATTTATTAATGACAGCCGAGGTGGCCTCTCTTATAAGCCTAGTGGTTTCTTGAGGTCTCGCCATTATTGTAAATTGAATGACTTCTTTTGTTTTTAGTATGGAAATGAATGATGATGATGATGATGATGATGATGATGATGATGATGATGATGATGATGGTCTATAGTTATCTGTGGTGGTTATGGTGGTGGAAGGTCCTGGTAGATACACCTGCAATTACAAGTCAACTAACTACAAAGATCCACAAACACTAATCCCCATGATTTGGTCAACATGAATCTAGAATTTTCCTGAACATTTGCCAATGCTTAGATTTACAATTAGTTGAAAACCACATGCATCCCCATCATGCGAAGGTAACGGACTAAGAAGATGTAGGGCACTTTTTGTTGGAGTGGATCTGGTTCTTATTCTCTCGGTAGTGCTCAGGGGCCGAACGTTCAGTGTTGTCATGGCAGCAGTGGTTAAAAAACTTGGGGTGTGGGTGGACCAGCGTTGCTGTCTGTTTGGAATAATGACTGTCTCTTGAGACAGTTCATCCAATACTTTGTTAGATGAAAATTGTTTAAGTTTTCACCAGCCAGATTAATCTGTCAATCTTTCAGTTGGTGATATATACACGAATAATTCTCCACTTCATTTTCAATCTCAATGTGTTACTGTCACCATAGCTATGATTAAGGTACTTCAGGTAAATCTGAGCTACCGGCGAATCTCTGGGTAAGGTAAGGAGATCCAGATCCCCCTTTTCAAATCTGAACTTATCTACTTTGTCATCAACTTTGTAATGAAGTGTGTTCATACTAAAGAGGGAAAACGAGTGAATCCAGGTTTTAAAATTTGCTAAGACTAAGCAACAATTCCTTATTTCTGAGACTCAAGTTAGATGAATACATGGATAGATAAACGCAGGATAGGACTTGCCTTCTATATAAAATTTTATTATATTGTTGACATTGATGTTGACCAACATTGTACAATTTATATCAGAAGACACAAGAAAAAAATGTTCCAAACATTTCTTGGAAGTGAGTTTCAACCTTCCATACATTGCTAGATAAAGGTTATGGTGTACAGAAATTGTGTATGACGTTCCATGCAATAGACACATTTCCCTTGGCATCTACTGTTTTAAAGGTGATTTTTTACCCCTGCAATCAAAACTTTTGTGGATCCACTCTTAATCTCAGGTATTTTTGTTATTTTTGTTTTGATTGTCACTAGTGGTGGACCTGTTGGTGAAAACTGGTGATGGTGGTACCCAGGTGGTATTCGGTAGTCTTTTTTCATTGTCAGTATGAAAGTGGATTTTATTGTTGTGTTCGCATTGATATTGTATGTGCTATAACGGTTGTACATATCATAGACTTCGAGCTTCTGTCGTGGCTATGGCAGTATTGATTGAAGTCCCAGTTAGATGCTTTTGTAGTGTTAGATATGATTTACTTTGTAAAAATCGTACCTAGTAATAGTTGAACGGTGCTTACTATTTTGCCTGTTCATTGGCAGTAATTGGGTACTTGGTAAGTAAAAGTTGTCTAAGTTGTGTAATGGTCATTGTAATTGTCTGAGTAGTAGAGGTACTTGTCCAAGTTGCAGTTTGTAGGGTTTTTTGCAGGTAATTGTCAGTTCTGGTTGAGAGCTGTTGATGTGTTTCTGATTTTCATTGGTGGTTGCTGTGATAGTTGCTTGTAGTGGAAAATATGTATGATGAAAAAGTTGTAGTAAGGTAGTCATACTTGTGATGGCAGCCCACCATTACATAGAGTGCCAGTCATATGATGTCAGTAGCCATGATCCATGATGATTGTGTTAATCATACTTTTTCCTGGCAGTGATTGAGGTTTCATTAGAGGATGTGTTAATGGTAAATTGATTGAAGCAAGACTCTAACAATTGTGTCAAAAGGTTCTTGCCATGACATGGGTTTTATTATTGTCATAATGGCTGAAGATGACACAGTGGTGGTATTAGAGACTAAGGTGATATTAGCGGTTGTAGTAGTGTTTGCTGCTGTTCTGACACTAGTGATTCCAGTACAGTGGTAGACATAATTGTTATATCAGTCACTAATGCTTGTGATGTGATTATAATAAATGGTAATTGTACACGTGGTAGTGGTAGTGATGCATGTTGGTCGTGGTACTTGACTAGAGTTACTGGCGTCAAGTTTAATATGACAGTAGTCGCAGTTGTATTAAGTCGGTAATGATGGAGTTGTGATGGGTGCGGTTGTAGCTGTCATAGTAGTAGTTGTAGTTGTGGTATATGTACTTGCTGTAGCAATCGGGGTGGCTTTGATGGTGGTAGAAGGTCTGTGTTCCAGATTATCGACCGTTTATCAAGCACGAAAAAAGGCCGGCACAGATCAAGCAATTTCGGTATACTTATTGCATCAATGGCACTGGATGTAGTTGTGCGTAAAATAAGGTAACATGTGTTGTCGTTACACGACACCACAAGCTCTTGCATTTACAAGCCAGTGAGTGGAGTTGCATGAGTCACTATAAGACAGGAGTGTTATATACAAAGTTATAACAAGGTGAAATATTGAAGGGCGAAGGTAGCCGGCACAGTAGAAAATGTCAAGCAGCATTTAATAGCAAATTGCGTCAAGTTAAAACTTAGGTTCATTGAGCCCTTGCAGTCAGTGCTTGAAGGTTAGTCTAGTCTCTGACAAGAAGGGAGCTGTTCGATAACTGAACGCAGTGAGTCTATGAAAGAGGTGCTTTTGGGGTATTAGGAGGGAGTCTAGGTTGCAGAGGTACTTGACTTGTGTCAGTTTAGAATAGTCGAAGGATGTGTTACCCAACCGGCGAAAACCTGATCTTTGTATCGAAAACATTAATGTTTGAGTGTGGGCCTGGGTGATGTGAGAGTTATCTGTTGAGTGGAGGTCTGCGTGCTGACAATGTAGGAAGGAGTTAACGATATTAATGACTCGGTGAGTTGCTGGAGTCAGTCGACGGCCGGAGTGCGGAACCTTCGTCAGTGTACGCTTCAACATGGCAACAATAAACGTGAGCCCACTTAACCGATATAAATTAATTCTAAACATTTTAATAGTTTGTTTTGTTTAGACTACAGATGAAGTGAGTTGTGGTGGTAGAATGAATTGAAGAAAGCTTTCTTGCCTAAAGGAAACCAGCTATTGAGCTACCAAATTTCAAACAGTTGGGGGCGCTCGCTAGTTGACCACCTGCACTTCGGTCAATTTATAAATTGCAGTCAGACAGGCATTCAACTTTATGTAAATAAAAACAAAAAGAAAAGAGGATGTATGTCGCTCACCTTCGAAAACTAAATTGTTTTATTTACTAGTTTTATTACAGAATGAGCTATCGTTTAAAGTTGATGGTGCATGTTAAGTTTTTCTTTAGAAGACAACTGTTCACTGAGAAATTTCAAGGCACTGAACATGATAGTTCCTTCCAAAGTTATTGTCCCAAAACTCGTATCCACCGACACGGTAGCGAATTGCAAATTCAATTTGCAGATCAACTTCAAAATCCACCGGAGCTTTAATTCGAAAGCTAAATTGTTCCGTTTTTCCATCCAGATTTGAGGACAAATAATCCGCCCAAACATCTCGGAAGTTGATCCAGCCGTCAAGCGTATATCTCACTGTCACCTCTTTAGCATAACCTATGTTTGTCACTCGTATAACCCCCGTAACAACCATATCGTCGCAAGAGATACTTTCGAGACAAACGAACTGGTTAAAGACGCGCTCCATGAAAGAATCTGTTTTACATGGCTCAGCGAAACTTGGCGACAGGTATTTCATTCTCTGTCGTGAAGCGTGCATGTGTAAGCCGTTGTTGTCCGTGGCTGTATAACAGACAGTCACCTCATTTTCTTTGCTGTATGGAGGTATAGTTTTCACGTTCTCAAGGGCGAAACCAAAGCTGTCTGCAAAAGAAACCTTCTTCTTTATCGACCTCGATGGAGTAGAGTTTTCGCTTGACCCATTCATAAGCTTTCTTACTTGAGGTAATCGCTTTAGTCACGAATTCGGGTGGCCGGCCGCAAAGTACAAACCCGACATACGGATGAATGTAATTTGCGCTTTTATAATTGCCACTTCGGAATCTTGTGACGTCATCTCTTGAAAGTTCGTCTTAAATTAAAGTGCTACAGATCGATACAGATGAACCGATTTGAATTTCCGGTAGGGATAACGGAGTGAAACGTAAGTAACCGATTTCAAGAAACGTCTAAAACCTCACAACTGATGGAATGGCTGTCAGTCTTAAAGTTTGGCACAGATTTTAAATCCGCTAAGCTTGCACATTCCGTGGATAAGGAACTTGATGAACTTTTTTAGTTGGTAGAGCACTACACCGGTATTGTAGAGGTTATGGGTTTGAATCCTGTTCAAGCCCGAGTATTTTCAGCCGTTCTTATCGCAACTACTTAAGTTGCGTACAGAACTGCGATAGTCATTCACTTATTTATGTTCAATGTTGTTTAGTAATTTTTGTTTTAACCCAGAACATTGTACAAATAACCCAGATGCCATCGAAAAAGACAAAAGATACTTTCGTGCGGGTTGACACGGTTTTCTTTTCCATTGCTTTTATATCATGTAGGATTTCATTCAACTAGTTTTCCTGATTTCTATGTGGTAAAGGTTTTAACCTTCTTAAAACCAATATTTTAGTTTAAGACCTGTATTGGTGATGCAACAGTGTAAATAGTCAGTGTGATTTCATGACTCAAGACACTTTTATAATTGCACTAAAAAGTACCGAGCTCAGTACAAGATGCAAAAAACATTTTTGTTTCAACCCACTCCTTAACAATATTCAGCCAGTCATTGATCAAAAGCTTAGTCAGTAATTTAGTGCTCAATGTGATTTCTACTGAGTTGTTCTTTACCCAGCAGGGAATTTCCTTTGTATATCTCTGCATGCCGTCTTTATGATCGTGTCTTGCGTCTACTGTGTTTCAAGCCCAGCCAGCATGTCTTACTGATACACGTGCGGGCATACACGACTAAGTACTGAGTTTGCTGCCAACCAGCTCTAAGCCCATTTATTTTGCTTATAATTATTGTAATTATTATACTGCTGTAAGCGTCTTCCTTGCTCTAAGCATCTTAGGTTAGTTTTCACATTGTATCAGTAGTTTTAAGCATAGCCTTGAGGTATAACTAAAGCAAGATGCTGTGCCTTTTCTTTAGGGAATATTAACATCTAGGGTTCTTGATTTGTGTTGCAACAAAACAGCAAATCTATAGTAAAAAGATATATTCCAAGAACGTTTCTTTGTGGCATTGTCGTATTGTAGGGCAAACGGAGACTTAGTAAAGTTTTGTGACATTGTTTTAGAGAGAAGCACTGAAACAACCTACTGTTGTTTTGGTCAATGTTTTTACTAAAACTGTAATTCAAGGTGATGTAGCTTTCCCTGCAGTAGTGGCTTGTGCTTGTCCTTTCGTTTTAGGACTGAAGAACATTTTGTTTTAAGGATTTAATAAGTTTATTGCTTCAATCACATCATTCAATTTACAGTTAATATTCTAGTACCACACGTGATGAGGGTGGCTACAGAATAACCCTACAAGAGTAGCAGAGAATTCTTGAAATTATAGATCTCTTCAGAAATTGGAAATTGGGTCAACTGCAACACATATACAACTAATAGTTGTATATGTAATAACTTTTTTGGATTGTTGTTCCTGCACCTTTTCCGTAGAAATATATTAACACCGGCTGAACCCAAACTGAGGCTAGAACTTCATAGTTAAGTTTAATATATTTTCATTTGAGGGTTGTGCTTAGTGCTCAATGTGATTTCTTCGGAGTTGTTCTCTACCAACTGAAGCAGAGAATTTTCTTTGTGCATCTCTGCATGCTGCCTTAATGACCGTGTCTTGCGACGATCAAGCCTTGCTTCCGGCTCAACAAACATGCGGTTATACTGATAGTTCAAAGTTTGGCCGGCACACATGCCGGCATACACGACTTACTAGTTAGTTTGTTGCCAACCGTCTCTAAGCCCACGTATTTTCAGTTGCTGATAATTATTATAATTAGGAAACGGAACCTTATCTCCCAAATTTACAAGCTGAAGTCAAAACTTCAACGCTGAATAGAAATCCGTTTTAGTTTTTTGTTTTTTCATTCAGTGCACGGAAGTCTTGATAACTTTTTAGTTCACATAAGAGATTTTTTTATTGAATCACCACAGAAGTCAATATCAAATATGCAGGATAAAACAAACACCATCAAGAGATAAAAAACAAAAACAAATTAAAGAAGGTGGAGGGTGTGGTAGGGAGTAGTAATAGGACGGATTCCAAGATGACAGCTGCTCCCTATAACTAAGAAAGAGAAGAAAAAGAACTTTAGTCTAAAATAATAAGATAATGAGATTCAAGGAAGCGTAATAATAAAAAAAATATAAAGGATAAAGAAGTTATTCAGGCCTGTTTGTAAGAAGAGAGTTTACTAATGTAAAACTGATCAGCTTGGATTTTAAAGAATTCTCAGTCGAATTACAGCTTTTACAGTCCTGGGGCAGATTGTTCCAAAGCTAAGCTTAAAAGCTCTCGAGAGAATAAGAAACGCTAAAGTAGTTTTGCCGGTGCGTGAAAGATGTGAGAAGATTCGTATGAGTAATGTAAACAATGCAATCTCCTAATGTTTTTTTTTTTCTTTTACATGGATATATATCTTTAGTTGTATCTTCCCATTAGATCTCCACGAAATGATTTCTTGTGAGTCAACCCTTACTTTGAGTTAATTGCTTTATGTCTGATTGCAAATTACTCGTCATGGTGATTACTAGTTTCCAATAAGCCTTCAACAACCGTGTTAGTCAGTGGTCATTTACCGGGATTGCTGCATGCAATGATTGATACTTTAATTTCTCCAAGGTTTGTTAGGGAAATCGATTGTTCAGTGGCTGTAGTTGAAGCACCGATAAATAGCTAAGGCAGTTGCAGTAGTAAGACAGTCATAATATTGGATGAATGCTGAAGGATGGATGCTGAATTTTAACAAGTAGCCAAGTGCATAATTATGGCACCAGAACAGCCAACCACTATCGATCGCATTCTTGTCGCACAAATATTAAGCAATTTACAGTCCTTTACCAAGGTCCCAAAATCTGGAACTCTCTCCCAATATCAATCACTTCTTCATCCAGTTTTCTCACCTTTAAGGAAAGAATGTTGCAGTTTTTATCTATAAAATCATGAATTGACCAAGCCGCACTTACTCAGCACCATATTTTCTATTTATTATTGACAGCCGAGGTGGCCTCTCTTATAAGCCTGGTGGTTTCTTGAGGTCTTGCCATTATTGTAAATTGAATGACTTCCATTGTTTTTAGTATGGAAATAGATGGTAATTATGATCATGATGATGATGATGATGATGATGATGATGATAGTCTATAGTTATCTGTGGTGGTTGTGGTGGTGGAGGGTTCTGGTAGATAGGCCTGCAATTACAAGTCAACTAACTACAAAGATCCACAAACACTAATCCCCATGATTTGGTCAACATGAAGCTAGAATTTTCCTAAACATTTGCCAATATTTAGAGATACAAGTAATTGAAACCACTTGCATCCACTTTATGCGAAGGGGACGGGACTGAGAAGATGTTGAGGCCCCTTTTTGTTAGAGTGGCTGTCTTATTCTCTCAGTAGTGCTCAGTAGCTGAAAGTTCAGTATTGTCATGGCAGCATCGGTTAAAAAACTTGGGGTGTAGGTGGACCAGCATTGTTGTTTGTTTGGAATAATGACTGTCTCTTGAGCCAATTCATCCAACACTTTGTTAGATGAAAATGTTTAATTGTTTAGCCAGATAAATCTATCAATCTTACACTGAGTTGGTGATATATGCGCGAATGATTCTCCACTTTATTTTCAATCTCTATTTGCTACTCTGTCGTAACGAGTACCTTAACCATAGCTATTATATGATTTAGGTACTTCAATTAAATCTGAGCTACAGGCGAATCTCAGTGGGGGTAAGGTAAGGGGATCCAGTTCTCCCTTTTCAAATCTGAAATTAATTGCTTTGTCATCAAATAATCAAACGTGTTCATAGCAATTAGAGAAAACGAGCTAAGCAGGAAATTGAATCAGGTATTAAAATTTGCTGAGGCAAAGCGATAATTTCTTTCTTCTCAAACTCAAGTTAGATGAATGCGTGGATAGATCAAGGAAGGATAAGACTTGCCTTTCATATAAATTTTATTGTATTATTGACATTGATGTTGACTAACATTGTATAGTTTTTATTAGAAGACGCAAGAAAAAATGTTTCAAAGATTTTTTGAAATGAGTTTCAACCTTGCATGCATTGCAAGATAAACGTAATGACGTACAGAAATTACTGAATTGTGTATGAAGTTCGATGCAATAACGAGATACATTTTCCTTGGCATCTACTGTTTTAAAAGGTGATATTTGGACCCCTGCAATCAAAACTTTGTGGATCCACCCCTGATCTCAGGTTTGTTATTTTTTGTGATTGTCACTGGTGGTGGACTGGTGGCGATAACTGGTGGTTTGGTGGTACTCGGGTGGTATTCGGTACTAAACCTGGTCTTGCTTGTGTCAGTGGTGGTAGTCTCTTTTCATTGTCAGTATGAAAGTGGATTTCATTGTTGTGTTCGCATTGATTGCATGTCCTATAACGGTTGTGTTAGTATTGTACTTTACACGTATCATAGCCTTCGAACTTCTGTCGTGGCTATGGTAGTACTGATTGGAAGTTTTAGGAAACGGAATCTTATCTGCCGAATTTACAAGCTGTTGTTGCGTTTTGACAAGAAGTCAAAACTTCAACGCTAAATATAAATCCGTTTTTGTTTTTTGTTTTTTCATTCAGTGCATGGTAGTCTTGATGACTTTCTAGTTCTCACAAGAGAATTTTTTATTGAATCGCCATAGAAGTTAATAAAATATGCGGGATAAAACAAAAACCATCAACAGATAAAAAACAAAAACAAATTAAAGAAGACGGAGGGTGTGGCAGGGAGTAGTAATAGGACGGATTCCCAGATGACAACTGCTCCTTATAACTAAGAAAGAGAAGAAAAAGAACTTTAGTCTAAAAGAAAAAGGATAATGAAAACCAAGGAAGCGTAATCATAAAAAAATTAAAGGATAAAGAAGTTATTCAGGTCTTTTTGTAAGAAGGGAGTTTACTAATGTAAAAACTGATGAGCTTGGATTTCAAAGAATCCTCAGTCGAATTACAGCTTTTACAGTCCTGGGGCAGATTGTACCAAAGCTAGGCTTAAAAGCTCTCAAAAGTAGTTTTGCCGGTGTGTGAAAGATGAGAGGAGATTCGTATGAGTAATGCAAACAATGCAATCCCCTAATGTTTTGGTTTTTTTTTACATGGATATATTTCTTTAGTTGTATCCTCCCATTAAATCTCCACGAAATGATTTCTTGTAAGCCAACCTTTACTTTGAGTTAATTGGTTTATGTCTGTTTACAAATTACTCGTCTTGATGATTACTGAGTTTCCAATAAGCCGTCAACAACCGTGTTAGTCAGTGGTCATCTACCGGGATTGCTGCAATGTTTGATACTTTAATCTGCCCAAGGTTTGTCCAATTGTTCAATGGCTGTAGTTGAAACACTGATAAACAGCTAAGGCAGTTGCAGTAGTGAGACAGTAATATTGGATGAATGCGGAGGGTGTATAGTTATTTGTGGTGGTTGTGGTGGTGGAGGTTCTGGTAGATACGCCTGCAATTACAAGTCAACTAACTACAAAGATCCACAAGCACTGATCCCCATGATTTGGTCAACATGAATCTAGAGTTTTACTGAACATTTGCCAATATACTTAGAGATACAATTAGTAGAAACCACATGCATCCACATCATGCGAAGGTAAGGGACTGAGAAGATGTAGAGGCACTTTTTGTTAGAGTGGCTGTGGTTCTTGTTCTTTAAGTAGTGCTCAGGGGGTGCGGAAAGTTCAGTGTTTTTATGGCAGCAGTGGTTAAAAACTTGTGGTGTCAATGGACCAGCGTTGTTGTTTGTTTGGAATAATGACTGTCTTTTGAGCCAGTTCATCCAACACTTTGTTAGTTAAAAATTGTTTAAGTTCTTACCAGCCAGATTAATCTCTCAATCTTTCAGTTGGTGATGTATACACGAATAATTCTCCATTTCATTTTCAATTTCAATGTGTTACTGTCACCATAGCTATGATTAAGGTACGTCAATTAAATCTGAGCTACCGGCGAATCTCTGGGTAAGGTAAGGAGATCCAGATCCCCCTTTTCAAATCTGAAATCATCTACTTTGTCGTCAACTTTGTAATCAAGTGTGTTCATACTAAAGAGGGAAAACGAGTGAATCCAGGTTTTAAAATTTACTAAGACTAAGCAACAATTCCTTATTTCTGAGACTCAAGTCAGATGAATGCATCGATAGATAAAGGCAGGATAGGACTTGCCTTCTATAGAAAATTTTATTATATTGTTGACATTGATGTTGACCAACATTGTACAATTTATATCAGAAGACACAAGAAAAAAATGTTTCAAACATTTCTTGGAAGTGAGTTTCAACCTTCCATACATTGCTAGATAAAGGTAATGGTGTACAGAAATTAATTGTGTATGACGTTCCATGCAATAGACACATTTCCCTTGGCATCTACTGTTTTAAAGGTGATTTTTTACCCCTGCAATCAAAACTTTTGTGGATCCACCCCTGATCTCAGGTATTTCTGTTATTTTTTGTGATTGTCACTAGTGGTGGACTGGTGGTGATAACTGGTGATGGTGGTACCCGGGTGGTATTCGGTACTAAACTTGGTCTTACTTGTGTCAGTGGTAGTAGTTTTCAGTGTTCATTGCCAGTATGAAAGTGGATTTAATTCTGTTGTGCTCGCATTGATATTGCATGTGCTATAACGGTTGTACATATCATAGACTTCGAGCTTCTGTCGTGGCTATGGCAGTATTGATTGAAGTCCCAGTTAGATGCTTTTGTAGTGTTAGATATGATTTACTTTGTAAAAATCGTACCTAGTAATAGTTGAACGGTGCTTATTATTTTGCCTGTTCATTGGCAGTAATTGAGTACTTGGTAAGTAAAAGTTGTCTAAGTTGTGTAATGGTCATTGTAATTGTCTGAGTAGTAGAGGTACTTGTTCAAGTTGCAGTTTGTAGTGTTTTTTGTAGGTAATTGTCAGTTGTGGTTGAGAGCTGTTGATGTGTTTCTGATTTTCATT
The DNA here is from genome assembly GCF_977016875.1 of Pavona decussata. Classification (NCBI taxonomy): domain Eukaryota; kingdom Metazoa; phylum Cnidaria; class Anthozoa; order Scleractinia; family Agariciidae; genus Pavona; species Pavona decussata. The sequence goes on from NW_028145734.1 coordinate 1,292,849, forward strand.
GGTGGTTGCTGTGATAGTTGCTTGTAGTGGAAAATATGTATGATGTATTAGTTACAGTAAGGTAGTCATACTTGTGATGGCAGCCCACCATTACATAGAGTGTCAGTCATGATGTCAGTAGCCATGATCATGAATGCGTTAATCATATTTTTGTCCTGGCAGTGATTGAGGTTTCATAAGAGGATGTGTTAATGGTAAGTGGATTGAAGCAAGACTCTGACAATTGTGTCAAAAGGTTCTTGCCATGACATGGGTTTTATCACTGTCATAATGGCTGAAGATGACACGGTGGTGGTATTAGAGATTAAGGTGATTTTAGCGGTTGTAGTAGTGTTTGCTGCTGTTCTGACACTAGTGATTCCAGTACAGTGGTAGAACTAATTGTTACTGATATCAGTCAGTAATAATTGTAATGTGATTAAGATAAAAAGTAATTGTACATGTGGCAGTGGTAGTGGTGCATGTTGGTTATGGTACTAGGCTAGAGTTACCGGCGTCAAGTTTAATATGACAGTAGTTGCAGTTGTGTTAAGTCGGTAATGATGGTGTTATGATGGGTGTGGTTGTAGCTGTCTTAGTAGGTAGTTGTGGTATATGTACTTGCTGTAGTAATTGGGATGGCTTTGATGGTGGTAGAAGTTCTGTGTTCCAGACAATCGACCGTTTATCAAGCACGAAATAAGGCCGGCACAGATCATGACAAAAGAAACAATTTCGGTATACTTATATTGCATCAATGGCACTGGCCCGATGAAGTTGTGCGTAAAATAAGGAAAAATGTGTTGTCGTAACCCTACAAGCTATTGCATTTACAAGCCAGTGAGTGGAGTTGCATGAGTCACTATAAGACAGGAGTGTTATACAAAGTTATGTGAAGCTGAAATATCCAAGGGCGAAGGTAGCACAGTAGAAAATGTACTGTCAATGCAGCATTTAATACCAAATTGCGTGAAGTTAAAATTTTGGTTTAGTGAGATCTTGCATTGCTTGAAGGTTAGTTTAGTTGACCGACAAGAAGGGAGCTGTTCTATAACTGAAAACAGTGAGTCCATGAAAGAGGTGCTTTTGGGGTATTAGGAGGGAGTCTAGGTTGCAGATGTACTGTACTTGTGTCAGTTTAGAATATAGTCAAAGGATGTGTCAGCCAACCGGCGAAAACCTGATCTTTGTATCGAAAACATTCATGTTTGAGTGTGGGCCTGGGTGATGTGAGAGTTATCTGTTGAGTGGAGGTCTGCGTGCTGACAATGTAGGAAGGAGTTAACGATATTAATGACTCGGTGAGTTGCTGGAGTCAGTCGACGGCCGGAGTGCGGAACCTTCGTCAGTGTACGCTTCAACATGGCAGCAATAAACGTGAGCCGACTTAACCGATATAAATTAATTCTAAACATTTAAATAGTTTGTTTTCTTTAGACTACAGATGAAGTGAGTTGTGGTGGTAGAATGAATTGAAGAAAGGTTTCTTGCCTAAAGGAAACCAGCTATTGAGCTACCAAATTTCAAACAATTTAGGCGCTCGCTAGTCGACCACCTGCACTTGTCAATTGATAAATTGCAGTTGGACAACTTACAGACAAGCATTTAATTTTATGTAAATAAAAACAAAACGAAAAAAGGATATATGTCGCTCACCTTTGAAAACTAAATTGTTTTATTTACTAGTTTTATTACAGGATGAGCTATCGTTTAAAGTTGATGGTGCATGTTAAGTTTTTCTTAAGAAGACAACTGTTCACTTGAGAAATTTCAAGGCACTGAACATGATAGTTCCTTTCAAAGTTATTGTCCCAAAACTCGTATCCACCGACACGGTAGCGAATTGCAAATTCAATTTGCAGATCAACTTCAAAATCTACCGGAGCTGTAATTCGAAAGCTAAATTGTTCCGTTTTTCCATCCAGATTTGAGGACAAATAATCCGCCCAAACATCTCGGAAGTTAATCCAGCCGTCAAGCGTATATCTCGCTGTCACCTCTTTACCAAAACCTATGTTTGTCACTCGTATAACCCCCGTAACAACCATATCATCGCAAGAGATACTTTCGAGACAAACGTTCTGTTTAAAGACGCGCTCCATGAAAGAATCTGTTTGACATGGCTCAGCGAAACTTGGCGACAGGTATTTCATTCTCTGTCGTGAAGTGTGCATGTGTAAGCCGCAGCTAGCGCTGTTGTTGTCTGTGGTTGTATGGCAGACAGTCACGTCATCTTCTCTGCTGTATGGAGGTATGGTTTTCACGTTCTCAAGGGCGAAACCAAAGCTGTCTGCAAAAGAAACCTTCTTCTTTATCGACCTCGTTGGAGTAGAGTTTCTGCTGGGCTCATTCATAAGCTTTCCGACTTGAGGTAATCACTTTAGTCACGAATTTGGGTGGCCAGCTACAATATACAAACCCGGCATAATGATGAATGTAATTTGCGCTTTATAATTGCCACTTCGGAATCTTGTGACGTCATCTCTTGAAAGTTCGTCTTATATTAAAATGCTACAGATCGATACAGATGAACCGATTTGAATTTCCGGTAAGGATAACGGAATGAAACGTAAGTAACCGATTTCAACAAACGTCTAAAACCTCACAACTGATGGAACGGCTGTTAGTCTCAAAGTTAAGCACAAATTTTAAATCCGCTAAGCTTGCACATTCCGTGGATAAGGAAGTTGATGAACTTTTTAGTTGGTAGAGCACTACACCGGTATTGCAGAGGTTATGGGTTTGCATCCCGTTCAATCCCGAATTTTTTCAGGCGTTCTTTTCGCAACTACTAACGTTGCGTACAGAACTTCGATAGTCATTCACTTATTTATGTTCAGTTTTGTTTAGTAATTCTTGTTTTAAGAACCCAGAACATAGTACACATAACCCCGATTCCATCGAAAAAGACAAAAGATACTTTCGTGCGGGTTGACACGGTTTTCCGTTTACCATTGCTTTTATATCATGCAGGATTTCATTCAACTAGTTTTCCTGATTTCTATGTGGTAAAGGTTTTAACTTTCTTAAAACCAATATTTAAGTTTAAGACCTGTATTGGTGATGCAACAGTGTAAATAGTCAGTGTGATTTCATGATTCAAGAAACTTTTATAATTGCGTCAAAAGTAGCGAGCTCAGTGCAAGATGCAAAAACATTTTTGGTTCAACCAGTCTCTTGTTTCAACCCAGTCCTTAACAATATTCAGCCTGTCATTGACCAAAAGCTTAGTCAATAATTTAGTGTTCAATGTGATTTCTACTGAGTTGTTCTTTACCCAGCAGGGAATTTCCTTTGTATATCTCTGCATGCTGTCTTTATGATCGTGTCTCGCAACGACGAAACGGTCAACTGTGCTTCCGGCTCAGCAAACATGCCTTACTGATACACGTGCGGGCATACACGACTAAGTACTGAGTTTGCTGCTAACCGGCTCTAAGCCCATTTATTTTGCTGATAATTATTGTAATTATTATACTGCTGTAAGCGTCTTCCTTGCTCTAAGCATCTTAGGTTAGTTTTCACATTGTATCAGTAGTTTTAAGCATAGCCTTGAGGTATAACTAAAGCAAGATGCTATGCCTTTTCTTTAGGGAAGATTAACATCTAGTGTTCTTGATTTGTGTTGCAACAAAACAGCAAATCTACAGTAAAAAAGATAAATTTTAAAGAACATTTCTTTGTGGCATTGTCATATTGTAGGGCAAAGAGACTTGGTAAAGTTTTGTGACATTGTTTTAGAGAGAAGCACTGAAACAACCTACTGTTGTTTTGGTCAATGTGTTTACTAAAACTGTAATTCAAGGTGATGTAGCTTTCCCTGCAGTAGTGGCTTGTGCTTGTCCACTCTTTTTAGGGCTTAAGAACATTTTGTTTTAAGTTTTAATAAGTTTATTGCTTCAATCACATCATTCAATTTACAGTTAATATTCTAGTACTACACGTGAAGAGGGAAGCTACAGAATAGCTCTAGAAGAGTAGCAGAGAATTCTTGAAATTATAAATCTCTTCAGAAATTGGAAATTGGGTCAACTGCAACACATATACAACTAATAGTTGTATATGTAATAACGTTTTTGGATTGTTGTTCCTGCACCTTTTCCGTAGAAATATATTAACACCGGCTTAACCCAAACTGATGCTAGAACTTCAGAGTTATGCTTAATATATTTTCATTTGAGGGTTATGCTTAGTGCTCAATGTGATTTCTTCGGAGTTGTTCTTTACCAACTGAAGCAGAGAATTTTCTTTGTACATCTCTGCATGCTGCCTTAATGACCGTGTCTTGCGACGATAAAGCCTTGCTTCCGGCTCAACAAACATGCGGTTATACTGATAGTTCAAAGTTTGGCCGGCACACATGCCGGCATACACGACTTACTAGTTAGTTTGTTGCCAACCGTCTCTAAGCCCACGTATTTTCAGTTGCTGATAATTATTATAATTATTACACTACTTTAAAAGTCTTCTTGTACTTGGCATCTTAGGTTAGTCCGCACATTGTATCAGTAACTTTAAGCATAGCTTTGAGATGTGACTTTTAGCAAGACTTTGATATAATGCCTTTTCTTTAGGAAACTGGTGAAACGAAGATTAGCGTCTAGGGTTCTTCATTTTTGTGGCTACAAAACAACAAATTTATAGTAAAAACTATGTTCCAATAACATTTCTTTGTGGCTTTGTCATATTTTAAAGCGGAGAGATTTAAATTTTTGTGACATTTTTTAACGAGCAGCACTGAAACAAACTACTGGTGTTTTGGTCAATGTTTTTACCAAAACTGTAATTCAAGGTGATGCCATTTTCCCTAGAGTAGTGGCTTGTGCTTGTCCACTTTGGGAGAGTTGAAGAACATCATAAAGTTTTAAGTTTTAATAACTTTATTGCTTCCATCACATCATACTATTTACAGTTAATATTCTAGTACGGTATGTGTTGAAGGAGTCTATAGAAATGTAGAGAATGCTTGAAATTGTACTGAGATCTCTTCAGAAATTGGAAATTGGGCTCATTGCAAAACTGAGAGCCATATTTAACTGTTGTTAGTTATGGCCTTAATAAATGCATTCAACATTATTAACAATAATTACAATAGAACTCTCTGAAAAAAATTGTCACATAGGCAACAAAGTAAAAGAAAAAAATATAAAGCAACAGTTTATTCATTAGAATAAAGAGACATCATTTGCTACTGCTGTTTCTCTTCAGTGTTGATTCTATTCCTTTTAACGAGTAACATGATTTTACAAAGAAAGTATTTCTGGGATCAGTCTAGAAACCTTTTTGTCAGCCGGGTTTGACCGCTTCAGTTCACGCTATTGATTTGTACATCAGTTTTCCTAACCATTCACGTATGGTGCCATAATTCATGAGAGTGACATCCATACTCGATCTCTATATTAGGGTTTATACAGGATTTCGAGAAGGTATGGTGTATAATTGCCTCAACTGTACAATTTTAATAAAGCGGTCTCTTGTACTACTCCTCACCTCCTATTGTAGTTAGAAAGACATTCAAATCCCTGAGCTCATTTACACTGCTCCATTCAGTATAGACTGATGCTAACTGAAGCTACACGAAGAATGCATGACAAGCAACAATTGAAGTGAATTGGTACTATGATGTTTTCAATACATAAAGCAGCCGGACTTTCACAACATTTTTGAGGTGGCGTTAAAAAGCACCTCAACCCACTGGAAAGCTTTTACACACTTAAAGACTTTCGAGAAAAGATAGATGGAGCATTTTGATTTGATGCAGTATCCTGAACATAAATCGTGAGACTCAAGGAACGTGAATGACAAACTTTGCCGGAATTTGGTTTCTTTTATTGTACTTTTTTAGTTAGTAACTGAAAAATCAATCAGTTACACTCCAGTGAAGGTATTCTTGGACCTGTTAATCGCTACAAATGCTGCAAAAGCAGGTATATTTAACTGCCAATAGGTAATTATCATTGGCCAAAGCCGTCCGGTAGAGATAATAACAAAGATTATAGGCAAGGCAGTTGTTTACATATACTTGTACTAAAATCTGATCGCATATGCTTCATTATTTTTGTTGTATAGCAATTTGACGATTGAGAGATATTTCAGTTTCATTAAAACGGAGAAAAGACGAGTCAGGAGTGCATCAGTGTCTTGAAGCCTTCAACAACAACAACATATGCCCAGAAGGTGCATTGGTTACGGTCATCGTGCTGATAGCATGACGAAGAAAGCACTCTGCGAGCCTTGAACGCACGCAAGAAAGCTAACACTCTTCGCAACAGTGCGCCGAGTATTCTCGGAAGAAATAAACTTCTCCAAACACAATATACGTGCGATATTCTTTTAAATGCTATCAGTTGTTTTTCAGAAAATAACCTCTTTTCACTTAGGGTTCATTGAAAACAATATGACATGGCAGGTTGAACATCGCGATATTTTGTTTACTCACGAAGTGTTTATCCAAGTGTGGCCGTAAAATTCACTGTTTCAGTGAGTCAGGGATTAACTATGGATCTGTTCTGACCAAACCGTGACTAAATCTGCCAAATGACATAATTCTTTTATCATAAAATTTGCATTTTATTTCGAGATGTCGGTCTTCTATTCATTCACGATTTACTCCTTGAAGCACAAAGGTCAGTTTTGGCCGCCATTGACGTGTTTTTCTTACTACGATTGCTTGGCGGTAAAAAGTAGAACCAGGTTTTAAACGTGCTTTTCACAACTGAACTCTCATCAGTCTGAGTTAATGTTTCGGAAACAATATATATTAACACAGTTTAGAGCAATTTCTAATTTTTACAATGTAATCTTCGGTCTAATTATTCGCACAAACAAATGTTTATATTGCAAACCTGTCGTTTGCTGTTGATAATTTACGTTTTTTTCTCGAGAACGCCGTTTGCTATCCTCATGTCTCTTAATATAAATCAAGAGTATTTCATACGCTTGATTATGACTTTTCAAGTCAAAACATTTTACTTTTAGTCGTAAGTTTCCATACGAGGCTTTATAGACGAATACACAAGTTTAGTTCAGAGTCTTTGGTACATTGAAACTATTACTATCAGCCTCATCGAAAATGAGGTACCCCTGGCCGGCGGATGGGCCGAAATGCACAATTGACTTGTTAAATTTTACTTTGGAGACAATGTTTCTCTCACAGTTTGGTCTAAAACCGGTCATGACTGGATCTCCAAACACTGTACATGGTAATTTTTTCCGTCGTTGTTATCCCAGAACTCTTGGTTCAACACTCGATAGCAAATCGCAAACTGCATGTGCCGATTTACTTCAAAGTCAAACGGAACTGTGATGCGGAAGGTGAACTTGTCGGTCTTCCCGTCCGAGCAAGAAGACATGTAATCAGTCCAAATATCCCGATAATTCTTCCAGCCATCGAGTGTGAATCGCACAGTCACTTCTTTTCTGTAGGATAAATTCGTCACTCGAATAAGTCCACTTACAACGAACTTTTCACATGCAATGTTCTCAAGGCAGACATTTTGGCTGTACAAGCGCCGCATGAAACCGTCAATTCTCGAAGGCGCAACGAAGCAAGGTAGCAAACATTTCTTTGGTTCAACCCGCGGGATGTTTCCGTTGATATCGCAATGGTCTTTCCGAGCATCAGCGACGTTACGTAAGTCGCACAGGTTGTCTTCACTGCTGCACGGTGTTATAGTTTTAACGAACTCGAGCTTGAGACCAACAAGGTCTGCAAAACAGACTTTTTTCGGGCTGGTTGGCGCAGTACTCTTTTGTTGCGTGTCAGTCTTCATGGCCGCACTGAGGTTTCAGTCTTAAATAATGTCTAACCGTTCAAGCGTGGATCCGTGTTCCACTTTTTGGCCAGTGATATTTATTGCTGCAGCTGAAATCCGGTCTGATCGTGTGGTCGGCTGTCAGAAATCGTGGCCTATTTCGGAGTCGTTCGGGTGGATTCGAGCTGCAACGAAAACATTTCAACTGTCATCGGGATGACTGGCACATGCAGTGTCAGTTTTTAGCGCGCGATAACGGCTAACAAATTTTTCAATCGAGATTTGAAAAAAAAACGTTAGTTCTCTATAAGGCATATAGCAGTTGTACTTACAAATATCACAGGGTCTTTTCCTCCGTGGTCCTTAGTGCGAGCAATGTACACAGCCTCAGTTTCAGTCCCCAGTTAGTCGCAAATACGTACGTATTTTGCTACAGCGCGCTCAGTTCTTTGCGCGTGCTGAGATATATCTGGGTTACAAAGAGTCTGTGACGAACCCAGTTATATAGTCGTTTTGACAAGAGGTCAAGCGAAATGTCACGAACGATCGTGGCTCAACACATGAATGTGTAAACAACCTATCGCTACCAAAATAAAGCTTGAAATAGTCAGGGCAACCTGCTTAAAATCAAGGTCTGCTTTATAAAAGTAGGAACTTGGTATTTTTTCTTTAGAGAAATGTCTCAAAGATCCAGCGTAAGTGTGTGTAATGATCGTGGATTAATGACGAACAAAGACAAAAATAATCTCTCGTATGCAAATCGTATCCAAACGGACACATCCTCGCCAAATAATGCATGCAATGTCCAATTTATGACGTCACACGTCTAAAAGTTAAAAAATCGTGCGAGAAAGCATATCCCATCATCGTGCATCTAAAAATGTCTGATTGTTGTTCAATTCTTTCTCGCTTTAATCTTTTAACCAGCGAGAGAAAAACATAAACAAAGAAAGAAAACCGCGCTTACTCCTTTTTTTTTAACAGTTCGCCCTCATTTACAATATGCATTCTCTGAGCTCGCAAAATTGCCCTCGCTGACGTAATGTAAACAGTTCATTGGATCTATTTAAAAGGTTGGGGTGAGTTTGATGACATCCTGATTAAAACTTATTCGCCTGCGGATGCTCGTTTTGTCGCAACATTTCTTTCATTGCCGTTGTTTTGTTCAAAATATTGATAAACGAATTTGGTTTTTAAGGCCACTTCTTAAATTTAATAATTTTGATAAATTAAAAAGTTTCTGTTTCATGAAAATGCATGCTCATCCGCACGTTCTAATTTTATCAAGAGGCTTCTGTTGACCCTATTTGAGCTCAACAATATCCAGCATGAATGCTGTTGTTCCGCCGTGCGGCCCAAAAGGTCAGTTCAACGCTGCACCACTCCCGTTAAAAGGAATTCACAGTATCTTATAAACTTTAAAATTTTAGCTTTGCTGAACAAGTTTACTAGAATTCCCTTTCGAATTATTTTTAAATGTATCCCGTTTCGGTTTTGCTTTCTTTTCTTATAAACACACGCGTGGTATTACAAACTATAAAAGGGGGACCGATGGACACCACTTTTCGGTTTTTTTTTTTTTTTTTGTCAGTATAGGTTGAACACTTTGAAGATCAATGATTTTGTTTGGCGGAACTGAACAACAAAACGCCTTGAGCACTAGGGTTTCTTTGTTTACAGAAAAACACGTTTATTTTCGTTAAACCGATAGGAATCGAAAACATTTTAATGGAGAAAAGAGATGCAATTGAAAGCGTGAATTTATAAATTTCATTTCTGGGGAGTTGTCTTGACTGTTCTTACCAAACTGATGATATTTTTGAACGGTTTTCGAGCAAGAACCTTCAGTGCTAATCATTTACAGGAACAGTACATGAGGCTATATATAGACAGCACCGGCATTCTACTGTCTGTAACTCTCATTGTCTGATATGACAGCATGAAATATTTTCCCGCGACTGCACGTCAGTGTTGATATAACAACAGAAATGTTGAATAATGCCGAATTATTGAACTTTCATTTATTGTTAGCCCTAGGCTGGCTTGGTATATTGTTTAGGTTACAATCTGTCATTGCAGTTCAGGCTGAGCGGCATCGGTCGGTGTTTTCAAAAGGCGTCAACGTAAAGTAATTTAAAAATTACTCATGAGCAATAAAATACTCAAATGTGTCAAATGTAAACTCATCAGTAGATTATAATGTTTAATTGAAAAAAAGTACAGCATAGGCAGATTCTGTTTGCATTATTGTATATCTGCTAGTCGACTTTTGTTTGGAAGAAGAAAATGAACAAACGCGTCAACTTCCTCGACCAAGTGCCGAGCGACGCATTAAATCAGTTCGAAGCGAGAAAGATATTTTTGTTTTGGAGGTATTGTTCTGTTTCTGCCACGGTAATGAAAGTTTTACGGTGCTTCTCGTGACCAGGTTATTTCAATTTTCCGCAAATATCTGAGCTCGTCAATTAAGGGTGAAGGGTAAGGGTATTAAATAAGGGATCTCTCATCTTCGGAGATCCAGACAGGAGTAGATGATTGGGTCAGGACGGAAGTCAAGACTGGTAAGTTGACAAGAAAGAACGAACGAGCGCGCGGTCTTTTGTTCGTTCTTGTAAACTTACCCGTTTTGACTTCCTTCTGAGCCAACTCATGATCTGCTCCTGCCTGGGTCTCCGAGGATAGGCCGGATCGCTCTGTTCAAAGAGTAAATAGTTTTGGTGATAATCCGGCAGACTTGCTTATTTGAAGTTTGTCAGATTAGGGAGGCTTCTTCGCGGGGGCAGCTCTGCTTAAAAACTAGAACACCGACAAGCATGGAGATAGAGATTGTCGGAGGTATATAGAATGGAGAGGAAGAGGAGCTGGCGGCCAACTTCTCCCCAGGACTAGTCAGTTTAGCCTCTACGAAGATAAGCTGGGGCTACCGGCTGTTTGACTGCCGACAAGACAGCTGCTTTAAAGGAAGCAAGTCCGGAGTTTAATATAAATTTGACTGTAAAGGCTACAGGGAAAATTTTGCGGAGAAATGCATGGAATAATGGAAACGCATCACAATTCATAGCTTTAACAGATCATATTATGGAAATTTTAGGACATACTGTATTTGCCCCATTTTCAAAATGGTGGATCATTGCCTAACTCGTGCCTCATCCAAACTGAAACAGGGCATCAACGGACCCGTCATGTGCATCTGCGACCATTCGGCGCTGTCGATTTTACTTTCAACAACGGGGTACCCTTAAAATCTTGATCCAATGGTCACCATGGGTTTGCGTGACGCTTAGTTGCGTTACTTTGTTTCCTATTTTTTACGGTTGTTTTTCTTCCACACGCAGATGCGCTGTGCTATCCAAAAACTACGGAGATCCTAAGCGCAAATTTTAAAGTAAGAAGATATTTCTTAACGACAAGCCTTTTTCACAAACGGGACACACAATATTGTAACCCATGAGCCTTGCAGCATTTTGTGACTTCTGTCATGTCCGGGGTTTTTGGTGTCACGAAAATCCAGTTCTGTTAATTATTCGGAATAACACATCATGCGTCTCTTATACTTCTACGAATTTACGAAGAAGTTCTATTTTCCTTGAAAAACGATCCACTGCAATCTTCTCAGATTCCCAAAGGCTTCATTTTCATAACGATTGTACGATCAAAACAACAAAGCCAACTCGTAATTACAGATTACAAATTAATGCAAATCACTGAAAAACAGGGCAGGCCACGTAAAATGACTTGGTCAAGCGTATTATTTAACCAGAATAGTAAGAACAAAACATTCTGCACAGTAATTACGCTGAAAATTGTTATCCCAGTACTCTTTACCCGCGGTACGATACCGTATCGCGAATTCAAGTTTGCCCCCAACATCGACATCTTGAGGGACTGAAATTCTGAACTGAAATCTGTCTGTTTCGCCGTCCGATGATTTCGGCACGTAATCAGCCCAAATGTCTCGATAGCTTTTCCAGCCGTCGACAGTAAATCTAACAGTGACTTCTTTAGCGAAGGCAATGTTTTTCACTTTCACAGTTCCTGTCATTGCGAAGCCGCAGAAGACAGCGTTCTCCAAACAAACATTTCGCTCGATCACGCGAGAAAGGAAACTTTCCTCCGAAACAGGCTGAGTAAAACAACATTTAAACCGCTTTACGTGTTTTGGCGTCACAGAATGGTTTAAAATGTCCACAGTTCTACTGTCGGAGATGTCTTCCTCACTGTTTGCAGGGGTTATTACTTTGACAGAAACGAGGTCTAGGCCGTCGAAATCGGCAAAATGAACCCGGCGCTCCGGTGAGTGAACCAGCGATAAATTTTCCATTTGCTCCTTCATTATCTTCACTTTAACATCTTCCCCAGGACAAGGAAAGACTCTGTTATTATTAATATCCGGACCTGCTTTAGACATGAACCGTTCGTCGTATGAATCGTGGTCTTTTGCACAAGCCTTCGGCGCCAGAATAAAAGCATGTTTACAAATGCCTCAAAGCGTGCCTGGTTGCATGTTCAGTCATCTAGATAGTATGACGTCACATCACTCCGTCAAACACACGCACGCGGATCATTCACGCGATAAACGCTTTAAATAGCCAAATTAATTTTTTCCACCTTTTAGGTCTTGACTTTATTTGTTTTCCTGCAAAACAGTTTTAGTATCAGTCATACTTAGGTTTTTGGAGGGGTAGAATGGTCTACAGCTAATTTCCAGCGATATTTTGCATATTACATCACACCGGCCGAAGTCAACTTTGGAATTTGGTTTGTATTTCCGCTGAAATAGCGACTATACGTCACTAAAACATTAAAATGGGCACATTCCGTCACTCTCATCGATCACTATGTATGTCAACTCGAGCGTAAAATATCTAGTTGTTCGTACTATTTTTGCTTATTTACATTTGATAGAAATCTGTGTGTTGTTGTTGATTCATACTGTTTGAGAGTACAGTAATCAACCCGAATGCACACTTTCTTGACTTTAAATTAAAATTGTTCATTGTAATTATTCAGTTCCTTTCACATATGCAGGACGTGTGTCACATGAACCACAAGTCTCCTACGAGCCGACGACGCGAAACTGACAAGAGACGCGAACGACGCATGCTAAAAGATTTGCCAGAAGGAAACCTCTGCTAGCAGGGTAGTGAGGTGGAGCATCCGAACTCAGTAATAATCAGAAGGTGATAGGGTCAACTCCTTTTGTCACGTATACCTGTGTCCGGTGACTGAAAAATACATCTACCATCTATTAGCCAGGCTTAAAACATAATATCCATTTCTTTAATTTCCCAGAATGAAGATGTTTCCACTTATCAGGCGTGTATGCAGGGCTCCAATTTAAAGAAACTCTATTGCATCCATGTAAAGTTCTTAGGAACGTGAAGGCATGAAAGATAAATATTCAGCACATGATAAGATGGACATTAAAATTTCAAGGGTCATGGAGCCGAAAAGCTTTGAAGCATTCAACTGACATCTTTGAAATGTCTGAAGTGTTTTAACCAACTTACTTTGGGTGGGATCACCCGATAAGACTCTTTTGGGAGACAAATTAGACAGAATTTTGCGAGCTCCAAATTACCATTTTATATTCAAAGATACTGGTAAGTGCTGATATATCACAGGCTGTAAAAAGAGCACCATTTTTTTTCAATTTCTCACATCTCTGAAGCAAGCACGGGAGAGACTTGGAAAAAATATTATGTTGCATCGCCTAACCTTACAGCAAAATTTGACAAATTGACGTTAGTTTTTATGCGTCTGTCCTGTTATCGATGATAAATTTCGTTATAACTGCTAAAGTTTGCTGTGCATCCACTCGCCGCAATTTTCTTAGAAAAGTCATGTGATTTACTGTTTATTTCGGCTCCGGTAACTTCGTCGAGTCTCAGCACCGATTTGCAAGTCCAACCAGAACAAAAATCCTTGTTTTTCCGCTCCAGAGCTTCGCTTTAGTTTCTCTTGTCTTACCTCAAGTATTTAAACGATTATCTCATTCAAGAATTCTAGGTTTGAGTCTGAGTCCTCGCCAAAAAATAAACACAACGTTGAAAGTTAAACTTTTTTCAAGTTTTTTTTTTGTCGATAGCGTCATCTCCGACTTTCATCCTTCTGTACTCTAATTGATGATTAAAATTAGCCAATGAGCGCGCGAGAAATTTGACACTTATTGTAAAAAAGACACTTGTCGGCGAATTAACGCGAGTTAATCGTATTAACACCGGTCGCGTACTTAAAACAACTTGATTGGAGGGCGTGCCCTGTGCTGACAGGGGTGATGGGGTGAGGTGATAGGGCCATTTTTACCTTAAACAACGAAAATCAAATACCAATGCAGGGAACTCAAACGAAAGTGGACACCTCTCTAATATATGGACACTTCTCCAGTCATGGTAGGGACCTGCTGCAAAAGAAATATGCAATCATCAGAATTTTACGCAGTTTATATAATATTTGCATTATTCCTTTTTTTTCCATTGACTAGACTCGCTATCCTATACCTATATACAAGGACACCATGTGCCCTCAATCAATCGATGTTATAAGATCTTCAAACATCAATCAAAACATTTACTGTCTTGATTTACAATCCAACAAAACAAATAAAGCAAACAAATGTTTTCATGACAATAACTCTGCATTATAGATAACCATGCGAGACATGCACTACTCCCACTCTGACATCCTTCTAAGATACAAACCTCTCCAACGCGGACACCACCCTGCCATAGACACCTCGCCATCTCAGACATCTTAAAAAGGAAGACACCTCGTAATATGGAAAAAACACTCTACGATAAACACCTCTTCAATCTGGACACCTCTTTGGGGTGAACACATTTGCAAGGCGGACACCTCTTCAAGGAAGGAAACTCTCAAAAATGGATGCCTCTCTTTGAGTAGACACTCTCCAGGTCGTACACCATTCCAAGGTAGACATCCCTGCAATACGACACTCCTTGAGGAAGGACCCTATTGCAAGGTGGAAGTGGACACCTCTCTCAATGAGAATGCCCCTCTATGATAGATGGACACCTATCTAGGTAGAGATCTCTCTAAGCTGGACACTTGTTCATGATTGACACCCCAGACTTCTCACACACTCTTTCAAGACCAACTTTGTGAATGTAATCTCTGTTGTAGTGCAACCTTTTTGTCTCTCTCTTTGATGGACCTTTCTGTCCCAAACAGCGTCTTAATATTTCAAGTATCAAAGTAGGGATCAGACACCCAAGATCTGAGTCAGTTGTCATGCTGGTACCAACTACAAAATGGGATCAGTGATCAAAAAATTTACCTTATTCTACCTTTGAGTTAACTGTTTTACAGCACAAACACAACCTCATTAACGTACTTGGATGTATAATACCCGAAAAAACAAGTAAGCTTGTTGATTTAATTGTGTAGCAGCTGCTGCTGTTTTTAGGGTTGAGGGTATTGTTCTTTATTTTTTTTGTTCTATTGTTTTCTAGATGGGTTGCAAGCCAATCACGTGAGACCTTATGAGAGCGGCTGAATGCCTGTATTAAGGTAATGTAATATAGCGGCAACGGGGGGGGGGGATAGGCCCCCAGAAAGAGAAAATTTCCTGCCCTATTCCCCAAGTTGGCAGGGGAGGGGGGGGGGGGAGGAATTGATGACAGTGATGAAATAAAGTGGCAATCTCACAGCTTCTAAACCGATAATCATGTATACACATAAATACATAAAATATATTTTCACTCAAATTGGAGGGTAACTGAAAGCTAATGTCTTTGAGTAGAATTAAAAGGAAATACATAAACAAAACCAAGAAAAAACAAAAATAAATAAACTATGAAATAGAATGTGAGAGATCTAAATACACGAATACTATTAATTATCTTAACTTATCTCAGGATTAAACATGTTCAAATTTACAATCTCCCTCTGAGATTTGTTTGTTTTAGCACAAGTTCATATGCTGTCTGGGAGGGAATTCCACAGTTTTGCAGATAAAATAATATAAAAAAGTTCAACGCATGCGTTGTACTCCTTGTTTAAACTTAATTTTATTTTTAAACATGTTTTAAGATTTTTTATTCTACTGCAAGTACCCACTTGCTTCATACCTCAACTTCTACAAGGCAAGATATATCATTACATCAAAAAATGTTTAAAACTACATGTAATGTATAATTTTTGACATACAATTAAAATTTACTCAAGCATATAAATTATGTCGTCATCGAATTCATTTTAAAAATATTACATCACTTTTTGTCTCTGTGTTTACAAAACTAATATTTACAACAGTGAAATGATGGTGAAAATAACACTAGTAATAGTACTATCCAAAAAGCCAGTGTTACCCTTGGGTAATGCCTACATAGAGCGGTTTTCAATTGAGTGTCGTGAAACCAAAACCAAAGTAATTACTCTAGCCAATCGCAACAGATGTAAATAACACAACAAGCCAATCAGAATTCAAAGCAAATATATGTAACTGGCGCCAAGCGCAGGAAAGCGAGTGTGGCAAAAACACGATTGGTTTTGGTTTGGATTCCCATTGGTTGAGAAAGTGATGCGAGTTTTGTTAACCAGTCACAGAGGGACTTTCGACCCTCAATTGAAAACTGCTCTACTAGAGATTAAAATAATTGAACAAACTTTCCATGCATGTGAACATTTTAGATTGTGACCACAACAGTATAAGTGTTCACGGATACTTTCTGATCACAAAAAATACAGTTAACAAATTTATACAACTTTTAAATTACATTTCACAGTGCCATGGCAAGTGGTGATTTTAACGCATCTTTGTCTTGTTAAGGAAGGTTTCCCTTCTTCTGCTACTTAGCCTACATGCAGATGTCTCCAATGCAGGCTATTACTACTGTGCATATATTCTGCACATCTTGGGATGGTCCAAGAACCTCTAATTTCTTAAGGAAGATGCATACTAATAATAATTGAAAGGTAATTTATGACTATGCAGGAAAAGAAGATCTCATCAAGGGCTAT
This sequence comes from Pavona decussata, assembly GCF_977016875.1. Classification (NCBI taxonomy): domain Eukaryota; kingdom Metazoa; phylum Cnidaria; class Anthozoa; order Scleractinia; family Agariciidae; genus Pavona; species Pavona decussata. The sequence continues at coordinate 1,309,564 of NW_028145734.1, forward strand.
TGAAATCCAGAAGGAAAATTGGAAGTACAGCTGTACCCATGCATTTTTCAGAGATAATCAAGATTCAATTTGGAAAAAGATGCCATAAATTTTTTTGTATTTTACACCTTTTTAGAATTTCTGTTGCTTGATTGTCTCCAAAAAAATATGTGGTCACCCCAATTTTCTTTTTGGATTCAAATAACCCTTACAAAGATCTGCTTTTCCTGTATATTCATACACTGCACAAAAATACCTTTGAATTAGGAGACACCAATGATCCTTAAATAGGAATAAAACACTGCCTTTTAGCATTATTTACAACTTGTTAAAAGCATAAAGCTAAAAACTTTGTTGTGCATGCACACAGGTGACCTTTTAAAAAGCCCTCTCTACACAAGACTAATTTTGGTTAAAAAATTCATAAATTTTGGTATGCAGGCATAAGTCTACTGATATTTGCTGCACCAAGAGCAATTTCATGCGTCAAAATTTAGATACGCCAAGACCATTCCAGGGATCGAGAGGGGGTGCAGGGGCTCTCATAAAAGAGTTAAGGGGGTTGTTCTCTGTCTGATTAGGATGTGCAGATCAAAATAAACTGCAGCTGAGATTCTTGGTGCCTTTTGGAGTACGAACCAGAAATAAAAAAAAAATTGATTTTCTGGTACCTTTAAGGTTTCTTTTTTCAAAATAGTGTTGGTTGCATCCAAGCATGACCAGGTGTCAAGAAATTATGAGGTCTAATTTTAATTGGTGAAAAACATGGCATGTTTTGTCATCAAGCATTTCAAGCAGTATATCAAACACAAGCTTTTTAAACCAACTTTAAGGTGTTTGGAAATCGGATGAAACACTCTTTTGAGTGTTTGATAAAGCTTCTCAAACCATTAATAGCAAAAATCACAAGCACTATCTCTTTTATATGTAAGGATCAGCATACCAACATTAAAGGGGAAGTATCATATGAATTTGATGTCATCTCAAATCCCCAAAATGTTTTTGTCAACACAAACAAAAAATAATTGTCTTAAGTTTTGCTATAAATTATCACTCCAGAGCAATAAAACTGTTGATTAGTGCCCCTGGCCAGATAAAGAGTAGGTCGGAATGGATTGAAACTTGAACAAATGTTAGGCTAATCCTTTTCAAGTTCTCACATTTTTGTTTCCAAAATGCGCTAGAATAGATCACAAGTTGTTCCTTTCAAGAATTGAGTTGATTTCTTTCCTCTCGTTGTTCAAGAATAGAACATTCTGTGGTTTTAATGTGTATTGTGTAGCTAAGTGAAGGTCTTATTTCACCACTTTTTAACAAAAGAGGCCAAAAGCCCCATGTCACTTTCTTTTTTTAGGAGTCCTACACCTATACTTTTTTAAAATGTAAATAGTGTGTATATATGTTGTAAATAGTAGCCCCGAGATTGGTGCTTTTTTCCTCACTGCGCGGTTCAATTACATTACAAGCAAACTCTGAAGTTGAACACTGAACCAACAATTTCCTTTTTCACTACTGTCAATCATTGCAGCAGAGCTTGTAGAAAACAAAGACGTTCATCTTGAAATGGGTCAAAATGTCAGGCTCACAATGCAGTGATTGAAGAATTTTGATCCACTTTGTTGGTATTTGTATTTTGCAGTCAGCCATTTGTTGTTGGCTACAACTGACAGCGTTAAAAGTTGTTAATTCCGCTGGGTTTTGAAGTTCAGAGTTCACAATAATTTTTATACCAACTATCGTTTTTCTAAACCTTCTGCTCCAAAAAGATTGACTGATGAATCACAGCACAGAGGAGCAAGGCTTGGTAGCTGAGACTGAATAGTCACACTGTACAATTTCATCCTCAAAACTAAAACCAAGAATCAAAATCAATGATGGAAAAACTGATGGAAAATTATAGCCCCATCCTCTGATGATCTTCTGTCAGCGGATGGTATCAGAATGTCTAAGGAAGGAAAAGCTGCAAAAAAAATTTCTTTTATACCTGCTTCAGCGCAACAACTAACCATGAAGAATTGCGTAATAGAAGGGCTCAAAGCATGACCGATCTATGTTGCTTTTTGTTCTTTTAGCTCAGATTTGCCAGTCAGAATACTCCAATGTTTTATCCACTGCTTTGCACTTCGTTCACAATAAAAACCTATGATTATGGGCAAGATTTCCTTTATCACAAAATTAGGGGCAAAGTAACAGATACAACATTGGAGCAATGTTTCCTGAAGGAATTCAATGCCACATGCAAAAACTCCAGGGAATCTGAGCTAAAACATCAAAAAGCGATCGGAAATATGTGACATAGGTCGGTTATGCTCTGAGCAAACTGCCAATCAAAATACCGGTGAGGTGGCAAAACTTATTTTGCAAAGTTACACAAACACACAAAGGAATACCCACTTTGAATGTAAGATTGCCACTTATTACTTGACTACCATGTCTTTACACTGTGAAGCATGGACCATTTTTGGTAAATTTACCACCCGTTGCTGGTTGCAAAATATTAAAATAAAAAGAAAATCGATGCATTTAGTTTGGACTCCCTTTGAACTATCCCTTTCCTTCCTAAAGGAAAACAGTTATTCCAGTTAGCACTGAATGTGAGGATGAAATCTTGGTTATAAAAGTGTGACTATTGAGATCAAAGCTGTTAAAAATAAAACATTGCTGCCAGTAACCTTTGAACTCGTTCTCCAAAATAATTTCTGATACTCGGGGAAACTTCACAAGATAAACTGTTAATTTTTGTTTTGCAATTTTGAGCACTGGTGCCCTATTAGAAGCGGATTAGTATAAAGTAAGTTAGGTTATTTTGATCACGGATTATGTTCTCTAGCCACGTGTAAAAGTGTAGCTTCAGTTCATCCTCGCTTAGGCTTTGTATACACGCAAGCTTAACTGAGCATATATTGGACCTTTTAAAAAAATGCCCTTGTAGGCTAATAAGCTTGAATGACTTTGCCAAGCATGGTTTCATGGTTTTTGAACATTGACAGATCTAGATAGTAGTCATAACTACGTCAGCTCGATCAGAACCACAGAAGACGACTAATTATACCACCTACCCGAACTAATTTATTTAATAAACACGTGTACGCTTGCATTTAATATTTGACCTTTTCTGTTGTTTTCCCTCAACAGTTTTCTCTGTATTGATGTCACGGATGTCGCTGTAGCTTTCCTGTGATCTTTTGTTGACTTTCGGGTAGCTATCACTTCGTAATTCTAAACAGACTAGCCATTCTATTGATCCCCTCGTTTTGCGCTTCTCGACATTCGATTTGATAATTCTGCCCGCTGTTATTGTCCCAAAACTCCATTCCCTCACCTGCAAAGCGAACAGCAAATTCCAAAACACCACCGGAAGCGAGGAAATATTCGGGCAGCGTTAGCGCAAATGAAAATCTGTCTGTCGAACCATCGTTCGAATCCGGAACGTAAACTCCTTGCAAGTCTGTGCTCGATAACCACTTATCCAATGTATATCTCACAGAAACCGCTTTGTGAAAGCAAATGTTCTTGACTTTTATCGTTCCCCAGACAGAATTTTGCGAAGCTACGGCGTTCTCGAGGCAAACCTTCTGCATTTCCAGCTTATCTCGAAAATTGTCCGAAGCAACGGGTTGAGAAAACCGCACATGCAATGTTTTTTTCGCTCGCTGCAGCTCCCGTTTTGTTGTCTGCAGTGCTACGTGAATATTGTATTCATCATCGCTGTAGACAGAAACGAGAGGCTTCCCACATCCGTCCGCAAACTGCACACTCTTTTTCCGTGGCGGAGGAAGAGACCTGTATTTACGAAGAATGGAATGGCAGCCGTTTTCACCGCCATTGCCGTCGAGATCGTCGACATCATCTGAGAATGGGGGAAATGCAGAATTCACCCTTCGCATTTGATGCCATAAGTCGTCCATGTTGACAACGAGATTTTCTTTGTTTGGACATGAAACTCCCGTGACTTCCAGATCTCTTCTCGCTGCCTTGGAACCGACCAAAACATGCACGTCCGGATAAATTTTGTGCAAGTGTGCTACAGATCACGCTCGACCGCGAGCGAGCCGGACGTACATTCATTTCATGATATCTGATTGGTTGATGTAATATTCTATTATGGGGGATGGAAAATGAAAAGGTCCTTTAATTTATGATTTCGTTTGCAAAAAATAAAGCATATAAATACGCTAAAAAGCTTAATATGGGGAAATGTGTGTTAAACATGTCCTATTTAAAATACATACTAGACTATCTTTTATTTCCTATTCTGACCGATCGTCAGGAATAACTTCCTTTGTGTTTATATGGGCTAACGAAACCGAATTTGCATGTTTTGCGAAACTGCTTTTATATTCCCAGGGAAACCAACAGACAACCCAAATACGAGATACTGATCCTTAATAGCTTTAAATTACGCTGTAATATTTAATCCGTGCTCCTAAGCATGCCTTAGAACTAACCGGGTAGACTTCGCTCATAGCAAGGCCGGTAATAAATTTTCAACAGTGCTTGCTGCTGCGTCGGTTAAGATCGTGATAGGTGGCACGTTCAAAAGCCGGGTCTTGCAGGAGCCCCTAAACATGCAACAGCCTAAACTCGATGAGGACCCACCTAACCCATCTGATGAACCTCCTAAATAACATTTGTTGATAAGAAAATAGAAGAACCGTAACCAGGATTCCTAATTCCAAATATAGATTAGTGGTCTCTGGTTAAAATAATTTCGAATGATTTGTAAAAGATTATGAACTTTCGGTACTGTCTGCTATATTCGACGGATAAAACTCATGTGTGAACTGAAAGTGAAATATAAAGAATTTAAATATAGCGAATACCTCATTATAGAAACGGATACGTGTTTTGATTTAAAATCCCAGATTCTGGATCCAATCCAGACATATTGATGCCAGAAAACAATAACTTTCCTATTTCCGCGCTCTGTATTTGAATCTTTCCGGCTTGGGTAAATCGTATTTATGGTCACGGTTGCTTAGATTTCGGCCAAGACAGATTTTGAGTCTATAATCTTTCTCTACGGAAAATGAGACCTCCTGACCTCTATTTTCTCTTTTAAAATTTCCATACTTCTTGACTCGCTCCACTCAACAACATTGTTATTTCGAAGCCTCCTTGAATTAATGGAGATCTTTTTTCGGCTTCGCTGAAATAACTTCTCCGGTAGATTAAGCACCTTGTGTTAATTTCCCCAATTTGAAATTTTACACCCGTTCTCGCGTTAATTTCCTTTACTGGGAAGTAATTTTTCCTTCTATTCGCGTTAATTCAAGTCGCGTTGATCAGTTCAAATACAATAAAAACCCGCATATAAGAACCTGCATTTTCCAAGTTAGCCTCAAAAGGTTCTCATATAATTGGTGTTTACTGGGAAACTAGGCTATTTAGGTTCTTTTAAAAACTGGTTCTTATTTTCCTAAGAAAAAATATTTTAGTTGATGGAAGAATGTTGGTACTGTCTATTGTTTGCATAAAATATGCATATAACAATGTCTAAATCCTGCCATGTAAATACTGCCATGTAAGTCCGCTGCTGTTTAATCTGCACTGGCTGCCGGTTAAATTTCGAATTGACTTTAAGATATTATTGTTGACGTATAAGGCTATCAATGGCTTAGCGCCTTTTTATCTAAAGGAACTTATTAATCTTAAAGAACCATGTAAATACAAGTTACGCTCCGACTGTGATGGACTGCTACTTAACACTGTGAAATTCAAGACCTTAACAACGTTAGGAGATCGATCTTTTGCTGTGGCTGCTCCTAAACTATGGAATTTGCTGCCCTATGCGATCAGGAGTAGCCCGTCTGTAGCATCTTTTAAACAGACACTCAAGACATTTTTATTTCAGAAAGCTTTTTTATAATTTTATATAGTTTCTAGTTTTACGTTTTTAAGCGCTGATGAAAATAGTCTTATTGATATCGGCGCTATATAAGTTTTATTATTATTATTATTATTATTATTATTATTATTATTATTATTATTATTAAATGACTGCAATCTAAACAAACACAACCCTACTTTAATTAAGTTATTTTATTTCTCTGAATGCCTTTATACCAATGAAACTTTTATGAATTCTAAGTTTTAAACGAACTCTATAAAATAAAAACCTGTTTTAAATTTTAGGCTAAAACAGTTTCTTATGTAAAGGGGATCTAAATATAATTCTCCGGCTAACAGGTTCTTAAAAATTAGGGTCTTTTGTGCAGCATCGGTTTTCACTGTACGCCAGCAACACAAGTGTTAATTTCCTATAATAAGATAGTACACATAAATTAAGAACTAAAAATACATGTCAAAGTGTATATGAAGTGAAAATAAGTTATAACTATTTGAAAAGCGTTTCAAAGAGAACAAGAACGGCATTTTCTTTCTTTACTTTCTTGTTTTCGAATATTTTCTCACATTATCACAAATCATCTCAGTGCAAAGACAAATCACAAAATCAATAATATCTCGGGAAGTATCCGAGTGATGCTGCTCTGGCACCACCAATGTCCGCCAGGTTAGAAACAAAATGACACCCATTTTGACGATCCCATGGCATTGCTCTCGGCCCCATTCCGGCACAAATTTATTTTTTACTTCATAGGCCGCTTCAAAAGAATTTTGACAAGGATGCTAAAAGTGTCAAAATCAATGTTTGTTTAAAGGAATGCTATAGGTGATGGGCATGAGTTGTTATCAGCCGCGACGGTCTTGCTGTGTGCCAAGATTCAAACTGACATCTTTCTCCTGTGGATCCTTTGTCGATGACTGCGTTATCAAAGTCAGTAACATGATCGAGTGTCCATTCGTGATTCGCAATGTTAGAGCCTTTAGCATATTTCATTGTGTTTTTGTCTTCTAGTTTTGAACGATCTTCCAACTCGGAACGTTAATAATTTTAATGTTTAAACAAATATTAATTTTTGACACTTTCAAACAAACATCACTTTTATCCGTCGAAGGTAGCAGACAGGCTACCGAAAGCTCAAAATCGTTTTCAAATCATTTTAACCAGAGACTGCTACTCTATGTTTGTTAAATTTCTTGGCTTTAAAAATGGTCCAGTTTTTGATGTGATGAAATTATAAAACTAACATTCTCTCTTACATTTCGAGCGGAGTTACACTTGTTCACAGTCGGCCAAAATCCCATTCATTCGCGGTAGATTTAGCTGTGTTTTGCCCCAACTCTTCTCACCCCAAACGAGATGGCGTCGGAAACTATGAAAAGGGTTCTCTACCTCCGAGAACAAAGTCTTCTGTTACCCTTGATAAGAAAAGCAGAGACCGATACAACGTAGAATTACGTTTTAGAGTGTACTTTATTTCGCCTGGCCAAACCAGCCTTCTTCAGGTACAATGAGAATTTGCATTGGGACATACGCTTATATTACAAGTATTTGCGCAATAGCGGAACTTAGTAAAACTAAAGTGATTGGCAGCATAAAAGATGAAGCGAAGCAAATGAAATAATAATAACAATAATAAAAAAAGGAAAAAAGCTGGTAAATTTCTTCGCGAATATTGAGGCCATGTGGAAGAAGTGTTCTGCTTTTTGAGATTAGAAAGGCTTCCCTGGCCTTACGGATTGAGTCTCGGTTAGAGAAGACTTTTTCTATGGGGAATAATGTTACACTGATGGTTCAAGTTATAGAGACTATGCACGTACATAACTCCTAATATCAACCTTCGTTTTCTCCTCACTGGTCTACAGAGATTTCTTATAGTACAGGTTGGGAGAATGTGCTTATATATCAGGAGACTGAATCTTCGTTGATCATTTTATTTATTCTCATGAACTGCATTTTTAATGAACTATTGATATTGTAGGGAGAATTAGGTGCTGATCACTAAAGGTTTTGCCCATAGATTCATAGTCCGTCCGTGGCGTTCAGATCCAGAGTCAACGCTTAAATGCATTAAATGCTCCAAGCTTTAATTCTGCAAGTGAAAGTTCCACATGATCGAGTTCACTTCCTGGTTAAATTTCAATAATTATTTCACGCCTTCTGGCTTGCAGCTATAAATATACTAATGCTCATGAATAAATAAGTTCAATGAAGTATTTAACAATACAATATTTACAGAAAGAATGGTATATACATAACATGCATCGTTGTTTTATAACCCTCCGTTATCTTCTCCACACTATTCCCATAAATAGATAAATTTTTCATCTCATTTCCTTCGAAACCTGTCACTACAGGCTTACCATTCGGTGGACTTTGCTTTTAACTGGTGATGTTAAGAGCAACTTAAACTGCTTAAGGTGATGCCCTAGAAATAAAAGTTGTCGTAAAAATTTTCTCAAACTCTCTGTGACTGTTTACTACTATGTACTATTTCAAAAAAAGGAATAAAAAAGATAGGTCATCGTGTCGACAAAAGAGCTACGATCCTCTCAAGTTAGCCAAAATTGCTTGCAATATTCACTTTCAAATGAGTCTATTTGATCTGTTCTTGCCATGTCTGGTGTTAACAGAAATTATACAGATAAAAGAGAGCTTAGAAAAACGTTACACATACAATGTATGGAGCACAAGCAGCAAATTTCGTGGCAGGGAAGTAAAATGTGAAGCAGTATTGATCGACAACGTTTCTTATGTACATGTTCTCCTATTTTATACCCGCGAATGGTGGGCAAGCCTTTAGTTCTGGCGATGACTCATTTTTTCTGTCGTCACGTCAATTTTTTCTAAAAGAAATTAAACATAAAGTGGATAATAGCTAGCTGACTTAAGAAAACGAGAAAAGAAAAGGTACGCAACGGTGCTCGTTTAGGAGAAAATAACCAATAACCATTAAGTATTTGGCTGAGCTTGACATCAAGGAAAAAGTCATGTTTTCAACGTGCGCGCGCTAATGACGAACGGAACAATGCGCAGTAATAATGCGGCATGCAATTCAATGGAATCACCAAGAATGAAATAAAAGCTGAATTTGACTGACTATAAATAATGTAAACTTTCTCAAAGTCCGTTTTCTTGGCGTCAAGCGACTCCATCGCTAATTGCTCACTTTCGACGCCATAATATAAGAAGTCGACTTGTGGTAAGTTTAACTCTCATGCTGAAACCAAACCTTCGATTTTCTGTACAGTGTCCAATGTACATGGGATTAATTAAGGACATTCATGCGAAAATGTTCTTCAGAACAAATTTCTTGACTAATCAGTCTAGCAGTTTAAAACGCTCTGTAATGGTCGGGCATTTGCGTGCACAATGTCCCCTTTCTGTCCGAAATGCAGCAAATGAGATTGTTCCAAAATTACTGTCAGCGCCCCTACCCCTTCCCGTCTCAACAGAATAACGTATTGAATGCTTGTGCGCATGTCGGATGAATTGTTGAACTAGGTTTTGTTTCTGATATTCCTTCATGGAAGTGAGTTGTTCTTCCTTCCTTTATCCCAGACTTAACACGTTCTGCCGCCATCTTCCTGGTGTGGTCGTTCTTACTGCGTGGATGCCTGCGACGAAGACACCGCGTTAGGGTTTGGTGATATTCTGTAGGTCAGATAAGATTGTGGGACGATACCGAGCTTCTAATTCCTGCATGAACGACAGCTCCTCGGCAACTTTGAAACTTGGGATTGGATTTTCCTAAAGTGAAAATAAATGGAAAGCAAAATAAACAAGCAAACAAATAAATGAGGGTTTCAACCTCGAGCTAATGGTTAGCTTTCAAAAATTGGTGTTCGAGTGTAGGTGTGGCACAGCAACAACAGTCGAGTTGGTTTTGGACCCGCAGCCACACTACGGAGCCAAAGGTACGTGCCCTCCCGCTCGGCTTGTAGACGTCCCCTTTGCCTTGTTCACTGCAAAGAGACAGTCGCATGTTAAGTTTAACGCTAGACTTAAGCACTCACCTTCAGAAAGATAAGAAGCTGTTGCTGTTGGGTCTTACGTAAAATATCCTGTTGCAGATGCCGGAGGATTGCTATGCAAAAGTAAACCTGAAACAGACATTGCATAAAGTAAATATCGGGCCAAACGAAGACGAACGTCGAAGGGAATTGTACCAAGTTCAAATTCTTTCAGATTCCCCGAGAGTAAATGTGGGCGTAGGAGGGTTAAGGCCAAACTAACGCCAGAGTTTGAGCTTATGCCCATACTATTCAAAGTTTGTGCAGATTTAAACTCTGGTGGGTAGTACAAAGATCGCAGGGAGTACAAAATAATTCTAGGCTCAACGAGAGCGATTGTTTGAACTGTGTTATTTCAAATGGAAATTTGTTCAGATTCAACTCTCCTTGGACCCACAAGAGTTGCCGAGAGCGCATACGAGTTTCAGATCAATTGAGAGCAGGTGTTTGAATGCTTGTCGACCGTAGGAGTCTCTCACTCCTCTGCAGTCTACAACAAGCAAGGCAACTTTGGTGCGACTAAGGCCCTGATCAGACTTGGTTCCGTGCAGGGGTCCTGTGCCCGGTTACTAAAAAGGATGTTGTTCAGACTCCTTGGTGCCCAAGGAGCAATCGTGTTCTCGTTCGTCAATTTAGCGCCCATCATTCTGTTAACTGTATCGTAGGGAGGCATAAAAAAGGGTGACAAAATCGTGTTCAAACTATAACAAGTTTCTTTGCTTACGGATAGCCAGGATGCAAGTGGATTGCAACTTAAAAAAAAAAGAAAAGAAAAGGACCATAAATTTTTTTAAAAGTTCTTCCCTTGTGTCTTGGAAAAATCGCTGAAAACTGATAAGGGTTTGCCCCCATCCCTTGGACAAAATCACTAGATCTCTTTATGGATATGAATATATGAAATTCATATATTTGAACTGCGGATGAAAGAATAAATGAGAGACCACCGCAGTCGTGTACGCAACTTAATCAATGGCGAAAAGAAAGCCTGAAAAAAATTCAGGCTTGAACGGGATTCGAACCCATGACCTCTGTGATACTGGTGCAGTGCTCTACTGACCAACTGAGCTATCAAACCAACTGGGAGCTGGTCATATCGTGAGTTCGTATATAGCCGTAAAGGATGAATAAATAAATGTAAATATTTGAAACATATATTTGAACTGCGGATGAAAGATCAAATAGAAGAAAGATCCTCGCAGTTACTACGCAACTTAAGCAGTTGCGAAAAGAAAGCCTGAAGGAATTCAGGCTTGAACGGGATTCGAACCCATGACTTCTGCGACGCCGGTGCAGTGCTCTACCAACTGAGCTATCAAGCCATCTGGGAGCTGGTCATATCGTGAGTTCGTAATGTACTCGTAGAGGTATGATATGAATATATGAAATTCGCAGCTGCTTAAGTTGCGTAGACAATTGCAATGGCCCTTTCTTTTAACTTTATCACAGTCTTGACAAGAAAAATGTAAAAATGTGGCCGCACCTGATAATCAATGCCCATGGTAAGGCAGGTGCAGATATATAGACAGATCTCCTCCCAATCAAGATAGTTCCAGAAGCATTGTCGTAACCAGTGCTGACAGATCTAAAAGAGAATTATACGAAAAGAAAAACAGTAAATAATTGAGATGGGTTTGGGATACAAGTTGCAATTACATTGTAACAGCTCGACGACAGTAGACCACAAAATGACGTCATAAAATGTTCAAAACACGAGCCGCAGACGAGCGCTTTCACTGCCAAATTTTGAACATTTTCCGAACGGTGTATAAGAGTACCATATCCCTGAGACCATACAAAACTGCCGCCCATTTGGTTTTTACTTAACATGGAAAAAGTACCAGCGGAATTGGCTTTATTTTTCTTTGAGAAAGCGCGCGCGTTACATCTGACGCCATTTTGATTGTCTGTATTCTTATCTGCTTATAGACAGTAGCGACGAGCCAATCAGCGCGCGAGAATTTTGACAGTTATTGTAAAAATCGCAAATGACACTAATGCAACAAAAGAAATGTTTTGTATTGTTTCATTTTTAATGTTTTTCTAAACACGACCCCACGAGAGCATCGCTTTAACCCTCATCGTGTATAAATAAAAATTATTATATTGTATTGTTGTATACGAAGAGTAACAATGCGAAACCGTCCAAGGCTTAAAACTGAAAGAAAGACTATCGATATTTTTATTTGTAAAATACTGCGAAAAAAAGTGCTTACTAGCTTTCACTTAATTGCTGACCCTTCACAATTCCTTTCACGGACTCAAAAGTTGGAACCACCTTACAGAACACAACAGGCCACAAAACGGCAAAACGCCGCTGAACAGGTTTCACTTAATGGTCACACTTTAGGATTTCATCCACCGACTCAAAACTTAGAACCACTTTCTACAGCAAAATTAACAGCGCCACGGGAAAATACTGCTGAAATGTTCAGTAGTTGGACTTCAGTGTTTATCAGACATTTAACTTCATTAGCCACAATTCAGAATTTCAACCACAGACTTACAAAAGGGACTGAAACGGCTGATCCTTTGTCGCTCAATCTCGCTATACGCCCACAAACTGAAAAATCGAGGTTTTGTGACCGACATGTTTTTAGGGAGTTTAAAAACGGAAAATATTTTCCGAAATGTATTGTCATTAGCTAATGTGTTTTCTATGAGTATTTAGATGATCGCTTGTCCAGTTTGGCAAACACAATACATTGTGTCAGCGCAGTTGTTTCGGGGGCAATTTTAATTTAAGTAAAGAAATTTGGGGGGTGGGGGGAGGGGACCCCCGAATTATTTTCAGAAGAGCCACGGGAAGGAGGTAGATGGTTGGGTGGTTACTGCATCCAAACAAACTCGGTATAAAGTACAACTTTCACCTATTCCCAAAAGAAAATTACAGCCAGCCGCAGTAATTGTCTTTTCACCCTCACTGAGCTGAGCGCGCAAAGTACAGGAAATGTAGGCCACTTTCAAAGTACAGCGACAGATAATTATTCCCCTTTCCCCTCCCCCAACCACTACGATGACATACAATGTCAGAATGCAAATATTCTAGACTAAACAATTCTGGTTAATTAAGCAATATTTATATTTGAACGCGAAAAAACACTCGCGGAAGTTAAACGCCTCATCACCGTGTTTCCGAAACGACTAGCCTAAGCCAGCAGCCGAAAATTTGAAAATTGACAGTCAAGAACGCATGGGAATTAAGTGGCTTGAAAAGTGCAGTTTTACCACACTTGTCGACTGGCAAATCCGCCGGTGTATTCGCATCAGTTGATTCAGCATGAATTTCCAATCGCACGGTAAGTGAAGACAGATAAGTGAAAAAATCTCTGAAAAAACCTGGCCATAAAGCAGTAAGAAAAAGATTTTTGATGATTAGTTTCTTGGCCTATAATGTATTTTGATATGGGCAAGACCTAGAGTCAAGTGAAACAAATGGTCAATAACTGCTCACAGGTTGATTTTATCTACTATAAACAATCTCTCGGTTCCGTGAATATTTAACAATTGTTAAATTAATATTCTACGAGCGCGAGTTGGATATGACCAGATAATTTATAGCCAAGTGGAATAATTGTTTTACTAAAAACAACGAAGAAATATTGCTAGATCTGCTGATTTCGCTTTGCAAGAACAACCAGAAGACAGTTTAATGGTCGGTATTTAATTTCTCAGGCATGGTACAATGGCTCATATACCATGGCCGCTAAGCCAATCAAATCCATGATCCAGTTTTTAATAAATCCTATTATTTTCCACTTTCATTGCGGCTTGATCTTTCAAAACAACGTGATTTTTTTATCAAACGCCGATTAATTTCAAGATTACTTGCCTACGATCACGGAGTCAATCGAGCGTGGCATTACATCCAATGCGACAAACATCTCTCAAAAAAAAAAAAGAAAGAAAAAGAATTTCCAGTTTGAAAATTGTCGGAAATTTTCAGCTACATAGCCAAGTGTGTATAATCTTCAGTAAAATAAAAGTTTCCATTACAGTCTGCCTCGTCTGTGTTCCCTTTGCGTTTTCGATCGACTGTTCATTATCATGCGTTTACGTATTATTTAATTGTTTTATGTTTTGAAATTTTTAGAACGAGAGCTCAGAAATTATAAGATCAATATGAATGCCTGGTGTTTTACTCAACTTCGCAACATGTCTTCCAAGTGATCGAGGGGGCATGAGAGAAAAGACGCGTCGAAAACCTTGATGTTTGAACAAGATACGTGTCCTCACTGTAGCCTGGTAAGATAAGGAATGATATTTTTTATTCCATTTTAATTTATTTCGCCTTGAGAGAAAGGTGGTAAACGACCAAGCGTATACAAATCGATCACATATAAGAACGAACGAATTTCAAAAATTATCCGCCAATTTATGGTTGTATTTTTTCTTGTGAGTTGTTTGCTTAAAATTACGAGAAATTAAGGTTGATCTCTCTTGGCAAATAAATTAATTTTTTGATACGGAAGGAGCTGCTTCTTACCAGATCAATTTTGTCTAGTTTCGCCAGAGTCGAAATAAAGAATCGACGAGTTCATCTATACACGTGTGTTTTACACATTTCTTAATTTGAGCTCAAAGAGTTCGGAAAAAATTATACATCGTCCCACCAGCGTCACATTATGCTAAACAACTTCAAAAATAGCCGCAAAGAAACCTGCACAGACGCAAACAGCATTTGCAAATCACAAGATGTGATAATCAGTCCTCATCATTTGGTTGTAGGGAGCAGTAAGTAGCCAGCAAGTGAGCTGAACATGGCTAAGCCTCGTTCGCTATTGACTCTGGCTTATATCCTTCTTTTTGTACCTTTACTGAGCGCTGCTAACTCAAGCTCCAACAACTCCGGTGTTTCTCACAGCGATAAAACCAAAGGAAGCCCCCATAACGTGTATAACACTTACAACACCTTCTGCGCAGGGCCGAGCAAGAAGATCGAAGCGCTGCTTCATGGCGTTAAGAAGGAGCTGAGCGAGATGAGGGAGGAAATTAAATCTTTGAGAGGGAACAAAACGACTGGTGAAGGTATTTCTAAAACTTTGCCCCTCAACTGCCGTTGAACTCATCTTCAAGTTCATCCAAGTGTTAAAAAATAATCAAAATGTTTAAAGAAGGCGATTTTTGGTCGACAATTTTCAGAATTTTCTCCCGAAAGCGGACAAAGATTAAATCAAGAACAAACTGCGAAATTTCGTTTTGAAAAGCATAAAAAATAGACAACACCAATTCCAACTACTCCTCAGTAGCTTCCTTATTAAAGACAACACTAGAGGATTTCATCCACAGACCCAAAAAGTAGAACCGCATTGTGCAGAATAATAAACAGCACCACAGGAAAGCACTGCTTCAATGGTTTCATTTGAATTGACACACTTAAGGATTTCATCCACAGACTCAAAGGGTTGAACTACCGTACACAGCATAATAGACAGCACCGCAGGAAAGTACTACTCAGTAGTTTTCATTTGAATGGTCACACTTTACGATTTCATCCATGGTCTCAAAAGTTGGAACCCTCTTGTGCAGCATAATAAACAGCACCACAGGAAAGTACTGCTCAGTATAACTTTCATTTGAATGGACACACTTCAGACTACGACGCTAGCAATACCTGGTATAGCATAATAGATAGCACCGCCAGAAAGTAAAGCTCAGAAAATAACAATCGAATCGTCTCACTTTGGCGTTTTATCGACGGACTGAAAAGTTGGTCAATGCTACACACGAGCGAACGTTTCACTTTGTGAAAAGGTTAAGTAAGGATTTTAATTTTCCTTCTTCTCAGACAACTTCAAAATCTTTATTTTGTATTCGCAGTTTACAAGAACTGTGCTGAGCTCTTCAAAGCTGGACACCGAATCAGCGGTGTTTACACCATCAACCCTGACAATGGCGGTGCCTTTGATGTGTACTGTGACCAAACAGCAGCCGGTGGGGGGTGGACTGTGTTCCAGAAGAGACTGGAGGGTTCGGTTGATTTCTACCGCGGCTGGGAAGACTACAAACAAGGCTTCGGAAATCTGAATGGTGAATTTTGGCTTGGACTGGACAAGATTCATCGCCTGACAAAAGATCGAAGTAGGCTTCGAGTGGATCTTGAAGACACGGCCGGGAAGACAGCTTACGCTGAGTACGATGTCTTTGGTGTTTCCAGTGAGAGAAGCAAATACAGGCTGAGTCTGGGAACATACTCGGGTTAGTCACGGGCCATGCTGAGTCATGGTCTAAGCGCGTTTTAGCGTGTCTTCCATACGTAAACGGTAGTTTAATGACTTGTTATTAAAAAATCTTCTGTCGATGACTTAGTGTGATGAAAACGGGATGTATGTAATAACAGCATTGCAACTGAATTTAGCCCTTGCAATTGACACTAAAATTTGAGGATTCCGTGTTTTTATACCAGTGTGTTGCTTATATCTGCTCTTATGCTTGACTTTGTGTAGGGACGGCAGGTGACTCGCTTTCATACCATCGTGGCATGGCCTTCTCAACTAAAGATCGAGACAACGACCTCTCCGGCAGTAATAACTGCGCCACACGATGCAAGGGCGCGTGGTGGTACAACGCCTGTCTTCGTTCCAATCTGAACGGTCTCTATCATCACGGAAAACACTCCACTTCCTGGGAAGGGGTGAACTGGCAAGCATGGAAGGGCGCTAACTACTCCGTTAAACGAGCCGAGATGAAAACAAGGCCAGTCAAGACCTAGATCGAACTGATTGTTCTTGTACTCTTTTTTGTCCGTTCTTTAAATTACATGGCATAAGTTGCTTGATTCGCTGTGTAAAACCTTTTCGATAAAATGCCCTCCAAATCTAAATTCTTAAAAATAGATGTAGCGATTTGCTGATGTCATTAGATCTAAATGTGAAGGGTAATATTGCTGGTTTACCTCGACAATCCACGTCATTGTATTACTTTATTTGGGGATATAATAAAAATGGTGATGGTATTCAAACTACTTGTCTGTCATTCGCTGGTCACATTTGCCTCCTTCACTGGAATACAGATCCGTCGAACCGTTTTCTTTAGCTTGATGTAATATATCAAACACGAGGAAGGGTGTTTCATCAGATATCCAAACACCGAGAAGTAGGTTGGAAAACCGAGGCGCAGCCGAGTTTTTTTAAACGACTTCGAGGTGTTTGGATATCTGATGAAACACGCTTTCGAGTGTTTGATATGGCTTCTCAAATGATCAATAATTCTTGGAGAAATTCAAGGCTAAAGTTGGCAAAATTTTATGGTAATTAGGATCACATATCCAAACCACGGTCAAGGTAGTGATTTTCTTTGTTTTCTCTTGATGAATTATTAATGAGTTTGAGAACGATCCGTAATCCGCATGACACAAGTTTGTGGTCACAGGCTCTCGTTATCACAATCAAACAAGGAATAAAGTTGACCCCACTCACCTGTGATGGAGTGTAGCCAGACATCCTAAAGGCTGAATATACAAGAGGCACCTCAGCCTAAAAGGAGGAAACGAAAACAGTTTTCAAATATAAACATCAGGCAGCACGTGCGGCCATTTTGTTCAGTTTAGAAGAGCTTTGTCCCTTTGTTCTTTAACTTATATAAAATCTTAGGACCACAATATTTCACCTTCAAGTGCCAACATCTTTCGACCTTCGTTCATTCTTTTGGTCATTCTCCCATCCAACAGTAATAGCGTTTAGAGCCGTTTCCATACCCACCTCAAATCACAAAAAGGGAAAGGTGATTGCGTTGTAAAGTTGCCAAACGCACCTCATCTCGCCAGGTGGCCAAATAAGACCTCAGTTTGCCTAGACTACTATTTGTGGCCAAATAACATTTAGGCAATGTTAAAGCTGAGCCAGGGGCTGTTTAGCGGCTCATGTGTGATATCTCTGGGAGTGCTGCTTTGCCAAGCTCATCTCTGGCGATGAGTTTAAAGAAAAAGTTGTCATCCTTCTCCTATTTTCGTCTTTCGTTCGTTAACCTACCACAGCCTGACCTGAGGTTGTGTTATGAATTTTCCACTCCAGTGGAAGACTTGGAAATCATTGCCATTGTTTCTAGGCGAAAGATCGCCGGTAAGTCAAGTTTTTTGAGTCGGCTACTCAGGGTTTGAGCCAGAGCGCGAAACTGCGACATTGTCGCGCTTCCGTGACGATTTGTTCCTTAAAATTCGGCGGCTGCGCCAAAAATGTCCTCTACAATAAAAATTTCCATCACTTTTATCCGTCGAAGTTAGCAGACAGGCTACCGAAAGCTCAAAATCTTTTTCAAATCATTTTAACCAGAGACTGCTACTCTATGTTTGTTAAATTTCTTGGCTTTAAAAATGGTCCAGTTTTTGATGTGATGAAATTATAAAACTAAGATTCTCTCTCTCATTTCGAGCTGAGTTACACTTGTTCACAGTCGGCCAAAATCCCATTTATTCGCTGTAGATTTAGCTGTGTTTTGCCCCAACTCTTCTCACCCCAAACAAGATGGCGTCGGAATAAACTAAGAAAAGGGTCCTCTACCTCCGAGAACAAGTAGTTTTCTGTTACACTGATGGTTCAAGTTATGGAGACTATACAGTCGTACGTAACTCCCAATATCAACCTTCGTTTTTTCCTCACTGGTCTACAGAGATTTCTTATAGTACAGGTTGGGAGAATGTGCTTATATATCAGAAGACTGAATCTTTGTTGATCATTTTCTTTATTCTCGTGACTTGAATGTTTAATGAAGTTTTGATTTTGTAGGGAGAAATTAGGTGCTGATTGCCACTAACTTAACCAACAGGACCCAGTTTTTCAAAGAGCGGATAACTTTATCCAGTGGATAAGTTGCTATCCAGCGGATAAAATGTACTCGAACAAAAGCTTTTGGCAAGTTTTCCACACAATCCCATATTTAAATTAGACAGATGCTTCTACTTTATACACAAAATATAGGGCTGTATAAGGAAATTCTGGCACATATTTTATCTGCCGTACAGCTTCCTAGCCAGTGAATAAAATTATTCGCTCTTTGAACAACTGGGGCCAGATTCATAGTCCGTCTGTGGTGTTCAGATCCAGAGTCAACGCTTAAATGCATTAAATGCTCCAAGCTTTAATTCTGAAGGTGAAAGTTCCACATGATCGAGTTCACTTCCTGGTTAAATTTCCATAATTATTTCAAGCCTTCTGGCTTGCAGCTATAAATATACTTATGCTCATGAATAAATAAGTTCAAGGAAGTATTTAACTATACAATATTTACAGAGAGAATGGTATCTACATAACATGCATCGCTGTTTTATAACTCTCCGTTATCTTCTCCACACTATTCCCATAAATAGGTAAATTGTCCATCTCATTTCCTTCGAAACCTGTCACTACAGGCTTACCATTCTTTGGACTTTGCTTGTGATGTTTAGAGCAACTTAAACTGCCCTCGAAATAAAAGTTGTCGTAAAAATTTTCTCAAACTCTCGGTGATTGTTTACTACTCTGTACTATTTCACAAAAAAAGGAATAAAAAAGATAGGTCATCCTGTCGACAAAAGAGCTACGATCCTCTCAAGTTAGCCCAAATTGCTTGCAACATTCACTTTCAAGTGAGTCTATTTGAGCTGTTCTTGCCATGTCTGGTGGTAACAGAAATTGTACAGATAAAAGACAGCGTAGAAAAACGTTACACATACAATGTATGGAGCACAAACAACAAATTTCGTGGTAGGGAAGAAAAATGTGAAGCAGTATTGATCGAAACCGTTTCTTGTGTACATGTCCTCAGTATCACTATTTTATACCCGCGAATGATAGGCGTGCCTTTTATTTCTGGCCATGACTCATTTTTCTGTCGTCACGTCAATTTTTTCTAAAAGACATTAAACAAAAAGTGGATAATAGCTAGCTGACTTAAGAAAAAAGAAAAGAAAAGATACGCAACGGTGCTCGTTTAGGAGAAAAAAACCAATAACCATTTAGTATTTGGCCGACCTTGACATCAAGGAAAAAGTCATGTTTTCAACGTGCGCGCGCTAATGACGAACGGAATTATGCGCAGTAATAATGCGCCATGCAATTCAATGGAATCACCAAGAATGAAATAAAAGCTGAATTTGACTGACTATAAATAATGTAAACTTTCTCAAAGTCCGTTTTCTTGGCGTCAAGCGACTTCATCGCTAATTGCTCACTTTGGACGCCATAATAAAGGAAGTCGACTTGTGGTCAGTTTAACTCTCATGCTGAAACCAAACCTACACGTTTCTTTTTTTTACGAATGTCGCGCACAACATGTCCAATGTCCAATGTACAGTGTCCAATGTACATGGGATTAATTAACATTTATGCGATAATCTTCTACAAAACAGATTCTTTTCCTGTTAATCTAGCAGTTTAAAACGCTCTGTACTGAGGCGTTTGCGTGCACAATGTCCACGTTCTGACCGAAATGCAGCAAATGAGATTGTTCCAAAATTACTGTCAGCGCCCCTACCCCTTCCCGTCTCAACAGAATAACGTATTGAATGCTTGTGCGCATGTCGGATGAATTTTCGAACTAGGTTTTGTTTCTGATATTCCTTCATGGAAGTGAGCTGTTCTTCCTTCCTTCACCCCAGACTTAACACGCTCCGCCGCCATATCCCTCGTGTGGTCGTTCTTACTGCGTGGATGCTTGCGACGAGACACGTTAGGGTTTGGTGATATTCTGTAGGTCGGATAAGATTGTGGGCCGATACCGAGCTTCTAATTCCTGCATGAACGACAACTGTTCGGCAACTTTGAAACTTGGGATGGGATTTTCCTAAAGTGAAGATAAATGGAAAGGAAAATAAACAAGCAAACAAATAAATGAGGGTTTCAACCACTAGCTAATGGTTAGCTTTCAAAAATTGGTGTTCGAGTGAAGGTGTGGCTCAGCAACAACAGTCGAGTTGGTTTTGGACCCGCAGCCAGACAACAGAGCCAAACGCTAAGGCGTCAAGCACAGAACGGACAGCTTCCTTGACAGGGAGAGGGAGAGTATAACTGGCGGGGGAGGGGGGGGAGGACATCAATCGCACGAGGCTAAGGTACGTGTCCTCCTAAAGTCACGCTCGGCTCGCTTTGCCTTGTTCAATGCAAAGAAACAGTCACATGTTAAGTTTAACGCTAGTCTTAAGCACTCACCTTCAGAAAGATGAGAAGCTGTTGCTGTTGGGTCTTGCGTAAAATATCCTGTTGAAGATGCCGGAGG
Source organism: Pavona decussata (assembly GCF_977016875.1). NCBI lineage: Eukaryota > Metazoa > Cnidaria > Anthozoa > Scleractinia > Agariciidae > Pavona > Pavona decussata. The sequence goes on from NW_028145734.1 coordinate 1,330,588, forward strand.
ATTGCTATGCAAAAGTAAACCTGAAACAGACATTGCATAAAGTAAATCTCGGGCCAAACGACGACAAACGTCGAAGGGAATTGTACCAAGTTCAAATTCTTTCAGATTCCACGAGAGTAAATGTGGGCGTAGGAGGGTTAAGGCCAAACTGACGCCAGAGTTTGAGCTTATGCCCATACTAATCAAAATTGTGCAGATTTTAACTCCTGTGGGTAGTAAAAAGATGGCAGGGAGTACAAAATAATTCTAGGCTCAACGGGAGCGATTGTTTGAACTGTTAGTCCAAATGGAAATTTGAACAGATTCAACTTTGCTTGGACCCACAAGAGTTGCCAAGAGCGCATAAGAGTTTCAGATCAATCGAGAGCAGGTGTTTGAATGCTTGTCGACCGTAGGAGTCTCTCACTCTTCTGCAGTCTACAACAAGCAAGGCAACTTTGGTGCGACTAAGGCGCTGATCGGACGAGGTGTCGTGCCAGGTGCCCGTGCCCGGTTACTGAAAAGGACGTTGTTCACACTCCTTGGTGCCCAAGGAGCAATCGTGCTCTCGTTCGTCAATTTAACGCCCATCATTCTGTTTACTGTATCGTAGGGAGGCATAAAAAAGCGTGACAAAATCGTATTCAAATTTTAACAAGTTTCTTTGGTTACGGTTAGCCAGGATGCAAGTGGATTGCAACTTACGCAAAAAAAAAAAAAAGAAAAGAAAAGGACCATATATTTTTTTAAAAGTTCTTCCCTTGCGTCTTGGAAAAATCGCTGAAAACTGATGAGGGTTTGCCCCCATCCCTTGGACGAAATCACTTGATCTCTTTATGGATATGAATATATGAAATTCATATATTTGAAATTCGGATGAAAGAATAAATGAGAGACCATCGCAGTTATGTATTGTACGCAACTTAATCAATGTGCGAAAAGAAAGCCTGAAAAAAATTCAGGCTTGAACGGGATTCGAACCATGACCTCTGTGATACTGGTGCAGTGCTCTACCAACTGAGCTATCAAGCCAACTGGGAGCTGGTCATATCGTGAGTTCGTATATAGCCGTAAAGGATGAATAAATAAATGTAAATATTTGAAACATATTTGAACTGCGGATGAAAGATCAAATAGAAGAAAGATCCTCGCAGTTACTACGCAACTTAAGCAGTTGCGAAAAGAAAGCCTGAAAAAATTCAGGCTTGAACGGGATTCGAACCCATGACTTCTGCGAAGCCGGTGCAGTGCTCTACCAACTGAGCTATCAAGCCATCTGGGAGCTGGTCATATCGTGAGTTTGTAATGTACTCGTAGAGGTATGATATGAATATATGAAATTCGCAGCTGTTTAAGTTGTGTAGACAATTGCAACGGCCCTTTCTTTTAACTTTATCACAGTCTTGACAAGAAAAACGTAAAAATGTGGCCGCACCTGATAATCAATGCCCATGGTAAGGCAGGTGCAGATATATAGACAGATCTCCTCCCAATCAAGATAGTTCCAGAAGCATTGTCGTAACCAGTGCTGACAGATCTAAAAGAGAATTATACGAAAAGAAAAACAGTAAATAATTGAGATGGGTTTGGGATACAAGTTGCAATTAACAACTCGACGACAGTTTTCGATACTCTTATACACCATAAAATGACGTCATAAAATGTTCAAAACTCAAGTGGAACCACGAGCCGCAGGTGAGCGCTTTCACTGTCAAGTTTTGAACATTTTCTGGTGTATAAGAGTATCACACCCCTGAGACCATACAAAACTGCCGCCGATTTGGTTTCTACTTAACATGGAAAAAGTACAAGCGGAATTGGCTTTATTTTCCTTTGAGAAGGTGCGCGCGTTAATTTGCGTGGGTCACATCTGAGATCATTTTTATTGTCTGTAGTCTTATAAACAATAGCGACGAGCCAATCAGCGCGCGAGAATGTTGACAGTCATTGGAAAAATCGCAAATGACACTAATGCAACAAAAGACATGTTTTGTATCGTTTCATTTTTAATGTTTTTCTAAACACGACCCCACGAGAGCATCGCTTTAACCCTCATCGTGTATAAATCGAAATTATTATATTGTATTGTTGTATACGAAGAGTAACAATGAGAAACCGTCCAAGGCTTAAAACTGAAAGAAATACTATCGATATTTTTATTTGTAAAATACTGCGAAAAAAAAGTGCTTACTAGCTTTCACTTAATTGGTGACCCTTTACAATTCTTTTCACGGACTCCAAAGTTAGAACCACTTTGCAGAACACAACAGGCAACCAAATGGGTAAACGCCGCTCAAAACTTAGAACCACTTTCTACAGCACAATTAACAGCGCCACAGGAAAATACTGAAGTGTTTAGTAGTTGTACTTGAATGTTCATCAGACATTGCATTTCATTAGTCAAATTCACGATTCCAACCACATACGGCTCTCAATCCTGCTACAGCAGCATATATACCTGCAAACTGAAAAATCGCGGTTTTGTGACCGACATGTTTTTAGGGAGATCAGTTAAAAACGGAACTAAAAAATACTTCCGAAATGTAGTCATTATATGATTAAATTAAATGATTAAAATATCCCAGTGTGTTCTTAGTAATTACACGACCGCTTGCCCAATTCGCCAAACACAATACACTGTGTCAGTGCAATTGTTTCGGTGGCAATCAAATGTCACATTGAGTAAAGAAATGTGGTTTGAAGATTTGAAGTAGTGTGGGTGGGGGGGTGGGGGGGGGGGGGGGAGAGACGGGGAAATAGCGAATCCTTGTAAAAGAATTATTTTAAGAACAGCCAGGGAAGAGGTAGAGGGTTGAATTGTTACTTCGGGATTTTACTGTATTCATACAAACGCGGTGTAAAGTCAAACTTTCACGCATTGCCAAAACAAAATTACAGCCTGCTATAATAATCGTCTTTTCAACCTCAATGAGCGTGCAACTTGACAAGAAACGTAGATAACTTTCACAGTACAGCGGCACATTATTCGCCTTTCCCCTCCCTCCAGCACTACTATAACAAACAATGCCAGAGAACAAATATTCTAAGCTAAACAATGTTGGTTAATTTAGCACTGTTTATATTCAACACGAAAAAACACTCGCGAAAGATTAACATTTCACCACCGTATCTTTGAACTCGAGTTTCCGAAATGACTATCGTAAAAAAAATTCCCAAGCATCGTTGAGTTAGCAGCGGAAAATTTGAAATTTGACAGTCGCGAATGCATGGGAAGTGGCTTGAAAAGTGCTGTTTCACCAGACTTGTCGACTGCCAAATCCGCCAATATATTTGCATCAGTTGATTCAGCGTGGATTTCCAATCGCACGGTAAGTGAAGACACTGGTTACGCGAAAAAAAAAAAAACTCTGAAAAAACATGGCTACCTAACAGTAAGGAAAATATTTTCGACGGTTCTTTTCTTGACCTATGTAATGCATTCTAATGTAAATCGGCATGGGTAGCTAAAGAGCTAAAACAAAATGTCAATAATGTTTCGTAGCTTGTCTTCTATCTACTATAAACAATCAGTCAGTTCCATGAATATACATCACAATTTTTCCAATTTCATTGCGGCTTTCTCTGAAAGACGAGAATGTTTTTTTTTTTTATGAAACGCCAATTTTTTTCGAGAAAAATTGGTTACGATAATCGAGTCAATCGAACTGCATGTAACCGAACATAGCGTTTGCGTCAAGGGACACAAATTCTCGGACATTTTCAGGTACATTGCCAAGCGTTCTTATAAAAAACTTCTTGACATACCACTTTCTTTGGGATTTCCTCGCATTTTCGATCAATTGTCATAATCGTACGTATACATATGATTGACCACTTTACGTTTTCAGTCGATTTTTTTTTTCAAAACGACAGCTCACACAAGTCTTCCCAAATTTACTTAAGAGATATTCAACAGGTATTGGGATTATTCTTATTCTGGAATACAGTCAATCAAACACGAGCTGAGACTCCTACGTTTTGGCTGTTTTAAGAAGAAGCCTCTTAAATCTTTGAGAGGAAGCTTGAGTTAAGGGGAAAGAGCGTACAAATCGAGCACCTGTACTGCTAATCCATCAATTCAAGGTTTTACAATTTCTTATGAACTGTTTGCTCGAAACTGTCGATATTTTTTTAGGAGAAATTAACGTTTGATCAGTCCTGACTAATTAAATTCACACGGGCAGTGTTGTTTTGTTTCGCCCGAGTTTAAATGAAGAATCTACAAATTCAGTTACATGCATGTGATATACACACTTCTCAATTTGACCTCAAAGCTTTTAACACAAATACTAACGGGAAAAATGACATTGTTCCGTCTGCGTCACATTATGTAAAATAACTTCGAAAATAGCCGCAAGAAAGCCTGAAAACTCTTGTAAGGTACGGACGCAAACAGTATCCGAAATAAAAAGAAGTCAATCAGCCTTGGTCATTCGGTTGCACACACCACTCAGTTGGCGACAAGGTTGTTGATCATGGCTAACACGCTATCTGTCTCGACTCTGGTTTATATGCTCCTTATGCTAGTTTCGCTGAGCGCTGCCAACTCAAGTTCCAACAACTCCAAAGGAAGCGCCCATAACGTGTATAACACTTACAACAGCTACTGCGCGGGGCCGAGCAAGAAGATCGAAGTGCTGCTTCATGACGTTAAGAAGGAGCTGAGCGAGATGAGGGAGGAAATTAAATCTTTGAGAGGGAACAAAACGATTGGTAAAGGTATTTCTGAACTGAGCTTTGCACCTGAATTGCCAAAGCCATCTTCGACTTCAACCAAGTATCGCAAATTAATGAAAGTGTGTTACTTTTGATCCACAATTTCTCTTGAAAGGAGGAAAGATTGAAGCAATGAGAAATGAAAAATTTCATCTTCTAAAATATCACAAGAAATATGTAAATAAAATAAAATAAACAACACCAAATGAAAGCACTCTATTCAATCGCTTTCAATCTAAAGGTCACACTACAGGATTTCAGGACTGAAATTAAAGTTGAAATAACGTTGTGAGGCATAAGAACTAGCACCACAGGATTTTATCCACAGACACCAAAGTTTGAATAACCTCGTCCCGCATTATAAACAGCACCACAGGAAAATACTGCACAGTAGCTTTAATTTAACTGGTCACACTTTGGGATTTCATCCACAGACTCAAAAGGTTGAATCACCTTGTACAGCATAATAAACAGTACTACAGGAAAGTACTGCACAGTAGCTTTCATTTGAATGGTCACACTTTAGGATTTTATCCACAGACTCAAAACATAGTACCAACTTGTACAACATAATAAATAGCACTACAGGAACGTACTGCTCAGTAGCTTCCATTTGAGTGGTCACACTTTAGGATTTCATCCACAGACTCAAAAGGTTGAATCACCTTGTACAGCATAATAAACAGCACCAGAGGAAAGTACTGCTCAGTAGCTTTCATTTGAATGGTCACACTTTAGGATTTCATTCACAGACTCAAAAGGTTGAATCACCTTGTACAGCATAATAAACAGCACCAGAGGAAAGTACTGCTCAGTAGCTTTCATTTGAATGGTCACACTTTAGGATTTTATCTACAGACTCAAGATTGAAACAACCTTACCCAGGTTAATAAACACCACTACTGGAAAATACCACTCGTAGCTTGATCATTATTGTTATTTTTTACTTTTAATTAAGCCTTAATTAGTATGACATTCTCTTTACACTTTGTAATTATTACAATATCATTGTTTAGCTTATACTTTGTTATTTAGGTCTGGAAAAAAAATGGAATGAGCTAATAAAATGTGTTGTATCGTACTGCATTTGCAGTTTACAAGAACTGTGCTGAGCTCTTCAAAGCCGGACACCGAATCAGCGGTGTTTACACCATCAACCCTGGCAATGGCGGTGCCTTCGATGTGTACTGTGACCAAACAACAGCCGGTGGGGGGTGGACTGTGTTCCAGAAGAGACTGGACGGTTCGGTTGATTTCTTCCGCGGCTGGGACGACTACAAACGAGGCTTTGGGAATCTGAATGGTGAATTTTGGCTTGGACTGGACAAGATTCACCACCTGACAAAAGATCGAAGTAGGCTTCGAGTGGATCTTGAAGACACGGCAGGGAAGAGTGCTTACGCTGAGTACGACTTCTTTGGTGTTTCCAGTGAAAGAAGCAAATACAGGCTCAGTCTGGGAACTTACTCGGGTTAGTTATGGTGTGAATGTGATCCGTGAATCAGTTAGCTTGAGTCCGAAGAAAAACAAATAAAGACAAAAGCACTGAGCGATAGATGCAAGATGCAAGAGTTCGCCAAGTTATAAAGAAACTGATAATGGCGTTTGTTTGTAAAGAAAGTGTGAACCTTCATTGGTGGGGGAGTACGTTGTTAAGGTAAATTGGCCACCGTAAAGAGATTCAAAAGTGGACGATTCTACCTTTAACGAAGTAGTTCCACTAAAAGAATCAAACTTGGCGAATCACGTTGTGTAACATTGCTGCATTCACATATCACCCTCTTATCACTCGAAACCAACGACTTCTTTCAATTTTCACAAAGTTGCTAAGTTGGTAATATCTCCTTTCGCACTGTTTTTGTAGGAACTGCTGGTGATTCGCTAGGCCCACACCGTGGCATGGCATTCAGTACCAAAGATCGAGACAATGACATCCATTCTCGTTCGAACTGTGCCTTGTATTTCAAGGGCGCGTGGTGGTACAACAACTGTCTCAGTTCCAATCTGAACGGTCTCTATCACCACGGAAAACACTCCCGTTCCGGGGAAGGTGTAAATTGGCGTCACTGGAGGGGCGATAAGTACTCCGCTAAACGGGCTGAGATGAAAATCAGACCTGTCAAAGCCTAGAACGCACTGGCGTCTTTCTCATTTTGACCAGTTTGGATTGCAGAGCATAACAGTAATTCAAAACGTTCTTTTTCAAGGGTTTTGTATCTGTTAACAGGTGCACTTTTAATTTCTCACAAGGCAAAGGTTTAGGTGAAGGGTGATATTGCCGGTTTAAATTGTAAATTCAGGCCGTTGTATGAGTTAACAGGAGACAATAAATGGTGTTGGAATTTCAACTTCTTGTCTGTCATAGCTGTCACATTCGCGTGTTTCAATTTCAAAAACCTTAATCCCACTTTGCTCCTGATTTCGAGGGTTGCAATAGCCATAAGACTGTGTTATCCTCGCTAACACAAACAAACAAACAAACAAACAAACAACTTCGACAACACTAACCTGTGATGGAGTGTAGCCAGACATCCTAAAGGCTGAATACACCAGAGGAACTTCAGCCTAAAAGGGATAATCGAAAGGAAACTTTAAATATTTACATCTAGACGGCATGTGCTAACATTTTGTTCACTGTTCTTAGAAGGGTTTTGTTGTCTAATTCTTTAATTAGAATAAAAATCTAATAAAAATAATAATAAAAAAAACCCCACAATATTTCACCTTTAAGTATCTACAGCTTTTCTCTTTTTTTCCATACTACTAAAGAATTTCGCAATCCCTTTCCCTCCCCCCCCCCCCCCCCACCACTTTTGCTCGTCATTGATTCATTCCTTAGTTGTTCGTCCGGTTAGCTTCCACAGTTGGACCAGAGGGTTAACGTGTTAAGAGAATTTCACTCCACTAAGGAAACTGTCGTATAATGTTGCCTTTCCAGCGGAAATCACTGCCAGTGTAGACGCTTCTTGGCGAATGATCGCTGTTAAGTTTGAGTGTATGAAGCCATCACTAGATGGAAAACTTCCCACTTCCTTGGAAGAAGTCCTTTTTAACTCGTGAATGCGCGCATGCGCAATGAACGAGTTATAGCGATAGCTGACTCTCGACTTGGTCGATCAGTCGATCAGTCGATCAGTCGATCAGTCGGTTTTGTCGTTAACTTTCGGGCGTGCGCAGTGAATGAGTTTTAAATTCAATTAGTGGAAAAAAACACGCGAACATTTGTTGTTCATGGCGCATCAGGAAATTCTTATTCAATATGTAGAGAATAATTTGACGATCATTTAGTGCAAGAATGGCGATTTTTCGGTCAATCTGAGCAAAGTTTCAAGTTTTTTCAGTTTTTCAGGAAGTCCGGGGTCGTAAACTCAACTAGTGAAAAAAAAAAAAAACGTGAAAATTTGTTTCACGACGCGTCAGAATTCTCTCATTCATTCTGTAGAGAATAATTTGACAATCATTTTAGTGTAAGAATGGGGATTTTTCGTTGAATCTGAGCAAAGTTATAGGATTTTTTCGTTTTTTTCTACGAAGTGCGGTTTCTTTCAAGAATTAAAAATAATTTAATTTAAAAATAATTTAATTAAAAAATAATTTAATTTGTCAGTTTTCACGCGAAAGCGGAACGTGCCATGTCACGCATCATTGACGTCGTAAACAAAATTATGCAAATTTCTGGTGAAATGAACACTTTTAAGATCTTGTCAGCTTTCATAGAGGTTTCAAAGGGAAAAAATGTTTCATTTTCGAAATTTACAACTGGTAATTTATGGGAAAGCAAAAGGACGCGGTCGATAAATAATTCTTATTTAGCAAGAGCTTGTCATAGTTCATTATTTTTACTTGAGGATTGCGTGGACTGAACTCCAAAGGAAAAATTTCACGCATTTATGTCGGGCATGAATCGTAATGCGATACTTTGTTGAACATATTTCCCTTTGTGAGATCGGCTTGCCCTACGGTAATTTTGTAATTTTAATTCCCAAAAAAACTTCACTTGCCCATCGGGCAAGTGATGGTTAGAATCCACTAGCCCGATCGCGAAATCCAGTAGCCGCGGACTATCACACGAATTTGCATGACGTAGCTGCACATGGCGTGCTCCTATAAACTTTGAATAAAAAAAACATGTGATATTTTTTAATCGGCGCATCAGAATAATCGGCTTATTCAATCTGTACAGAATAATTTGACAATCATTTTAATAGTACAAGAATGGTCATTTTTCGTTACATAATCGAGCAAAGATATAATTTCTTTTAGCTTTTGAGGAAGTTTCCGTAGCCGTCTAAATTGCAATTACTATGTGTCATCTGCATTCACGAGTTGGCTCACAGGAGCCTTTGATTTGTTTTCTTAACATTCTTATCTAGTTCCTAGCCTTCGTTTTCCCCTCGGGCAAGTCTAGGACCTGTACAACTCTCTACCAGCAGCAAATAGAGGCATGGGACGTACGTAATGTATCAAACGCGAAGAAGAGAGTTTTATCCCATTCCCAACCACAGAAGGGGCTGAAACAAACGAGGCGCAGGCGAGTTTTTTCATTATCTAACTTCGGGGTGTTTGGAAATCGGAAGAAACACTCTTTCGAGAGTCTTTGATCGAGCTTCTCAAAGCATGAATAATTCTTCGAGAAATTCAAAGGAAAAGTTCACCAAATTTTAAGACAATTACGATCACATTTCCAAACCTCCTTCACGGTAGTGATTTCCTTTGTTTTCTCTCATGAATGAGTTTGAGAAAGTAAAATGGTTGTTCCTGGAATGGATGACCCAAAACAAGGTTTGACACCTTACGATGTTTACACAATGCAACATTCTTAATCCTCATAGTTCGAGAACAGAAGCCCATTTGTTAGGTAGAGAACAGTGAGAATAGAGCTCCATTTTGGCAGGGAACAGAGTTTGGGGCTTAGCACTGATCTACACTCTTTAGGCCAAAGCACTGATCTGAAAACGGTTAGCTATCATTTGTTGTCATGGCTAATTCTCTGAAAAAAGATAAAGACTGTCATTTTCGTCACCTAAGCCTCGTTGGTGTAGCGGTGACCCGGGTTCGAGGAATGGGCTATTTGAATTTTAACTTAAGGTGCATTCTTTTGGGTTATTCTAGTTATTCTTATTCCGGTTTTATGAATGACAGAATACAAGGAATTTCAATTTTGAAAAGAACGCTCCTAAAATGTGAAAACGGAATACCCCTGGCGGAGGTGACCTGAGAACTATTGTCTGCGCGCGCGAGCGGCCGCGAAGGATTTCCCGCCAAAAATTTCCCAAAAGAACGCGTATTCAGTCCATTTCGAGTAGACCGTATTTCTTCTATTCTGTTCATTCTGCTATCGGGAGCAGAATGAAGATATTCCCAGTATTCCTATTCCGGAATAGTCCCAAAAGAACGCGCTCTTTATTTTTCTTTTCAGTTTGAAATGAATTTTCTGTTGTGTAAACATCATAAGGTGTCCAACCTTGTTTTGGCGTATCCACTCTAGTATCAACCAAAGTAAAATACTAATTAACAATTAGATTATGAACTCGAGATTTCTATCGCGTGATAGTTGATGAGGGCGAAGCCCGAAACAACTATCACGCATAGAAATCGAGAGCGAATAATCTAATTGTTAGTATGAATCTACTAGTCGTTCAAAACTAAATAAGTAAATTATCTATATCCTCATCGCAGACACTTCGAAAACGCGGCGAAGCGGCCGCCATTTTGTTGAAAACCGCTACTCACTATCTATCACAGAATAGATAGCGAGAAGCGTAGCCAATCAGAGAACGGCATTCGTGATAGAACACTAGTAGATTTATACCAACCATTAATATCAGCTCGACATTATGGCACGTGCACGAGTAGAGTGGAGGAATACCGCTGACTGTCAAAGACACAGGTAAATGCACCTGGAGAACAAAAAGAAGAAAAATAACATATTGAACTTGAACCACCAGAGCCCAATACAAACTTAATAAGCTGCCCAAATTCTTTACCGCGGAAAATCATACCTTACTTTAGTCACATACCAGTAATGTGGTCTAGCCTACAGGATATGAAAGTCTTGCACTTCACGGGCTTTCCGCATTCCACGTGTTCACACGAGTAGAGGATACCACATTCTATAGTTGTGGCGCCAATTTCGTATTGGGGAGCAGGGATGGCGCAGTGGTGGGAGCACTCGCCTCCCACCAATGTGGCTCGGGTTCGATTCCCGGACTCGGCGTCATATGTGGGTTGAGTTTGTTATTGGTTCTCGTCTTTACAAAGAGGGGTTTTTCTCCAGGTATTCCGGTTTTACCCGCTCCTCAAAAAACAACATTTCCAAATTCCAATTCGATCTGGAGAGTTCTGCGATAATTTACTTTTCCTTTCTATTTTTTAGCTCAAATGCATTTACGAGAGGTACCTTACTCTAAAAATAACACTGCAGTTTCCATTGAATTAAACATTTGTATTAGACTAACGTGGAACTAGAACACGGCGCTAGAAATACATTTTATGCCGTGTACGCCAATAGGTTGTGTCTTGCGGACGTCCAGACAATTTGGCAAAATGTTCGATCAAATAGAGATTTCGAAGGAACATGTTTCCCTGCTAAACAAAACAAACAAACAACGTTTTACCGAAGCATGAAGCCTGCGGACCCACAGATAACCAGAGCTGACGAGACTGGAACATTTGAAGAGGAATTCCCAGGCCAGGTCAGGGTCACCATACATCATAAGAAAAACTGTGGATACAAACCAGTCATGACCCACATAGTCACCGCTAAGTGTACCTGGTGTGAGATGATTAAGGAAAACAATTTGAAAATGTGCTTGAGCCAGCTGCCAGGAGTATGCAGCAATATATACCCAATAGAACGGTTTTTACATGAGCATCGAAAGTCATTTCGCGTTTGCCTTGGTTTTTTTTACTATGTTATGTGATTGGGTAATAAAATTTGCGCCACTTTCTCAACCAATGAGAAACAAAGCCAAAACCAATCGTTACCTGCTCACACGCGTTTTCCCGCGCTTGGCACCGGTGGCATGTATCTGCTTCGAGTTCTGATTGGTTCATTGCGGTGTTTACGTCTGTTGTGATTAGCCAGATAAATTACTTGGTTTTGGTACGAACCTCAAATGAAATCAGCCTTATATAGACCTATACTAAGAATTTGCCATCAACCTTTCTTTACTGATGTCACATCCGTCTTTTCTTGAATTAGACCACACGTCCTACTCAAAATGTAAAATAAAAGGAGCTTAGCCTCTAACTAGAAGAACGAATCAAAGCAAATTTTTAGCAGACGCTTCAAGGATACGTAAAGTGACATCAGTAGAGCGCTGTTGCCCCTGAAGAAAGAACTTGCAGTATTTCAGTAGGTAGGACAAATCTTCAACTCCGTCCGTGGTGGACTGGAGCAGCTTCAGTTGAACACCATACCGCACAGCTACTTTAGTGCCCAGGCTCTCTATTTCGGACAGCTCCACGTTCTTCAAGCTACTTTCGCTAGCTGTAAAATGCAAACTGATATCAGCCATGTTTTCAACCTTTCGCTCTAAAGCTGCCGCTAAACGGTCAAACGTTTTCGTCCAACATCGTGTTGGAAGATCGTGTTTTACTGTTTAGCTGCCCCCCCCCCCCCCCAAACTTTTCCATGTTTGATCTAGATCAAACATTTTCATCCAACATTTTGCGTCACAAACAAATGTGTGATCGTTTAGCCATCTCTGCTCGACAACGCTTGCACGAGTGGGAACAAAACGTTGTTGGGCGAAAATATTTGATCGCTGTTACGAGACATTTTTCAATAAAAGTAGATTTCACTCGGTTTAGGAAATATCAGAGCCTTTGTAACCGTTCAGTAAAACACATAGGTGTTGAACACCCGCTGTTCTTTCGAGTAAGAAATGAGCTTTAGTTTGTAAAGGCGCGAAAAGTAATTTATTTAGAATTTTCTCCATTTGTTAAGCACACACAAGTGAAATTGAGAGTCAAAATACTATTGGTTACGGGTCTTATATGACAAATGTTCTTCAGTAAAAGCTCCTGAGTTCTGTCTGTAGGAGAATGAGTCAAGATCTGCAATGAACGCTATGTTCCTGTGACGAAGATCTGGTCCACTTGATGTAAAAGATTCCGGAAGGTAGCAGGGCACCTCTCGCTTAGCCACAGAGCTAAAATGCCCCCAAAGCCCCTGTTACATCGCTTAGCCAGGGCTTTAAGTGTTCACACTTTGTGCGATGTTTGCTCAAACATCATTTGCCCGTTTGGCCGCTAGCCTTTGGTGTGACAAACATGATGTTCAGTTGAACGAAATGTTCGATCGTTTAGCCTGGGCTTGAGGCGAGCGCGAGAAGACCGTTCGGACAAGATTAATTGAGTGTGATATCATACATTCATTTCTTAGAACCTCCATTCCCCCCCGTTTCGTCTCAGTAGAGCCTCTACCTCGGGAAGAAGACGGGTGATTTCACTCGCCTCGATGCCAAAGAAAGGACGGAAAGAAAGAAAACAACCAACCAACCAAACAAACAAACAAAGAAACGAATAAACTAAGTGCGGTTGCGATGAAAGAATTATAGCGTCCAAGGATCGCCACCGGTGGTTTTCGGAACTCGCGGCTTTTGAGAATTACTATAGGAGTACCAAAACTGCTGAAACTCTCAGTATCAACAAGGGACTGTGTTAAGGACAGGCGCGTACTTTTTACGAATCTCGGGATAGTCCGAGAAAATCTGATTTCTTAAGAATGATGCCTACTAATTCAAAGGTAATTTTGCGCGGTTTATGACTATGCAGGAAAAGGAGAACAGTCATGGTAAGGTAAGGGTGACTATATGGAGGGTTAGGGTTATGTGGGTGACTATATGGTAACCTTTACATGAATTGCTTGCCGGGATAACTATGCACTTTTTAGAGATAATCAAGCTTCAATTTCTAAAAAAATTCTATACATTGTTATGTGTGTTAAAGCTTTTTAGAATGATTGTTGCTTCTGAGAAATCTCTGAAAAATGCGTGGTTACCCCCAATTTTCTCTTTGGATTTCAATAGACCTTGCTATGGTCTGTTTTTTCCCGCGTAGTCATAAACGACACCAAAAGACCTCTATAATGGAAGCATCGTCCTTGAGCGCTGTAAAACTTAACGTACTACCTATGGAATTCTGTAAAAAAAAACACACACAAACAAAAAGCAAAAAATCAATACCTGAAAAGTCGATCAGAGGGAATATGGCTTCCTCTGGAATATTTGTCAGTGCCGTGCAAACTTTCTCTAGTAACAACTTCAATACTGCCAAGGAACAAAAAAACGTGCTTTAGCACCATGTTGACAAGTAACAGAACAGGGCCGAAGTCTAAACATACCTTTTCCTCTAGCTTTGGTTTTTCCAGCTGTCAAAGACTCGCAAAACGTCTTACGGCAGTCTTGGAGCCATTGCAAGCTATTAGAAAAGAACGAGGAAGGCGATTATTGTAAAAGAACCTTCATATTCCAGGGACTGTGTTAAATTTTGCGGAGTGAAAACGCAAGCAAAAGATGCCCTTACGTGCGAGAGACAATTTCTTGAATCTAAAACTAGATTGTAAAAGATCGAAAGCTTCTCCCAAGTTGTCAACTCTTGGTGTCAGTGTTAGCCATAGGTGTTAATGGATAAACTGATTATCAACACAAAATTCTTAAAAATAAAACTTCACTTGCCTGTCAGCTGACATTGGTTGACTGCTCTCCAAAAATTCCAAAAGAGTGTCACCTGAAGTGGAAAAGTAAACAATTCTTCGGGACTCATTACTAATTAAACTACTAAGAATCTTATTCCTGGTATGTACCTTCTTCAAATGCCGTCATCTTGGAAATTTGTTCGACTGGGAGATAGTCCTTTGGTGGAGGATAAGAAGAAAACAAGGGCCAAGGGTAGGGAATATCCACATCCTGCAACGGATAAACGAAGGATCATTTATTTACAAATTTATGGCATACAGAAACAGAAGCCAAGGGATGAAATGCGTAAGAGTATAAGACCCCATATTAAAGTAGACCACCAATGGTACTAAGATGAAAATAATGATGCAAATTAAAATGTGGTAGTAATAAATATTAACCATTATAACAATTAAAACACTAAGAGAGTGAACTCTCGTTCTTTCGTTCGTTCGGTAAGTCGCTCATTCGTTCGTTCGTATGTCCGTTTGTATTTTCGTTCGTTCCATTGCTCGTATCACTTGTTGAAATACAGAAAGAATGTTCTAATTACTTGCAGTAGATGACCGGTGCAGTGCTGTTAGGAACAAACACAAACCAAAACGAAAACAACACAACACAAAACAAAAGAACGAGGGAACTAACGAATAAAAGAACGAACAAGCCATTAGCTTAGCTGAACTAATGAACGAAGAACCGTTCAACCCAGTTAAACTAACAAACGAACAAACGGAAGAACAAACGTTAGAACGAACGAACAAGCGATCAGCCCAGCTGAACTAACGAACGAACAAACGAAGAACAAACGATAGAACGAACGAACGAAAATACCAACGAACGAACGGACATACGGACGAACGAACGAACAAACGAATGAATGAGCGACCAACCGAACGAACGAGAGTGGCAGTGAGAGAACGATGAAACAAATGAAGTAACAAGCGAACGAATAGAAGGAACACGGTGACCTAACGTCCACTCCCAAAATTTAACAAGCGAAGCGAATGGAATAAAGATCTAATACATGGATGAATAAACGAACGGAGAAGTAAGAGTATCAATATATGTAACATATATTTTGAACTGCGGATGAAAGATTAAATGGAAGAAAAGATCCTCGCAGTTAGAACGCAACTTAAGCAGTTGCGAAAAGAGAGCCTGAAAAAAATTCGAACGATGCGAATTTTTAAGGCCACTATTAGTTACCTCAGTCAAGGTCCTACCAGGAATGATCCTCTCTGATGCACCCCCAACAAGATACGTTTTTACCAATATATGGTTCCTTTCCACAGAACACATGTCGATAATGTAGTCCTTGCTGAAATTATACAGAAAACAAGAAATACCACAGCCACATTCTAAACTCGAAGAGCACAATAATAAAACAGGAATTTACTGCTCAATGGCACTGTACAGTACCAGATAAATTATGTTTCTGACTGTACAGATCTGACCATAGGGCTAAATAAACAACAACAAACTAGTTGTCCCGTTTCCGTGAACTAATTCAGTTTCACGAAAAACAGCTTTAGTTATAGCGGAGTAGTTCTCTGGAACAGCCTGCCCTGTGATGTGAGAGAAGCTAAATCTCTAAGTCAATTTAAAAGATCAGTTAATCTTCATTTTTAATGTTAGAGTATACACGGCATTCATGAAAAACACGTTTTAGTTAGATCAGTAGTAGTTAGTTTTTGCATTTTGTTTAGGATAGTTAGGTTATTTTTAATTTTTATTCTCCTGATGGATTTTACCGTGTTTAAATAAAGAACTGTTCTATTCTATTCTATTCTATTCTATTTCATTCTATTCTATTCTATTCTATTCTATTCAACACAGGAAGGCAAGGCATAGTCACATTTAAGCTTTTGAGTCAAGACTCAAAACGTTCAATCAACACATGGTCGTATTCTAGGATGTCATCCGCAAACTCAGACGTTAGCATCGCTTCGTACAGCATAATTAACCGTTACAGGCATTTTGTTCGATAGTTCATACTTTCATTCGAGTAGTCACACTTCAGGATGTTATTGAAAGATTCAAACATTAAAACCAAATTAGAGCCAATTAAAATGTAACAGTTTGTCATATTTTAAGCTTTCTTCCAGGCTCAAAAATGAGTAACACATTGTACAGCGTTTCGGGTAATATTAAAACAGCGCCACAGTATGGTATTAGTCTGATTTTTAGACATACTGTTTGAGAATTAAACTTCAGGGCCCGGTTGTTCGAAAGCCGATTAACTCTAATCCACGATTAAAGGTTAACCGAGGTTTTCATCTGGCTCATTAAAAGGTCTACCTCAAAACTGAGGGACAAAAATCTTTGTGAAGAGTCTTTATTGGTTAGTAATTAAACTCGAATCAAAGTTTACGCTAAACCAGGATTAGCTTAGTCGGGCTTTGAACAACTGGGCCCAGTAAGTTATTTTGAATGGTAATACTTTTAGTTCATTCACAGAGAGGGGTTTGGCCCATGCAATGAAGTCTTAATGCTTAATTCCTAGTACTCTCACCCGTTGTCCAATCTGTTGTCCAGTTGGGATTGTAGCAGAAGCTCTTGAAAGCGGTAACGACACTCCAGAAAGAGAAACGTGTCCAGACATGAACACAGAACACTTAGCACTCTGATTAAAAACAAAGGAAACATACGACAGAAATTAAACTCAATGGGCCCGCGACTGAAGCAAATTATAGTAACTTTTGTGAGACTGTAGAGGTGCTTACCATGGGCTTCTGGTCAAAGTAATGCATTTTTATTACTCCTTTTGGGATTTACAGCTGATGTTCATACATTTTGCACGTTATTCATCTTCTGTTAAGACAAGCTAAATCATTCGTATTTATGCCGAAAATTTCCATCCGGGTGGTTTGCGTAAATGGTAAGTACCCTAGATCTCTGTTGAGACGAATATCTCGAACGTTGTCAGAGGAAGAAGGTTCAGTGTTTAATTAAACTGCGGCTCCGCCGTGCTGTTCTTGATAACAGAAAAAATGTTTCAGCTGACGTACCTGAGACCAAAGTGATGCGACTGTTCAAAGTTGAACAATGAATGGATCTTCTCTTCAGAGTCGATCATTATGAAACGATCAACAAAATCCTGTGGACCGAGAAAGATGCTTAAGCTGCATTGAATTTAGAGAAGAACGGTGTACAAGGAGGATGTGATTTTCTACGTGGAGAAAAATTGTCCCAAGGCACTCAAAGCAACATAGGGAAACGCTGACCGAGTCAAACATGCTCCTATCCAATTATTTATGACCACATTCAGAACCTCAGCGCGCCTTTTCCCTTTGGTTTTCTTCTTTTTAGTAAGTCAATACAGACTCTTTTATCCAAAAGTCAACTTGGATGTAAAATGACTCTGCAAAACTCATTTTAAAACGAAGGACGGCACACAAAAGAGTCGTCCCACCTCAGTGCCAGGGATACCCGACTTCCCAGGCAAGGCAACCCCTCTTGAGACGAGCTCACGATCCTCATACAAACGGTTTAGTTACATTGGTCAAAAAAGTAAGGAGAAACCTCGCTCGTCCACGTAGCTCGGGGGGTTGGGTCGGTTGTCTCAGCTACATGGAACAACTTTGAACGGGGCCTATCGGAAGAACCTCCACTCTGACAACAAATTCATGGTAAATTGTTGGAAATAATGCCTAAATTCTAAATTTTAGTATGAAAAGTAGCAACAACATTGAAGTGTGCTAAAAATTAGACATGATTATCGACTATTTTCCCTTTTAAATTCCCCGCGCACCGCCATTTTGGATTTTATGACCTGATACAGTTGCCGCTATTGTTAGAAAGCAGAAGTTCTTTGGTGTGAAACAATTGGGTAACCGTATGACGTCATAAAATCCAACATGGTGGCGCCCGGGTAAAGTAAAAGCGAAAATGGGCGATAATCAATTCCTGTTTTGAACGACAAAGTCATATTATTTCCATGTTTTCCGACAAAATTTGAAATTAGATTGTATTTTCAACAATTAAACGTTCATTTATTTCAAGACTGGAGGCTGCCGTACTCACCATAATACACACAGGCGGACAGTACGCTTCTCTGCTAGTGATGGTCTCTTCCATCTCAGAACTAGACGTGGAAGGCCGGTACGCATCAACAAGGACTTCATACACAGCAGGAAACGCTGATAACACGCTTAACAGATTGTTCAGAGACTGTGACAAGAAGAATGACACTTTGCAATTAATGACCGTTCTTACGGCAGGAAATCATCGAGTCTTGTTTCGTAAACGATAAATCGCTGTTTTCAAATATAAGAGAGATTTAAAATTGCGTTTACGGCAAAGGGTAGAAATGAACACGTGACCATGTTTATCCTACATTTGTCGCTCGCTGTTTTCAGTTTCTTAGTAAAATTCAGTTGTTTTGCGTTAGCATCAAAGGTTAGAATTATTTTACACTATTCTCATCTATGTACCCATTTCTTCAAGAAAACACAAACACGAATCTCACGTTTGCCGTAAACGCGATTCTCAGTCCCTCTAATATCTCCACTTTCAGTTGCGTTTTTGAAAATTATCATCATAACCTATAGTTAAATAATAAAATGATACGGTATGCTCTTTATTAATAATAATAATAATAATAATAATAATAATAATAATAATAATTATAATAATAATAATTATAATAATAATAATAATAATAATTAGAGAGCTTTAGATTGTCTAGCAACTCAACAGTTTTTCTTTTTATAGTTCCTTCAGATCGCATAGGTTACGCTGCGCGCCCTATGTGGTTCTATTCCATACGTTTATCAACTGCACATAATAATAATAATAATAATAATAATAATAATAATAATAATAATAATTATAATAATAATAATAATAATAATAATAATAATAATAATAATTAGAGAGCTTTAGATTGTCTAGCAACTCAACAGTTTTTCTTTTTATAGTTCCTTCAGATCGCATAGGTTACGCTGCGCGCCCTATGTGGTTCTATTCCATACGTTTATCAACTGCACATAATAATAATAATAATAATAATTATAATAATAATAATAATAATAATAACAATAACAACAATACAAGAGAGTGCACAGTAATAAGTAATAATTCGATGTTGAGATGCCGAAGCCAGAGGCTTATATGACACAAGTCATACATAAGATTGATCAAGATTGTGCAATTACTTTAGAATTTAATATATAACTAGCTAAATAAATGAATAAATAAAAAACTAACTAACTAACTAACTAACTAACTAACTAACTAACTAACTAACTAACTAACTAACTAACTAACTAACTAACTAACTAACTAACTAACTAAATAAATAAATAAATAAATAAATAAATAAATAAATATTAAGTCAGTAAGGCCGGTGAGACATCATTCTAACTGGTTTTCATTAAACAAAAACTAATAAAATAAAACGAATGCAAATAAAAGTGGCTACTTAACAAGCAAATTTAGGCACTTCCTATACTTAACAATTAGATTATGAGCTCGAAATTTCTATCGCGTGACAGTTGATGAGGGCGAAGCCCGTATCAACAATGACACGATAGAAATTGAGAGCGAATAATCTAATTGTCTTAGTGTAAATCTACTAGTCGTTCAAAACTTAACAACAAGACAGATTCACGTTTTTATTGTTAACAAATTTAGGCACTTCCTATACTTCACAATTAGATTATGAGCTCAAAATTTCTATCGCGTGATAGTTGATGAGAGCAAAGCCCGAATCAACAATGACACGATAGAAATTTCGCGCTCATAATCTAATTGTTTTAGTGTAAATCTACTAATCGTTCAAAACTTAACAACAAGACAGGTTCACGTTTTTGTTGTTAACAAATTTAGGCACTTCCTATACCTAACAATTAGATTATGAGCTCGAAATTTCTATCGCGTGATAGTTGATGAGGGCGAAGCCCGAATCAACAATGACACGATAGAGATTGAGAGCGAATAATGTAATTGTTTTAGTGTAAATCTACTAGTCATTCAAAACTTAACAACAAGACAGATTCACGTTTTTATTTTTAACAAATTTAGGCACTTCCTATACTTAACAATTAGATTATGAGCTCGAAATTTCTATCGCGTGATAGTTGATGAGAGCAAAGCCCGAATCAACAATGACACGATAGAAATTGAGAGCGAATAATGTAATTGTTTTAGTGTAAATCTACGAGTCGTTCAAAACTTAACAACAAGACAGGTTGACTTTTTTTGAAGAATGATGTAAATAAGTCACGCATTTGTAAGGTTTATTTATCCCTGTCCTCTTGTTAACCGGCTATGGCCAGTCAAAACCGTTTTCCCCAATCTCAAGTTTTCACTCGAACAATGCACTTCACAAACCTTTTTGTATGTTCTGCTGTCAATACTGTCTACATGCTTTATTCTTGGACGAGCAGGTTTCCTGTCCTGTCCGCCCTCAAACACTGTCCAAATATCATGCACCAGGCGCTTCAGAAACCCTGACAAGATAAACAGTACGGGTCGGTTATTAAAAGACAGTTAAGACGGTGTTTAACAAAACCACGTTCTAAGCCATTTTCAATTTTGCCAACAATCATATCTAAACATTGGCTGCTGCTGACAGTAACAAAAAGGCTTGCATCCCAGACTAGAAAACTATTTATCTACTTAAAATAAACCACTTATAAACAGATTTGGAGGCCCACTGATTGTCTTAAGCCACGGCCCTAAAACTTCAAGACAGTATAACAATTATCACCCATTGTAGTCACGTCTCCGGCATCTCATTGGCCGGTACCATGCAGCTTTTTCGCCGGGAACGATCATTTCAAGTGTAGCCACGTCGAGTTTGTAGTTGGTGCATGATTTTGTATTCAAATTTTAGTTAACCGAGTATTCGGAGTTTGGTGCGATTTGAAAAGCGATTTTAAGCATGATCTCCAATCATCCGTTTGAACAGCCGGCGATTTTCGCGCCGTTTCCGGTGATATGATTGTCATTTGATGCGATGGAAGAAACGCGCATTTCATATCAGCATATGCGGTGCCCTAAGGGAAGCACTCCCTGGTAACTTTGACGTGAATTGGGTTCATTCACACTACAAGCGCTCTTCACCAGCCAGTGAAGGTCATTTCAAAATCGTAAACAAATAAAATCACCAGTCGAGTTTGCGGTATTGTCATCTATGTACTTATTTTATCAAGAAAATACCGGGAAGAAAATATTAAGGGATTTCTCCAAGGAAGAACTAACTATAACTACTTTTTAGCGACTTCTATAACACACAAAAACTTGAAAAAATTAGCCAACTTTTTCAAGTTGTAATCCATTTCCATCAGAGCCATCCGCAGCCAAACATAACTAATGCTAGTTTCTGTGCACTAGTAGGGTTATTGTTAACAAAACTGAACCGTTATTTTAAAGATTCCATTGATTAAAGTATGCTTTTTGGCCATTCAAAGTAACACTAAAATAGGTGACACTGTCTCTTTAACGCGAATCTCACGTTTGCCGTTTGCCGTAAACACGATTCTGAATCTTCCTATCATCACAAGTTACAGTCAACTCAGCTGTCACTATTCCTCACTATTTCTTACCTTTCTTTTCCAATGCAACCATCCCCGGAGCTGTGGCGGCAATCTGTGTAACCATCACTCCGTAGCCAAACTTCTCACACTTGCTGACCTACAAAAAGAATTAACATCTTTTCCTTGCAGCAACACGTAATTATAAAATCCGTAACTTTTCACTGACCAAAATAATGAATGCTTTTGTGGTAAAGCAGCCTGCGTAACTTAAGGAACTTTGACAAAGTTTGGCGGTGCAGACGCGAGGGCACTGGGGAGCAGGCTCCTACGCCGGATCTTAACGTTTAAACGCGCCAAAACTTTGTTTCCATGCGAACGTATAAAGCAAGCTGCCCAGTACAAACCGCAAAAAGAAAGCGATTAGATGTTACTTGAAACGGCTGACTACAATGTCAACAACACACACAAGAAAATCTTTGTTAGGCCTAACGAAAAACCGATCAGAAAATTCCTTGACTGTTCACTGGCTCTCAAGTCCACTTTAGAATTTCCCTGACATGGTGCTTAATTCCTCCATTTTTCCCCAACCTGTTATGATCGTTATTTTTGCGCATTGATAAGGGTTGACAAATGCAATGGAGAGGTATTACTTGCCTGACATAGTGCAAGGCCAAATAGGCGACAGTGTTGATAACAACCGACCTTCTTGTTATTGTGTTCATAGTTAGGAAGCGTTTTGTCTCCTAAACAGCCGTTTTCCGTGACCACCAAAAGAACAATTGCGAGGGAAACTAGAAAGTTTTGTATTTTTCTCCATTTTTGCACGTGACTCCGGCGGTGAATATCGCGAGCATTTTTCATTGTGATACTAACCAGTCAATTCTGCACGCCCTATTTTCCTGAATTCGAACTCTAACAAAAATAAACCGGCTACGAGCGATAACGCAAAATGTAGACGGCAGACTGATCCTAACGGCGGAGGTGGCGAACTTGAAATATACAAAATGGCTAGAATTATAACTCAATATATATTTTAAATTTGCCCGATATTTCAGTTTCCAACACAAACCTTCCTCGGGGGCTGAACGAAAAAAAAAATGTATATTTCAAGTTCGCCACCACCGCCGTTAGGATCAGTGTGCCGTCAGTAGTTTGTATTTGAAATAATTTGCTAATCCAGATCTACATGAGATCCGGCATCACTCATCGGTTTGTTGCTGTGGTCTTGCAGATTAATTTGTAAGAGAGATAATTCATTGATGCACCAGGACACTATATCATGTAGTATGTTTTTTGAAAGGAAAACACCAGCAGAAAACCCTTCCGCACCTGTAGCTTCTTGTTGTATCTCTCGTTCATATAAGCCACACATTCGTTCATTTTTCCTGTTTGCTGTAGAAGCAGCAGTCCTTTAGGAGTCCCGGCAAAATTCAGCAAGTTGTCAATCAGTGAGCTTTCCCATACCAACCTAAATGGATAGGGTAAAATTGGAGATCGGTTAAGAAAGATTAGTACTTACGACCCGTTCAAACTAGGTGCCCGGGTCCGGTTCTCGGGCACTGGCTCTAGTCTGAACATAGCTTTATTTTGGTGCCCAAGCAAAAATCTCGGCACCCTACCCGGGCATGCGCACTACCTCAACGATTAGTACTCGAGCACGGGGCCCTGGCATGGGTACTGGTCTGAAAGGGATTTTGTCAGTTCCCGCGCTTTTTCCATGCCTCCCTACGATACAGTAAACAAAATGGCGGGCGCTAAATGGCTCAAATAAGAAGATGCTCGGTCCCAGGGCACCAAGGAGTCTTACGACGTACTTTTCAGTGCCCGGGCACAGAGCCCTGGCACGGGTACCTAGTGTGAACAGGGCGTAAGAATTATTGTGCCACGAATGGAAAATTGAGATGTTCAGCGGTGCTATTGAAATGAATAGAGAAAACAAACAAACCAGCCAAACCATTTGTACTTACAGTTCCTCGTCTTGAATAAATTCTGGTGATGCTTCGTCAGACGTCAGTTCCCCTTCGGCAGTGGACGCTGTTTCATGCACCTGGGTTGAACATCAGTCAGATAATATGAAAAAAAAGCGGTTTATTCTGTCTACTCCCACCAGGAAAACTCCGGCACTAACTAAATAATTGCTCCATTTACTATTATTACTTTTATTCTGTAAACTAGTGTAAAATACTTTAAATCTGTTACTACATAAAGTTTTTACATGTCCATATTTCTAAAACTTGTTCTTGTTACTTTTCTCAAGCCAAGTGTTCCTGTATTCGTCTTGTCCCACCTCGATTGGTTTTGTAACTATTTGCGGGACAAGCCATTCATTCTTTTGTTTTTCATATAAATTGTTGTTGTTGTTGTTGGCACCAGAAACAGAGCACAGAGAGACGTTTGATTTGGCAGTAGTACGACGAAATAACTAATTTATTGAGGAAAACCTAACTGAATATTAAAAGACCCTCGAACTGCAGCTACTTCGAAACGTAACACGAAGCTCTCCAAAAACAACGTGTTTAATTTTGTTTGATTAGTGACACAGGAAGATACTACGGAGCAACTTGAGTTGATTACATCTCTTCCGTAAGTAAGGAAACCCATTCTTATAAAATTCAAAGTTTATAAATGTAATGTGGCGAGCAAAGCACGAGTTCATATGCTGGGATCACTGATAACACCCACGCCTGTCCGCCACACACAAAAGACTCAAAACAGCCCTACATCCTCGGGTAAAACCGAGACCTCGCACGATCACAGCAAATAACAATGTTGTATAACATTATAAGGGATCTTCAGATCAGAGAACGATATTGAGTACGAGTACGACCTTCAAATTTCAAATCAGTCACCTCCCCCAGAACTCTCGCTACTTTCACCTCCCCAGAACTCTCGCTCCTTCCTGTTGATTACCAGCAGCTAAGGTCGGACCCTAGAAACAAGATTGGTATGACAATTGTTTATCTCAACCAAGCAACTAGATCTGAAAAGTCGTACTCGTAACCATCCCGTACTTGTAGTTAAATCTGAAGGTCCCTATTGGCAAACCTGAGGGAGTGATCAACTGTCCCCAGACCCACCTTAATCCAGGCGTTGGCCACACACTGGTGTAGTTCATAAGGACTAAGTACCATAAGGCCATCACATGTGTTGTACAGTTGTCGACAAACGAACACAAACCCAGAGATAACCGCTTTAGAAGGAGTTCCTCCTGGTAGCCTGTCAGATAAAGCTTTTTTGGCAAACTGCGCTATCGTATGAGCAGGGGAAAACCTAAAGTACAAAGAAGAAAACAGCATGCTTGTTTTAACTTAACCCTCAATCCTGTGTGAACCGGCGAGAGATAAAACCAAGCAAAAAAGAAACTACAGTCAACTCTCGCCTTGCGGACACCTCGCTATTACGGATAACCCGATAATACGAACAGCAGCTAAATCCCCGGCAAAAATAAATTACAGACGTTTGACTGAAATAAATCCCCGCTATTACGGACTCTCGCTATTAAGGACACTAACTTGCCGTCCTGAGGGTGTCCGCAATAAAGGGAGTTGACTGTATTTTCTTTTTCTGATGCTCGATTTGAGCTTATTTCACAACTCTGAACCAGCCTGAGGTTATGCTTATATATATCCTCATGCTTATAAATGCACAAGCATGATTTATAAACAAAAGAAGTCAACAACACAGCGTGTCCATATGTCGCCTTAATCTTATGCTTGTGTTTATAGCATAGATGAAACGTCCTCGTGTTTACTCTAGTTCTTATGCCTGTGCAATATCTCACAAGTGTGAACCAGGCTTAAAGGGGAAGTATCACATAAATATTTGCTGTCATTTCAAAACCCACAAATGTTTGTCTGTCAACAGAAACAACGAAAAAGTTGTCAAGTTTGTTATAAATCATCACCCCAGTGCAATAAAACTGTCGATTAGTGCCTCTGGCCAGAGAGAGAGTAGGCCGGTATGGCTTGAAACTTGAGAAATAATAGGCTAATGATTTTTCAAGTTCTTGCATTTTGTTTCCAAAATGCGCTAGAACAGATCACGAGTTGTTTCTTTCAAGAATTGAGTTGATTTCTTTCCTCTCGTCATTCTAGAATTATTTGGCAGCTGATTGAAGGTCTTAATTCATCATTATTTATAACAAAAGATACCAAAAACCCCATCATTGGTACTTCCCCTTTAAACACCAAGGTTCTCAGAGTGTGTTTTTGGCATCACTGTACCATACCTGCTTCTCTGCCATCTGTCCTGAGTTTCTCCGTATAACAGTTGTCTCTGCCCAGTTTCAGAGACAGCCAGGGTGGCCAAAACATCAGCTACCAACAGTAACGTGTTCTCAGATCCTGCACTGTCACAGCTGTCGACACCCTGAAGAAAAACAATACTTGTGAGCTGCAATTGTAACAATCCAGAACCTGATGTAATGGCCTACATGTAGCTCCCACGAGTCTCCTGTGGCTCATACTGTAGGTAGAGCACGCGAACTAGTAATCGGAAGATCATAGGGTCGACTCCTGTTAGGAGAACTCGGATTTGTTTAGGGCTACACCCAACATTTTTGTTTTACAGAACCCAGTATACAAGAGAGACAATAATGGCAAGAACCTTCAGATACGAGTTAAGAGTCTTCAGTGACTACTTAGTTACATGTACTTTTCTTATCAATTTACTTCCTTTAAAGGGGCACAGTATTAGTTTAACTAGAGGTGCCACTCTACTCTCCTTTCCCCTATTTTGTCTATGTTTTTAATACCTCCAACTTTTGTATTTTGTGCTTACATAACAGTAAGAGTGGAGAGTATAAATAAAAAAAATGTCCAAAAGAAAAAAAAAATGTCAAAAGAGTCTTCAGTTGTCGAAAGACATAGCATAGGAATGGAGGGTAGGAATCAAATCACTGACCTGATAAAGTTTGTCCTACAGACACTACAGAGAGGGACCGGAAAATAATGAAGTTTGCAAGAAAAGTTTATGAGTTTACTTACATCAAGCCATGACTGCACAGGTGACAGAAGACTGGTTGTAATGGCATCCTACAAAATAAACACATTTTTCTTTCTTACGATCGTGATTTTTAAGTCTCTCCCCGATGCAGAACAGGCTTTTATAGTTTCTGTGCAGCATGGTAGAGATGATAGTCAAGTAGAAGGTTACTCTAATAATTTAAAACCACTTAAATATGTACTTACAAAGTGCACATGCACAGTGTAAGTGCTAAATTTACCAACTCAAGAAACTACAGCAAATGACAACCCGATGTTTGACTGATTTTAACCTTTGTTTGGGTTAAAACAGAAACTGTTTCAGGTAAACAGAATATTATGGATATGTGGAATACTCTACCTTATGAGGTCCGTTTGGCAACAAGTATTAGTATTTTTAAATCGGGGTTTACGGATTTTTTTATTGAATAACTAGTTGTTTGTTTGTTTTGTTTGTTTCTTTTATTTTATTAATACTCATATATACATGTATATTTTTCTGTTTTATTTCCCCCTAAGCTTAGTTATCAGGTGATCTGTCTTGTATGTGGTCTTGACTCTTTTACAGATCATCCTTATGGCTCATATATATATTTTTCTTATTTTCATTATATTTGTGCCCTTAAATTGTAATAAATCAATAATAAATAAATAAAAACTTGTCACAAGCTAATTTGTTGAATTCAAGCATTAAGGAATTCAAAGACTAAAAAGATGAGAGTGATGCACTGCCCATATGTATATTCCAGGCTAGAACAGACCCCAAGGACAACAGATATTAATAGTACAAACATGCACTCCCACAAGAAACCAACGCACATGCAAAAGAAATACTTAAAAATTAAATATACTGTACCTTACAGAGACACTCTTTACTAGCATTAGTACAGCAAGCAATCTTCTTAAGTACATCGCAGACCAAGTATCCTGGGTGAAATTCCACTGTTGAGGTTAAAGAAGGACAACTGGATTATCCAACTGGAATTTAACAATACCCTGAAGTTGCCCAACCTGAGAGAGAGTTGTACTCCAAGGAAGTTTTGGTGCGGGTACCACCCATTTAAATCTCTCCAAATCAAGATCACCCTATTTCAGACCAAAATGCATGATTTTCACTTCATGACAAGGAATAATGTACCTTGAGTATTTGGTAGTTCACTTCTCTACAAAATCTCTTTGTTTCATTTAATTATGATGAACATTTTACCCTGTCACGTTTCTGGCTTTAAAATCACTCCCATGCAGTCTTGACCAAACAAGCAAAGCTATATATATCGGTTTTCAGGCCAAAACTACTAAAAACTCATAACCTTTAGGGTAGGCCATACCTGCATAAAATTATAGGTTACATAACCTGACAGGGGGTAAACCCCAAATCCTGTGATATTGTAACAATTTGAAATGAAACAGTTTCCTTATTATTTTGATCTAAATTAAATTTATTAGAACACACAAGTCATCAGTCCCACCATGGAATCTTCACATTTATTTAATAAATATTCTGTGATGCAACAAAAATCCTGAGTGATTTAGGGTCTTTTTACATCCTGGCAATCTTGTACTTAGAGTCCTCAGGCTCTTTGGCCAGCGGTTGGTCGCCAGGAGAGACTCTGGGAAACTGGAATTTTATAACCACAGGATTTCTGCAGTAAAACAATGCAAGCTGTTACAGAGCAGCCAATCAAAAACTTACTTTTTTTCAATTTCCCCAGAGTCTCTCTTCAGGTGACCAACTGCTGGCCAAAGAGACTAAGGACTGTGGGTACGAGATTGACATCCTGACTGTTAAACTACCAGTATTATTGGTATCATGGCTGTTGTAACTATGCTTTAAACTAACAAATCCTCACCATCTAAGACAAGTTTGGCACTGGAACTGGGCAACGCTGTACACATAATCCTAATTAATGCAGCCAAAAGACTGGAAATTGTCACAGTTTCTGAAAATTGAAAGACAGGTATAAATAACCTGTAATCACATTAATAAAGAAATAATAATTGTAAGAATATCACTTCATTGTACATGTACAACAGTCACAAATATTAACATGTTGTTCAGAAGTTAATCTCCTTATTATGTTTTAAAAAATAAGACAAACAAACAAAAAAAGAAAAATTTCTTTATTTACAGTAGTGCTAGAAGGTAGTGATATAACTATATAACGCTGAATATTGCGCTCTCCAAACTGCTTCAATTTTACTGGTCATTTGAAGAGACCACCAGAGAGGGGTGGCAAATGTTCACACGTTGCAAAAACAAGTCATCAAAAACAAGCCTTCAATAAATTGTCAAATGGCAATCTTTATGATATCACTAATCAATTTTGAGATTACATAGGAATCCTGGTAAAAGTTACCTTCAGTGTCTGGTAACAACACTGGGAAAAATGCCCTCCCACCGCTGTACAAGAGAACTCTACCAAGAAGGCACAGGGAGTGAACAAAGTAGATATACTCCAGGTCTTGGGAAGTGTAAAACAGCCCATCATTCTCATAATCTGCTAACAAATCAGATCACTATTATAATAAGAAAAATAATACCTTATATCTTAGGACAAAAAAAAAAAAAAAACAACCAACAAAAAAACAACAACAAAGACATTCAAATTATAGAAAAAATAATGTATAAATGACCAAGTAGTACACTCAGGCACACAATGTCCTACATGCAGCAGTGTTGCAATGCAGCTTGAGATTGTTTATAGAGGTTGCTTCAAATTTTTTCAACATCAAAATGTGTTCCCTGGCACGAAGGTGGTTACATGTGCAATCTGTATTAGTTTTTTTTCTTGGTGTTCTCTATAGTATTCAAGTTTAGCTATGTTTTATAACCTATCCTGACTTAATGATCAATGCAGCCACTGAAAACCACCTTCGGTAGGCAAGTAGGCTCCCTGGATAAATGTTATTATGGCGCTGTAAAGACATCATCTTCCTCTGATTACAGGGGCACCCAACGGATCGTTTCGGTAAATTATCTGTTCGGAAGGCCCTTAATTAATCCCCTAAAATTTTCTGAGGGGAATTTTCACTTCGAACTTTCGTGATATGGGAAATTTAAGGCCTAGTGTTTTCGGATTGACAAAAATGTCGTTTCGGGGCCGAAAAAGGGTCAGCTAAGATTTTCGGAAAGGAAATAAGACTTAAGGTTTTCGGGAAATGGACGAAAATGCCCTAGTAGTTTCGAAAAGACTCAAGTTCCCCTAGAATGACCAAACAGATAAAAATATTATAGCGCAGCCTAAAATGAACCTACGGAGCTTTAAAGGCTCTCCAGATAGCCTAAAATAGCGTTTCAAAGGATCTGAGAGAAAACTGTCGTTGGGTGCCCCTGTTATTATTATTATTATTATTATTATTTTAAAAACTTCATGACATTTGTTTTTTTCTTTTTCCTTACAAAAACATTATGCTTGAAAGTAGTCTCAGTTTTTTTCGCAATTGAATATTTAAAAAAATTATTACTGAAATTTTGCTTGAAAATATTATCTTTTTTAATCGAAATGAATTGTAAATAGGTTTTTAATAGCTCTTTTTTATATACTTTTAACTTGTAAATAGCAATTTTTGTGGAATATTTTAAAAAAGAATTATTACTATTTAAAAAAATTATTATTATTATTATTATTATTATTATTATTATTATTATTATTATTATTATTATAATTTATGAACAATTTGTTACTGTTGTCTGTATTGCTTGGCCTTGGCAGTGTCAAAAATTTTGTAATGTATTCAATACCACTTCCAACAATACTCACATAATGGTCTTCAGTTTATTTACTAAGAGGAACAAACCTATCAATCTTAACTAGTCAATCTCCATCTAGGTGTGCAATTTGGTCACTGTAATGTTAGGCAAAGTCTTTTTCCCAATAAGAAACAGCACTTTTAATAATAGGACTCACCTCTTTGGTCTTCATTGAGCTCCATCATTTCCAAGGACTGTAGGGTTTTACATGTGCTTGAGAAGTCGATACAGTGACGAATGGCATCTGCTAACTACATTGAACAACAACAAAAGTCAGTACATGGCTAGAGAATGAGCTGAGAACAGATTTAAATTGTGTCAAGTTTCCAACAAAATTGATATAAGATTAGAGAGATTTAGAATTGCATTTACAGCAAACGGCAAACGACAGAAATGACCATGTTTATCCTTCACTTGTCGCTTGCCGTTTTCAGTTTCTCAGTAAAATTGAGTAGTTTCGCATTGGCATCAAAGGTCAGAATTATTTTGCACTATTCTCATCTTTGTGATTATTTCAAGATGATATAAACGTGAATCTCACATTTGCCATTAGCCATAAACACAAGTTTAAATCTGCTTCTAATGACTCAGAACATCTTTGACTATATTTTCACTATAATTTATCCAAACATTATAATCTGGTACAACAAATAATCTTACCAAAGAGGGATGCTTTTTGAGTTCTTTAATTGCAACTGTCCTGCTGTAATTACCATGCTACAAAAATAACACAATCAGTGATTAAAGGTCTTGCTGCATTTCGACGAAACAAAATTAATTTGTTTGAGAAAGCACAATGTCCTAGTAAGCTGTCTCCATGGGAAACTAGATTCAGATCTCTTCAAAATAATAGGAGTTACCTGTGTTATTACAAGTACATGTTCCTCCACCCACTCTCCCCTCCCCAGCCCAGACCAGATGTGACACTAGTTTATCACAGGGTTATCATCAGTTTCTATAACAGTTTGGCAATAATCACTCTACAAAGTAACACCTTTCGAAAGAATGAAAAATGCTTCTTGTCTTGAGGTCAAGCAAGAGAAAAAACTGCCTTCTATTGGCGATCATCATCTTCTCATTTTAAGTAACAAATCTTACCATCCAAGTTTTGAACCAAGTTGCCCTTGGGTCGACCAGAGCTAGAAAGTGTAGAGGAGTCATGTACTGCAGATCAGATGATCCTAACCCAGGAGCAGAGCTTGCAGAAAAGAGAGTGAATGTACTGTCCAGAACTGATTCAAGAAACCTAAAGAAATAGAAAACATGGAAATGTAGGCATGTAACTTCAAACAACACAAGTCTATACAGCAATCACCTGTATTCACACTTTGAACGGGAAGGCTGGTGTGCACTTATGGGTTATGGTCAGCCACTGATTTGCAGACATCTCAATACTTAAAAGAGGTCATTATCATGGTCCGAACTTAAGGCGGCTCACCATAAGTTTGCAGGGACACGTGTGTTGCTACATGGTTTACAACACCAAATGAATGTCCATCCAGCTGTTTCTAGAAAGTTCAATCAACTAATCCACTAGTAAATGGGTGAAATATTTTGACTGAGTTATCTCTGACAGTAATAAATAATAATAATAATAATAATAATAATAATAATAATAATAATAATAATATAATAATAATAATAATGACTGTTTATTAAGAACTCATTGCAGTCTGTAAGGCTAAATTACAGAGTTACAATACAAACTAAAAGATAGAAATGTATGTGTCAGCCATTCAAATTCAGGATGTGCTGTTCAAAACTTGCGTGATCGAGCTATCTTAAAGCTCCTTGACCATGAATAAGAATTATGAAAAATTAATAACTCCTGTTATTATATGGAGCCTCCGTATTCTGGACTCTAAGCAGTGCTCCCACTATGCCAATTATAGTGGAAGTTGACTGTATCAGCAGCTGTCATTTGCTTATAGTTTTAATCTCATTTGCAGTTAAACTATAATAATTAGTTCTAAAGGGCATAAATCACATTTTACAAATAACTATTACCATTAGAGGCAGCTGGCTGCTCAGTGTTCAGAGTATTTCCAAGTAGAGCGTAAACGTAAGTTTATGATCAAAGCATTCTCAAAAATAAAAATATTATTAAATGAATTAATTAAATGAAATAAAAAATGACTTCTGGTCATTGTTAGGGATGACAGCCAGCACATGGAAACTTGACTAGAAACTTACCACTCTGGATATCTGATCCAGAAAGATGCAACTTCATGTTGAAATTCATTCAGTAGCCTAAACTGTAAAAAGTACAACAAATTTGTTAAACAATGTGAACTTAGTTTAAATTTGTCTTTGGTTTGAAATTTGTGTTTAAATTTGAGTTAAATTAAATTTGAGTTTAAATTTGTCTTTGCTAATAATTATTATTAGTTTTTCTCTGTCTCAGATTTGAAGGGGTGCCTAGAAAAAAGCCCTAAGTGACTTCTGATAAACTGCTAGAATCTCCTTCCAAATTTTCTTATTTTCGCTTGTGAAATAAAAGGAGAATTTGACCTTACATCAAAAGTCACTTAGGGCCTTATTCCGCACACCCCTTCATTTATAGCCAACAAACTAAATTAAAATCAAACCAGTCTGACCAATCTTTTTTAAACCAAAAGCAAATTCAATGCACAACATACTGTACATAAGACGTGAGCCATCATGAACTGGACTTGAGGTGAAAGACTGATTAGTGACCATTTCTGGAAAAGGCAGTCCATTTTCGTAAAAGCAGATCTTTATTGCATGGATGGCCAATTTTCTGGGTCAATGGTTAATTGTGGGAAATGCAGTAAGTTTTTTCTGGGATTGGATGGCCATTTGTTGATACTTCGTGGACAAAATTGGTGACCCACAATTTTATTCTACTCACTCTCTTGAGCAGTCTCTGGTTACTTCTAGTGGACACGTCCAGGCCATTTTCTATGTTTACCCGGTGGAAATTAGAATCAGTGAAGCAAGAGCAAAGGTGTTCCGCTGAAAGGACAGGCAAATGCAAAAGGTTACAGTTTGAAACCACAAGCATCAACAGAAATAACAACACATGGAGATGCCATGTACAGAGTACACTGTCTGACTGTGTAATTAATTTTAATGCCCTTCTTAGAGATAGCGGTAAATTTCTCATTTTTCCTAGATGAACTTGTCATTAACAAAAAAGAATCCACAATTCTGTGCAATTCATGAGGGACTGCATCAAGGTAACCTTGACCACTAAGACAGATAACGTGCACAAATGTCCCAGGAGAGATAGGATTATAGCACCTAGGAAATTATGCAGGCTACGAGTCTGTTGCATGCAAGGTTGTGCATACAGTGTGTACATAGCTCTGCTGTAATGAATCAATGTTTTTTCCATACCAATCATGAGTTAGGAGCCACAGATTACACAGACCACCTGTCAATACCAGTTAGTGTATATCCATGATCACCCACTGGATTACATCTATTATTCCAAGAACTGTACGTCACCCAATTTTGACCAAATCACGGATCTCGCAAAGCGTACCCCTCTAAGAAACTGATGCATGAGGGGCTATAGACTGAAGAAAACCGTTAAGTACTCGCTCATTATTTGCACAAGCAAAGCAAAATTGTTCGTGGGATTCTAGAAAGGACACTACACACAGCTACACAGTGTATACATACCGTACATGGCTTCAACCTTACAGAAGCTTTCAGATACTGCAAAGACAGACAGCTTACCTAAGCAAGTGTAGATCTCTTTTGTTACATGGGCAGATGAAGCCATGAACATTCTTGCATGAAACTTAAGGCTTTTGTCCTATAAGAAAAAAACATACACAAAAATTTAATTGGAATTGATTGAAATGATGATACAAGGTTGGTATTACAGTCAACTCATTATTTTGCGGACACCCTTGGAACGACGTGTTAGTGTCCTTAATGGCGAGAGTCTGTAATAGCAGGAATTTATTTCAGTCAAATGTCTGTAATTTATTTTAAATAATTATTTGCTATTTCAATAGTCAGTGACAGCCATGTTTTCAATTATTTCAGGACTACATGTACATAATATTCAACTAAATCTTATTGAATCCTCAAATCAATCTTTAGTTACTAGTTTTATTTACTTTAAAAAAGTTTGTGATTGTCAGTTAAAATGATCACTTTTTTATGTCTTGAGCATACGCTACAATCAAACCTCATGTAAGCACTCAGACACCCTCAGGATCAGAAAAAGTGCCCGCTTATTAAAGAGAGGTAACCACTTATGGGAGGTTCAAAACATAGTGCTTGTATGAAGCTGAGAACATGACCAAGTGTCCACTAGTACGAGAGGTGTCTGCTTACTGGAGGTGTCCATTAGCAGCGGTTTGATTATTATGTAAAGTACAAGAGGTTTAACTTACTGCAAGCTGTTCATCATCATCGGCCAGTGCAGCTAACAGTCCTTTCCTTATTCCTTCTGAGTTCTTGCTTGTAAGTTCATCTGACAGAGGAAACTGGTACAGTGTGTTCAGAGCTTTAATTCGCACCTGTGGAAAGGATTATGATAGTATCATATGAAACCATGTCATTAAACAACTACCCGCATGCACTGGATGGGTCACATCGCAAGTGCTTAACTCATGACAAGTACTTAATATATGTGCCTGGGTATCTAAATTATTGATTGATACCTCCTTACACCAGAGGTCATAGAAATTCTGGGAGGAGGTGGTGGTATCTCAAAAGCCATTGAAAGTTTCTGAGGGAAAGTAGGACACTGGAAAAGAATTATTTTCAAACTATTGGTTGCTATAGGATGCCTCAACACCCTTCTTGCTAAATCTGGGCTGTAGCTGTAGCCAGCATCCAGCTAGTACACCCAGCAACTACATGTATAGGGAGACTATTAAATGGAATCTCAGAATTTTCAGTTTCCAGCTAAAGATCTGGCAAACAACCATCACCAAACTAAGGGTCTCACATCAAACATGCTGACCACTTGACTCCACTCTGATAATCAGAGTTTACCTTGGAATATTTTCCTGACCAGTATGTATTTCATTAGGATCTACAATCATGTTAAGAGCCCATCATAAATTACTTGACTTACATTTAATGGTTTAACAGGATCAAGATTTTCTGCAATCTCACTAAACTTCTCAGGTGACATGTTAAACATGTAGCCAGTCTGAAACAAAAAATAAGCAAAAAAAACCCTGCCTTTTATTTTCCACCAGAACTATATCATTCCAAATAATTTATTTTATCTTTTAAGCATGGTGCCTACTAATTATTCAAAGGCATTTTTGCCCGGTTTATGAACAAGCAGGAAAAGAAGGTCTTAGCAAGTGTTATTGCAATCCAAAAAGAAAACTGGGGATAACTACTCCTTTCAATAATTAGTTAGCAATCAGTTAGAGCATCTTGGACCATGCCAAGATGTACAGAAGGTATGCGCAGTAGCAAAAGGAGGAATCGTCCTTCAGTTGTGACCTTAAAATCGGGTTCTCATTGAATTTTAGAGTAGACAGCTACACTGTAGGAAGTACACAGCTCAGCAAATGAGTGTTTACAGGGGTGCTTACCATTTACATGGAAACTCGGAAATTCCAGTCGGAAAATCAAATGGTATGCATCATTCCATAATTGGACAACTTCTGAAATTATGGGCTTTTGGTTAAAGTGATGCATTTTTATTACTCCTTTAGGGATTTACAGCTGATGTTCATACATTTTGCATGTTATTCATCTTCTGTTAAGACAAGCTAAATCATTTCGTATTTATGCTCAGAATTTCCATCCGGGTGGTTTGCGTAAATGGTAAGCACCCCAGATTTTGTAGTCAGCTGTCAGCACCTAATAGATCCCTGTAAAATGTACCTAAAATAATAAAATCAAAACTTATTACACTTCGCGCCAATTTTAATACAAGTTTCTCATTTAAAGATAATCTATATCCCAATCTGTTTAATTAGAAGATTATGCATATACCTTCACAAATGAGACTGAAAGGGAATAAGATGTGATTTACCTGACCAAACGAAGAAGACATGGATGAGTCTTCATCACTGGAATCCAGTGATAACCTGAACGGTGGCATACCCAGACGGCCTCTGTTTTCTGTGAGCTCATAGTCAGATGAGCGGAGGCGAGGATTCTGGGAAAAACTCTGGATCTGAAAATCATTTGAATTGTATTCAATGTCTGGGCATGTGTGAAATGGCCGAGTTGACTTTTTGTTTATTTTTAATAAGGGGCTGTTCACTGTCAGAGTATCTAATTACAGGATAAATACCATTGAACCAAGTGGTGATTACAGAAAGTTCGTTCTTCTTACATTATTTCTGGGAACAAAAGGAACTTTGCATTAAGCTTGCAAGTTACGGTGTAATTTTGATAGGCCAGTTTTTCTTAATGCTACATCTTTTCCAGTTCTCTAAAATATGCTAGCAAATAGCAATAATTGCTACCCTAATTCACATTATTGGTCCAGCTTACTTCACATTAAATTTCCTCTCAGACACACCCATTAAACAAACAAGGGAAGCCGGCCTTGTTGTGTTCTACTTTTATGGAAAGATTTTGAGTGCACTGGCCTTCGACTGACAGGGATGTCATTAAGAACTGGCTACCAGCAAATTTCACTCTCTGAAAGAGATCTTATCAGCGGCTGAAATTTATACAGAACACAA
Organism: Pavona decussata; assembly: GCF_977016875.1. Lineage (NCBI taxonomy): Eukaryota > Metazoa > Cnidaria > Anthozoa > Scleractinia > Agariciidae > Pavona > Pavona decussata. Next base: position 1,367,824 of record NW_028145734.1, read on the forward strand.
ATACGTGAGGCTAATTCTAAACGTGCAGACCAAAAGAGCTGGCTGAGTTTGTTAATGTCAGCCTGCTGAGGTATTTCTTAGCTACATCCCTGAACTGATCCCCGACGTTTACAGTGTATAAGACAAGTAAAACCATTTAAAGAAAACATACCAGGGCATTTACAGCATCCTTTGTATCTGCTAATATTGACTGCTGCAGGTTGACAAACCTGAAAGAGCAAGCCATATTTTTGTAAGACTAAAAATACGTAGCCTGCGAACGCAGACGCATTTCCGGCTGTCGAGATTCTTTCCGCTGAAAAATAACGTCTGCGTACCCGAGCCGCAAAACGATTTCCATGACGTAGAAAATCTAAGCCAATCACCGTTTAGCTCATAAAATCAAAGAACCACCACACGAGATTCGTGCGCGGTGTACACGTTGACTCGTGGAAGAACAACGGCGGGCAGTATGGGAGACGCGTTTAGCAAAGTTTGCAAGGTTTTCGGTATTGGAAAGTTAAATAAGCACCAGGAGGATTCAATCAATTATGTTGTAGAAAATGAAAAGGATATTTTTGTCAATTTGCCGACGGGGCTTAGCAAGTTGTTGATTTATCAAGCGTTGCCCATAGTGTTTTTGTCTGTGCAGTCCACTTGTGAGAAATATATTGTGGTCGGTGTGCAATTTTGTATGTTAGTTCTGTGGCAATTGTTTAGGTTTATCGGCTCGGATTCACTGCAAGATTTCAGGCAGCGTTTAATAAATGTTATCTGTGAAGGCATATAAAGAGGTCAATAAAGGATCTGTGATTTCGTTACTCGTGATTTCATGCTTGTTTCTCCATTGTTTTGTGGCTTAGCGCAGATCCGGCGTTAACAAATGTTGGCGGGCCGGCCCGGCTCTACGTACGACTCCTGCAGTTCAATTGATAGTAAAGCATTTATAGCTTAGCTCTGACGGCAGCCCAACGGCTAAGAATTATCAGAAAGAAACCCCCATTCTGTTTATTTGGGTATTTTCCTTCATGATCAAGATCAACTGATCATAAGCAGAGCTAAGCTATGAATACTTTATTATCAATGAGTCCTGCAGTTCGCAAATAAATTGATAATAAAGCATTCATAGCTTAGCTGTGCTTAATGATGTTTATCTTGATCATGAAGGGAAATACTCAAATAAACCGAGTGGAGGTTTTCTTAATGATAATTCTTAGCCGTTGGGATTAGTTTTTGAAATGCCATTGTGAATGCTAACTCGGTCGTGTTTGTTCGTCGCGTGGACCACTCGAGTACCAATCTATCATGTAATCTAATTGGCCAACGAGAAAACAAAAGCTTCTACGTCACGGAAATCGTTTTGCGGCTCGGGTACGCAGACGTTATTTTTCGGCGGAAAGAATCTCGACAACCGGAAATACGTCTGCGTTCGCAGGCTAAAAAATACGTGACTCGCTAAACCTCGTGAAGCTAGGGCTGGGTGGACAGTTGATTTGAAGTGAAGGAATGGGCTAAGCCAGAAAGTATGAATTGTCTTGTTCTTTACATGCCTATACATGACTTGCTAAATCGTGCAAAGCTAGGGCTGGGTGGACAGTTGATTTGAAGTGAAGGAATGGGATAAGGCAGCTAGAAAGTATGAATTGTCTCATTCTTTATGATAGTGATTGAGAGGATAGTGCCGACCCTTGTGTAAGTTGTGTGATCACACCCACTCTGTGCGATGTCATCCCCACAGACTGTGGGAGTGATACACTGTAATTAGCAGGACGTTAGGCATACAGTCCATCAGAAATGTCAGTGGAAAACAAAATTCACCATTGCAAGTTCCACAAACGGCGAGTTAGTACAGATTCTATGCACCGATAAAAGCTTTCATTTGTGGTAGTTTTGCAATGCTGCAGCTCTGGAATTAAAAAAATCCTGTTATTGCACCTAGACATCTGTTGAAATGGCTTTTTTTTTTCAGACTGTTTAAACAGCCACTGGTTTTTAAAATTCACGTGATGATGACTTTGTTGGCAACAAGATCTGTGATGTTGAGACTTATTATAATAATAAATCTTCACTAATTGAAGTTGCCTTAAACATCCTCATTTAATACTTTTCCTGGAACTGCACATTGCCTACTGTGCATGCTATTCACAAACATAAACTTCACAAAAGTTTTTTCTCAGGAAGACAAGAGTTGACAACGAGTTAAAATCTATTGACTGCTCATTCAACATCACCAATCTTGCAGCCAACAAAATTTCTGACCACATTATCACATGCTTCAAATACACAGCTGAAACCAACAATGCATTAAAGAGGAGCTAAAAAAAGACATTTCAATAGACGTCTGGAATCAAGAGAAAAGTACAGTGCATGGTTTGTCAATACAATCTACTTTTCTAAAATTGATCTCTTATTCTATCTACTATAATTACTTTTTCATGCATGGTGAATATAGTATCTATATAAAGGGATTAGCATAATTATATATAATTATTACATCATATTAATTTTTACAAACTGACTCATTGGATAATGCAGTTCCAAAGTTCCAAATGTATGGTAAGAGTATGTGTCAGGAGGAAAGAAAATATCAATAAATCAGCAAGATTTAGCAATTTTTCATGGCTGTTTTTAACAAAACAATTATTACACTTGCACTTGTTGGATACAAGATGAGTATAGCCTAGTAGCTATCATCTTGTATCCGAGGCGCACTTGTGGAATAATAATTTTTTGTTAATAAGTACACAGCTACTCAGCTTAAATATTAATTTTATTTTTAACTCACTCTGGTGAAGCTATAATTTCCTCAGTTATAGCTGGCATAGAACTGTTCCTATCTCCTTCTCGTCCAGCCAACCGTTCCAACTTCTTGTCAATCAACGGTGTAAGGGTAGTGTCAATACGGCTCCTAAGCTGTCGCACAAAGTCATACCTAGTAGAAAATAAAGATTTTTGGTAAAATTAAAAGAATACATTCTGTTGTTTGAAAATTATTATAAACAAAAAGACTGTATATGGTCAAACTTAATGTTAGCATACAGCACTAAATACCTAATGATTACATAGCTAACCCTGGAACTAATAAAATAATATTATGGGTGAAAGAAAAAAAAAATGCATATTATATGATTTATTCCTCGTTCTGTAATTCATTGTTGGTGTGGGCAAATAACAAAAATTAAGTTGTAGTTCCTCGTCCACTGAAAATGCATTCCATCAATATATTACTTTTGTTATTTTCATCCAATATGTAAGCTTATATATAATCTTTCCAATAGTTCTATAAAATTAATATTTTGTCTTGCCCTAGCTGACCTATTTTGGTGTACGTAGTTGTCATATTTGTCTCCTGATTTCCCATTGAATACACAGTCAAATACACAATTCGAAATATACAGTTTGCTGCATACGAAAAGCGATGAAAGAACAATAAACACAATGAAAAACGATCTAAGAACGCCAAAGAAAATAAGTTAAATTAAACTCACGAACCTGTGGAAATTTTCATCCGTCGCCTCCAAGTGCGTCAAAATGTCCTCTGCCGCCGCTACAGAACCAGCTTCCTTTATAGCGGGTTCTAAGCTTAAGATGAGCTGGTTTAAACTCGCAAAAAAATTGTCGTGATTGTCCGCATCTTTTCTTTCCATGTTTACAGCCCGCTCACCACAAGACTTGGTTCTTTGCCGCTATTTTGGTTGATAAGGAACTCGATTTATTTGTCGTTCCCAGACTACCGCAGGTCACCTGGATTTATCCCACAATGCCTTGCCGGGAAGTGCGGGAAGGTTTCCTTTTCTTTCTTTCTTTCTTTCTTTTTTTTTTTGCCCTTCCTTTTTTCCCTCTGTTTTTCTTACTCTGAGTTGGAAGAAAGAGAAAACAAGCGCCTCTGGGACTAGGGTCAAGATTGAGGATCGAAATAATCAGTGGATCCCGTTCTCAAAAACAGGAGAAACCGGAATGCAATCGCGCGCGGTCCTCGCGCGCGCGAAACCCGGGCGTACAGACTACCATGGCAACCTAAACTTGTTTTGTTTTGACAACCAAACAAACTTTCCGAAAAGTGCTATCAGTAAAGAAATTTTTTGCAGCTTTTGAATACCACATCTCTTTTTTTTTCTTTTATGGCATTGCAAACACAACAAAATAAAATTTATGGCGCAAAGTTTTTTTGGCTTCGTTTTGTTCCGTGTTGTTTTTGAAATGTTAAAAATTAAACTTTTTCCTTGGACTCTCTTTTAATATTTTTCGAAAGTTCGGGAAAAACGCTTTTTTTCATAAATTGGAAAACCCATCAACTCTTACCTTCTTGTTTCGCATCTACCGTTCTATCCGAAAACAGAAAGCAAACAACAGGTTTGAATTCCAGGTTCTTGATTATCAGTGAACGAAACTTTTTGTTCCGTAAGAAACGCACAACTTGTCCGTTGCGCAAAAAAGAGCGAAGTGAATGTTTAACGTCACAGTCAAGACTTAATGACGCAGTGCGCGCGATGCAGGGATATTTTTACGCGGCTTAAAACTAGGCGGAGAAAGCAGAACTTAGCAAGTGCTCTCGGTACCCAAAAAGGAAATTGGAGGTAACCATGCATTTTTCAGAGATAATAAAGCTTCAATTTGGACAAAAACGCCATACATTGCTTTGTATTTTACTGTTTTTTAGAATAACTGCTGCCTAACTACCTCTAAGAAATGCGTGGTTGCCCCCATTTTCTTTTTGGATTTCAATCGTCCTTGCTGAGATCTGCTTTCCCCGCATAGTCATAAACCACACAAAAATACTTCTTTATTAGTAGGCACTGTCCTTAAACATGTTAAAAACGCTTAATGTCGAACAGGGAAACGAAGGCTCAGGGGACGAGATTATGTAAGCCTGGACTACCGCATTTTCGGTCATTTTCAAAAGATTGCGCTTTCGCTGTCTATGCGGTTAGCTTTTTGAAACATTTCATTCTGGAAACCATTTCCCAATAAAAGGAAAACTACGTTTTCGATGTGATAAGGGGATTGGGTTCTAAAGAAACTGTGGTGCTACATCGGCGGGGGAGCTGAAACGAATACGCAAATGTATTTGGTTTTATCAACCAAGGCAGGAGTAAATGGGCTCCTGACTGAGGTAATTTGGCCACCGTGTAAAAGAGATTCTAAAGCTGTTTCGAGCGTGGCCAAATTACGTAATTTTAAAACTCTGTCTATAACCAACATTCGTTTTTTACTGATGTGTATGGTTATCCACAGAACATAAAAAGGGGAACTAAAAGTTTGCGTTTTCGTTATCTCTTTAGTCCGTTTTAATGGAGACCATTTCTCGCGAAGCGTTCAGCTCTTTGAGAAGTCGACTTGCGGCGAGTCTAGCGTCTTCGTGGACGCGACGGCGTCTGTGGACCCAGTGAATTACCCCGCTTTTTTAACAAAAAAGTAAAGGCGTGTGCAAGGAAAAGTTCGAGTCGAATGCCGGTCTACCTTCACGCAAGGTAGTTTGTTTGTTTGCTTGTTTCAAAGGGTCCAAGCCAGGGAGATGGTAAGTTAAGGGTGACTATATGGAGGGTTAGGGTTGGGGTTAGGTGGGTGACTATATGGTACCTTAACATGAATTTCTTACCCAGGGAGGAGTAAATTCGAGGGATATTTGTTTTCTGTCCGTTTCTGAGAGGTTGTATTCAAAATAAAGATTACACGTGAAGAGGAATTACATGAATAAGGAGGTTCCGCTATTTTATTGAGCAACCTTCACAGGTCTTCTTCAATGCACAGCACTACTTCAAAGTGACTAAGAGATACTGAATATTTTAATATTAAAAAACTTCCACTAAGCTCGAAAATGTGTATCTACTCGCCTAAAAATGTTCGACTTCTAAAACTAATTTGACGGTGCGCAAATTTATCACGTCACAAGCGATGGCCGTGACTGGAATAGATACTAATTACTCTTAAAAGCCACATTTTCTCTGGACTCGCGAATTTGTAAGCGTTCAGACTGCCTATTCACTCATTAGCTAGATCTAGTATTTTTCCCGATCAAGTCGTGTCATTTTTAAAACGCGCGAAACACGAAATATCCATTCAAGTCACTACCATCACGTGAAGACGCAAACTCGTCTCCAGGAAGAGAGAAAAACCATGAGAACGAGGCTGGCGATTGCGTACTTGGTTGGTATTGGTTTTAAACTTCCCTGTACAACAAATTAATTGTTAAACAATTCAATAGTAAGAGTTAGAATATTGACTAATCCGTTCACAACGAGAGTTTAACCTTGAGTTTTCCAATAAAATTTTAAGGCTCTTATTTAAGCTGGCTTTGTCGGTTATCCGTCTGATAAATTAAGCACCTTACCCGGGTTGGGTCACTAATGTGTGCTGTGTAGAGCACTCAAGGGGACAAAAATCGTTTGAGAAAGGGTAGTTCAAGATAAAGTTTCTGCTTTAAATAGAGAGCAACTGGTGTTCAAGATGGCGGCAGTCTACAGTACTTTCACGCACGCTGCCTCGACCCCAGGCGTTGAAAGAGTGAGAAGAAAGGGCGCAAGTTTTGGTGGGAAAAAGTCCCATAATACACTGCGCACCACAAGCAACTTAAGGATGGATGCCTGGGGACGAGGCAGATTTTCACGGATAGTACTCGGCCACTGCTGACGGGCACTTTTTACACGATTTGACAAGTGCCGAAACTTAAGTGATGCCCTAGGCTTCCAGTTAATTAAGAGGCAAAATAGTCCACAGAGGAAAGTAACGTTAACTTGCTCATAAAAAAGAGGTTCCACAATATTTGAACAAAAGTTCAGACTAACACCTTTCATGACGAAGTTCATTCAGTGAGCGGGATTCTCGAGGTGCACCATACCAGATAACGTATGATCACAAATGAAAATTTGTTGAGAAAAAAGAATTCAGCTGTTGAATTTTGATGCCAAAGGCGACGCATACTAAAATACCGAAGTCTTGCAAACTAACTAAAATGACGTTAATCACTGCTTCAACCACCTCCCTACAGTAAAAACAAACGTCCCATCTCATAATAAATAATTGACCATTTTATGCTTTATAATTACAATAATAAATGTACAAATGGAACATTCCCACGAAGTTCCCGGCTTAAAGGTTTCGGTGCCATTTTTACGTTTCCCATTTTGTTTTTCTCCCATCCACTTTGGTGGCTAAAACCTCAAATCAATTTTGCTTAAATCCATTGTAAGAATAATAAATGTATTGAATTAAATTAAATTGGACAATTGGCAAATGCAAGCGTAGTGTGATCTAAAATTGGATGAAAACGAAGCTAAGTTGAGTCCCACGTCAATCGTGATCAAAAAACGAAGTCTTTCTCGGCCATGTCGATCGCCCAGGCAAACTTCTCTCGTTGCGTTTTGTTGTAAACCTTCTCCACTGGCACCTCGTGTTTCTTGCACCTAGGAAACAATAACAAAAAAAATTGTTTATTTAATAATAATGTTGATGAAGAAGCAGTTGGTCTTTAACCTTGGGTATCACACGACCTACTTCCCATGAAAATAATACGTGCTTTGAGTCTCATTATGAAAGCGAGGATATGTGCAAAGTTTTTATTATAAAAATTAGTTGTAATGGGCTCCTGGTTTTCGCTCATATGCAAACAAAACTAATTTTCAAATGAAAAGCCAAGTTAGCATTTAGCCTCGCTTTCATAATGAGGTTCACAGCAACCCGAGACCCAAGGGTCAGATGTAGGAAAGGAACAAAAATTTCTCAGGCAACCTGAACGTTTACAAGACGGGCAGAGAAACCCTCCAGAATCTACTCTTACCATATCGATTAGTTCCAAAAAGGTTTGAATTTCCCGCTACGTTTGTCCAGTACATGCCTAGCACTGTAATAGGGCATTTCCGAGTTGCTGTGAACCTCACTATGAAAGTGAGGCTAAGTGCAAAACTTTTCATATGAAAATTTTGTTTGTTTGCATATGAGTGAAAACTAATTTTCATAACAAAAACTTTGCACTTAGCCTCGCTTTCATATGATGTTCAAAGCAACTCGAAAATGGTCTATTCGCTCGCGCTGCCTTCATGCCCAAAGAAAACAGCCTCGGAGAATTTTAACAAGAAATTGGACGACTCATCTCCGAGATAGACATGACAGATAAAAGAAAAAGCTTCAAGTTTTTGTTTTCCTGAATTATTATCTCCGAAATAGGAATTTGTAACAGAACAAAAAATCCCCAGACATTTAGATTGTGAAATGCGTAGACAGGGAATCACTTACCAAGCTACTGTGATTCGTGGATCCAAATAATTTAACTTAGACGTGCCGAGTGCAATCTCTTTGTTTTCTTCCTTGTCCGTAGCCGTGACTTCCAGTTTAAACAGTTGATCTTCTAGTCTTTGCGTCTGGGCTTTCTTCTTCTCCAATTGTCTAATAAAAAAGTGAACAACAGGGTTTGAAATAATTCTCAAAAAGAAGTTCCCAGAATTTTCCAAGGACTCGTGCAGATTTCCCAGGAATTCAAATAATTTCAATTCCCAAAAAATGATAAAATTTAGAAAATATCAAATGTTCACCTTATCTTTTTCTTTGTGCTATGGTCGTAAAAACATGGACATTTCATCTTTTTTTTTTTATTTCGTTTAACCTGCTTAACCCTTTAAGCCTCAGTGGCGACCAAAATCTAATATAAGAAAATTGAAGAGCCATAACCAGCATTCATGATGATTAAAAATTAAAAACGTTCTCTGGTTATGCCTCAATCATTGACAAATCCAATTATTGCCACCTTAAGACCCTTGCGTCGTGGCATACCGCGAAAACTGTTGACGCTGACAATAACTCATGCCCACTCCCTTATTCTTCTAAACAAATAATGTTTTTCCCACTTACACCTGTATTGTACATTTTTCGCATTTGTTAGTCCTTATTTCATATTATCTTCATATTATTATCCGTTGAAGATAACAGGGCGGTTGTCTAAAGCTTATACTTTTTCAATTTTTTAACCAGAGAACGTTTTTAATTTTTAATCAACATCTAATTTCTCCGCTGCTTGATTAAACATTTAAGTCAGGAGAATAAAGGAAATAATCACCAAAGATGAAATGCCTTGAATTTTAGACAAAATCTCCCAACTAGTAGCACAAGAAATATATGGAGGACAGTGAGAAGAATATACATGTGATATTACGACTTTCCTTCTCTCTCTCTACCATAATAAAATCTGTAAACAAAGCTGGCCTCCAATACTCACCCAAAGAACATTTTGAATTGTGCGCAACTCCTTGGAATTGCATTATACATCGATTCAGTTTCTATTTAAAATTGAGATTACATGAACAGACGAAGGGAGAAATGTATAAACTGATAGTCACCCAACCAACAGCTCATTGTATTTTCCCGTTTTAAAATCACCTACTTTTTCGTTTTTTCGTCCTTGTTTTCTTTAGCCTGAATCTTCAGCGCTTTGACCTCTTTCTTTGCCTCCTTGATTGCTTTCTTCTTCTCTGAAATCTAACAAAATAACGAATACTGAAGAAAATGTACATTTGGAGATCTTTAACAGCCGGTGTTAAAGCGCGTCTTTTATCTTGTGTGCTCTGTGATCCGGCGGCACACAAATCAAAGATAATGACAGGGGACAACTTGGAATTTAAATATTTAAAACTTTGTTTTCTCGCACATAACTAAATATTACACACTACATATACACAATAGGTTTGGTGACGGGGAAGCCTGAATTTGAAGCTGGGGGCTTTTTAGGTCTAGGATCCCCCTAGCTTAGGATATGACAAAAACTGAGCGACAAGAGGCAGTATTTACGATATGAGCTAATTATAGGGACGGACGATATAAGAATTACATTTATTCAGCCGTTAAAAAATGTTTTAGAAAAGGTACGGGTATTAACTAAAACCACAAATACAATAAACAATAGTTACACTGCGTACAAAAATACATTGTACAAAAGCTACAGTGAACAGGAGAGGAAGACAGAGGGAACTTTGGCAAGGTTAAGAACGGAACCTTTAATGGCTTAACCTGGGTACCTGAGGTAATTATATTTTAGTGATACCTACTTACGAGCAGGTATAATTAGGCAAGTACTTTTTACTAACCTTGTTTTGAAGATTAGTCATCGATTTGTCAAAAGTCTTGGGAACTGAACGCTAAAAAAAAGAAAAAATAAGCATAGATGTAAGCAGATTTCTAGCGAGCCGTAATAAAGGAAATTCAACGCAGTCACTCTCAACCAATCGCGAAAAAAGGAAAAGTCTTGACTGAACTAACCAGAGTGGCCCGCGATTCAGGGAGCGGGGAGGGGATTAGACTGGTACCTTTACTTAGATTGAAGGCAAACTGATGGGGGAATCAATCATAAATACAGACATGGAGTCTATGCTAAGACATTGAGAAGTACTGTAACTGGTAATGAGTTGTTTTGGAGCCTGTCGCATTGCTAGGTAGGTTAAGGAGAAATGGGCTTGAACGAACGCTTCACTTTTGGAAAACTAAACGTTAGAAAGGCGAATTCTTCGAACCTGAAGAAAACGGGCAGAGGTTCGAATTCTATAGGGTTTATTTTATAGATTCGCTGATGAGGACACAGTAGACCTGCTTTGGAGTGTCACAACAGGGCACCCAAGATATTTGAACAATTTTCTCTACAATCAGATACCCAAATAACAAAAACGCTACTGAAGGAGGTGTAATAAAATCCGCGTTACCTAGACCCCGATACTAGGAGAGAGAGATATTAGTTATGCAATGCTTTCTCATGGTATACCGTGAAATATCCCACGAGTGACTTGATTTTTCTTAGTATACACACGAGCCTTCAGGCGAGTGTGTATGTTGTAGGTTAAATTGAATCCAGGTTAAAATGAATTTCAACCTAGGTTGATTTGTATTTTCCTTTGTTAAGGTTGGGTAATTTACATCTGAAACAAAGGAAGATACAAATCAACCTAGGTTGAAATCATTTTAACCTGGGATTCATTTTAACCTACAACATGTATACAAAGAAAAATCTAGTCACGATATTCACGGTATACCACGAGAAAGCACTGCATAACTAATTTATCCCATGCCACTCATTGAATCAGTAACTTTCCTGTTCGACGTTTGGTTCCAGGAATTCAAAATTAAGGTCAAACTGGGGTATTCTTAGTTGTTGACGGTAATTTTTTCTGAATGAAAATTTTTACCTGTCGCAGGCCCTTCAATCGATCTTTCGGCGGGAAAAATTTGTAGGCCGCATGGAACGCCGAGATTTTTTCATGGAATACTACCCGTTGCATACCGCAGAATATGCAACGGGTTTCTAGCTTTCCGATTGGCTGTATTCTCTATTGCATGAGATAAAAACTGTTATGCCATGATTATGATGCGCACCTGATGGTTACAAAGAATGGCCACGGCGCGGTTCGCTCGATTGTACGACAACACTTTAGCATTGACATTTTCCTCCGATTCTGTGAGTTTCTCCAGCTGATCTTGAAGCGTCATAGAGGCGTTGTATGTTCGGAAAACCTTGGCGGTCAGACCCTCCATCAGCTCTGACAAGTATTTGTTCAGGGACGTTGTCTAAAGGAAGCAAAATGTAATTTAATTGTTATACAGCATAGATCCTTTAGGCGAGCGCAATGCAAATGATGTACCTATTCAGGAGAGTAGTGCAAACTGCTGTTTGAAGCTTGTTTCGAGTGTTCACTTCATTGAAAGCACTTCTACTTTGCTGTACATCACATGGTCTTTAGTTTTCACATTTTTGTCCCAGCTGACGCAAAAATCCAAACCGAAATCAGAAACTTGATCATACTCGAAGAACCGATGGAGGAGGGGGGTTAACAGGATCCAGTGAAGTGGATCCTTTTGAAAGGTGCAAGCCTACATACCAGGGTCAGGAGGAGGTCAAAACTGGTCAGTTTACAAGAACCAGTTTTGACTTCCTCCTGGACCAACTATCAGCCCTTGGGTCTCCAAGGATCAAACTTGATTAGCTCAAAAAACCAAACCCACAACCATGTCGTTTATTTGATAAAGGTGGTTCTAGCTTTTTTCACCGGTGGATATCATCAGGGTTCCTGGTATCGATGTTTGTTTAGCTACGTTTTTCACTTGAAAAATTAGTATTTTTTGTCAAGTTACGACACAGTTTAAAGAGACACATATTCACAAACGGTCATCTCATGCTTGGACAGCTCTACAAAAAACTAACCACATCATGATCCAAAAAGATAATTTCAAAATTGTATGCTAAGAAGCCCAAGTTAATTGCTTTTTAACTTAAATAGCTCACTCAAATAAAGCCATTGTTGAGGAAAAACACATATTAATTTCGTTTGCGCGATTTTGCCAAAGCTCTGAGCAAGACACATCGATCTGACGGTTGTTAATGATCACTTTCTGTCCTATTATTCCAAAGGAATCAATCGTAGTTATTACTAAATGGTTAATGAATATTGTACTCACTGATAATCTGTCAAACAAATCATCTCCCTCCTGCTTTCCTTTCATAAATATGCCTAGATTCTTGAATACCTAACAAAATCATGTATCATTTACGTAATTAGTGTTTGTAGAAGTAAATGTGAATGTTATTCGTTTACTCTCGGAACACCAAGGGTGTCCGTGCATTCCAGGTCGAATTGGAATTGCGAAGTGTTGGTTTTTCTCGGGAGAACCCTGGACGAATCGAACCCGGGCGACATTGGTGGGAGGCAAGGATTCTCACCACTGTGCCATCCCTGCTTCCTTTATTTTGTTAAACCTCTACCAGATGTCATTACAAGAACCAAGAAGGGTATTCACTTGGCCATCTTGGAAGGGGAGGTGGGGGAAACCGTTATAGTGTATTTTCCCCAACAACCATCAAAATTTGAATTCTGTCCATCTCCAGGCCTGTTTTTACGCTGTTCTATCAGTAGTATTCGAGATAGGGATCGCTATCTTTTTTCACCTTTACTGGTAAAATAAGCAAAGTTATTAATGAAATGAAAGATTTACGCGGTGGAAAGTTGTGGAGAAAGCCATTACCAGCAATGTACAATTTTAGACTGTGTTGCAAAAGCAAACTTATTAATGAAATGAAATGAAATGAAATGAAATGAAAGAGTTGTTAACAAAATGAAATATTCTTGCGGTGGAAATTTGTGGAGAAAGCCTTACCAGTAATGTAGTACAAATTTAGTCAAAGTGTTGAACTAAATGAAGAATATTTCTCTTACCTTCTTTTCGACCGGTACAAAGTTCCAGTAGCGAACAGAGTCTTTACCAAGGAAATCAAACTCAACCACATTCTCCTTGTCTTCCCATTCCGTGTGTAGTTCTAGGGAAAACCAGCATTCAATCAGGCACTTTGTTATTGTCTAATTCAACAAATAGGTTTAAGGTTCCGACTTTGGTCAGAGCGGTTTTCAGCTGGGTTGGTTTTTCCTTACTACGCCCTGTGATTGGTTAGCAAAAAACTCGCGCCATTTTCTCAACCAATGAGAAGCAAAACCAAAACCTTGTTCGCACGCGTTTTCCCGCGCTCTGCGCGGGTTACATTTATTTGCTTCCAGTTCTGATTGGTTCATTGCGGTTTTTCGTCTGTTGTGATTGACCAGAATTGCCCCCAGTGATTACTTTGGCTTTGGTTTTTACGACCCTCATTTGAAAACTGCTCTAGTATGAATAAAAAAAAACTACTTTCTCTAATTCACTTACTGATGTGCTCGACTCTCAATGAGCAGCAGCCTACAGTGTCAGCTGTTTCCTCATCTTTTTCGTGTCCAGCTCGAAGAGCAAGCTGAAAAATCGAAACCACAATCAGCTTTGATCAAAGCGTTACCCATTTAATGTCCGTTGGATCTAACCAAACGTGGCCATGTTACAAAAGAACATGACCGAAGATGCAACCAACCGTCATAACAAAACAGACCACAATTTACAGTGCAAAGTCTCAGGGCAACCTCCAATATCAACATACTCATTCTGCCTACTGTTCTTCATATAATATTATTTCCTATGGCACAACTCAGCATTTTGACCGAAAAGTAGGCGGCTCAAAACCATATTTTTCCTTGCTGGCTGCCGGCACTTAATGTGAGCCTTGAGGCACAAAGTTCCAGTAACGAACAGGAAATCAAACTCAACTACATTCGCCTTGCTCTTTTGTTTGTTATGATCACTGTGGAGAAATGCTGTTTAATCTGCAGGTTTAAATAGGCCCTAAATTCAAGGCAGTGGCTACTCCACACAAGTAATAGCATTTTACAAGTTCTTTACAAGTTTCATGCCAACTTTCCACTCGTAAAATTCTAACATTTCGCCATCCTCACTACACAGGAAGAAAATCATTGACCCAATAAGAGTAAATCTAATCAGTCTCCAGCCTAGGTCTCTTGCAAGTAAATATCTCCCCCTTTTCTAACCAAAACATAAAATACCAGAAAGCGTAATTGTTACCTTGTCAATAAAATAAAGGGCTACACCTCTGTGGAAAGAGAGAGAATTAAAATAAATGACTTAGTTGAAGAGTAACCAAACGTAGAGTTGAGGTACACCAAATTGCACTAAGGTGTTAGCATGATAGTGGCATCCCTTTGGAAATAAGGGAAAGTCTAATAGAGAGGTTCCTGGATTGTGAAAGTGCTAAAAAGATTTTCAAGTTCAACATTTATTGTGTAGATATAGGCCTTTCCAAAAGATATCACAACATTCAACAGGTGTGTTAAGCCTCGTATTAAGAAGTTGAGAAAATTTACATTTCCTTCATTCTTGACACAAAGGATCTTTTTGTAGCTGGCATGTGCGTTTGAATGGAAACAGGTCAAAACAGCGAAGAGCTTACTCAATATTACTATCTTTTGGGTCACATGCCATTTTTTACTTGTGTGTAATACAGGTCTCATTTCCCCTTACTGTAGGATTTCAAACTGTGTTCCCTTTACAGAACATGCCGTGCTCTTAAACCTGCCCACATTCTCTTTGTTGAATCCTTTCATGCTCTTGGTGATGCGAAATGGCTATCCCTGCACACCACAGGGTAATATGGTATTTTTTTGAAAAGGTCTATTATTCCTAATACTGTTAATAGTAAATTGATTAGTGAACATATACTGTGCTAGCCTGCAAGCACGCTCTCTGGGGTCTCAAATATATTCGAGACCCCAGATTGGAGAGCTTTCTTGCAGGCTAATGTTGCATACAAATCTGTTGTTCACATGAACATCACAAAGGTACATTGGGTACTGCCACATAGCTAAAGCTGTTCACTAACCTCTGCCGCAGTCTCATCTCCTTTGATTTCCAGTCCTGTTCATAGTCTTCTCTGATTTTCTTAGCGCAGTCCTATACAAACAATAGACAATAATTTAGGAGAGGAGGGATGTGGCAGCAGCAAGAGTTCTTGCCTCCCATCAATGTGGCCCAGATTCCCTTGCCCAACTCAGTGTTACATGTGGGTTGAGTTTGTTGTTGGTTCTGTGCCTTGCTCCAAGAGGTTTTTCTCCGGGAACTCTGTTTTTCCCTTGTCCACAAAAACCAACATTTCTAAATTCCAATTCAATCTGGAAAGTGTCCCCAATTAGTTCTCTGCACTAAATGCATTGACACTTTAAATAAAGCGATCTATTTTATTTATACAATATTATTGTAGATGTGTCCATGCTTGAAGCCCCCTTGTTCATTTTACTTCAATGCTTTTACATTGTACTAAATACAAAATGGAAGTCAAACACAGTAATTTTCACTCCATGTGTTCTGAGGTTTGCAGAAAACTAAGAGAATGTTACATGTAAATTCCCAAATTTTTACGGGTGGTGAGCCTTCATTTGTCATTCAGTTTTTATTGGCTGAAGAAGGAAGTACAGTACAAGTCAGTATACTTTCAAAGCAATCCCTACCTTCAATTTCCTTGCTGTTTCATACTTCTGCCAGTCCTTTTCACCCTGCAAATGAGTTTAAATTCATGACCTTTCAGTAACTTGAGAGCGCATCCCCATATTCCTCATATACATAGCAAGCATGATATCAAATGTACTGAACTGTAACTGATGTCACAAGTTGCAGCCGGACTGATCAAAGTATGACAGCAACAGAATACCAGCAAGCTGTTACAAGGCATGAATCTCCATCACCACAATATACACAATTACAGTTGTGCGGTGGCAGACTTTTCCACCGAGTTGTTTCCCTAGCCAAGACACTATGTTCCCACCCAGCCTGTATACAAAATGGGTGCCATCTAAAGGGGAGTAGCAATACTCATAGTTGCTTCATGCTGCAGAGTTAAGCTACATGTATGGTTGTGTGGGTCATCTAAAGCTCTTGTAAAACTGAACTATGGCACATTTACCTTCCATATAAGCTCTCAGAGTGTATGTACATTTCTACATGTGGGTAATGATACAATCAATTTTTGCCACTTGGATACAAAATTGTTCACTTCCAGATATGTTTCTTTGTATAGTAATTCGTACCAAAGCTTGTTCATTTCTATAACATATTATTTTATATCACAGTTTTTCTCAATAAATTGAGAAGTACAGTCATGTAAGTGATTCAATTTTAAGTCTGAATAACTGGGTCTTCCCTGGAAATATTGAACAGGTTCAAACAGCTACCACTACATCACACAAGTTTTCCATAATACATCTGTGATAACGGATTTCATTAAAATCTCACCTTTAACCTTGATGTGGGATTCAACATGACATACTTGTAACTACCTTGAATATTTTCCACCCAGCAAGCCAACCATGACACCTAACACGAACATAAAGTTATTAGCACTACATAATTATCTACATGTAGGATGCTCTGTAAACTCTTTCCTCTGACAGTAAGATGGATAGTAAGGTGACAAGACAGAAGTTTCTGTTGCCAGGAGGCTAGATTGTGCCAATGTTGTTATTACCATCAGTTCCCTACCTTGTTGTCATGAATAACCTTTTGCCACTTGTGTCCCTCTGGGGGGTCGGGAACTTTGGCACCGCTGCAAGAAAGAAATTTATCCATGTATTTAGTTAAGCTTTAAGTCAGACAGCAAGTTACTACATGTATTTGTGTGTGTGTTTCATAATCATCACTACCACAACCATCAGATCCAAGATGGCCACTGTTCAGTTCAACGAATGACATAATTTCAAGTCATATGACATCATCATCTCATTTTGTGGACCCCAAAGGAAACAGTTTTGGGGGTACTTTATACTCCTTTGGTTTCACTGCGAGAGCTTTAAGGCTCTTGCAGTTCTGTAGGGGAAGGGAGTTCAACATTCTGCCCTTCTCCTCCACTCCAATAAGACTCAGGTAGGTTAAACGGAGTTAGAGAACACACAGTTTGTTATTTCACTGCGGAAGCTTAATGCTCTTGCAGTTGTACAAGGGAAGGGAGTTCAGATTTCGGCCCCTCTCCTCCACCCAAATAAGGCTCAGGTAGGTTAAACAGGGTTAAAGAATGCTCAGATTATTATTTCATTGCGAAGCTTTAATGCTCTTGCAGTTGTATAGGGGAAGGGAGTTCAGATTTCGGCCCCTCTCCTCCACCCAAATAAGGCTCAGGTAGGTTAAACGGAGTTAAAGAATGCTCAGATTATTATTTCATTGCGAAGCTTTAATGCTCTTGCAGTTGTATAGGGGAAGGGCGTTCAGATTTTGGCCCCTCTCCTCCACCCCAATAAGACTCAGGCAGGTGAAATGGGGTTAAAACTCTGATTATTATAAATGGAAAAGCATTGAAGTACACATCAATTCCCACATACTTGCCAATGTTGATGATTATATCTTCAGGCCTAATCCTCTTTTTGAGTTTTCCCATCTTGGGGTGGTCACCACGCCCTCGAAACAAACCAGGAGGTTCAATCTTGAAGTTACCCACTCTCTGCTTGTGACCATCCATAAGACAGTAGCCATACTCTTCGAGAATTTTCTCATTTTCCTTTTTCAGCTCCAGTTTCTGTTCCTTTGTCCAGTTTTTTCTCTCCTCCGCTTTCTGCAAGAAAAATAAATAAAAGACTACTTAAGACTACGCACATCAAAACAATATTTAACAATCATCCTGTGAAATTGCGTGGAATATATATTGCTTGATACTTAGCCGACAAGGCCGTAAGCTGAGTTAGCTAAAATCAGAGGATATTCTGCTAGATTGAGTTAGGATAATATTATTATTTTATTATTCAACACATTGATAACAAAGCCCAATTTTTGACTGTGAACTCTTTAAAAATGCTTTTTAAAGCTAATTTTAAGCTGCTGGCAAAGAAAAGTCAAATGTGAAACTGAGGGCAAAATATTAAATGGCAGAATACTTATTGAACAATAATTAAACTTGAATCAAAGTTCACATTAACCCAGCATTAGCTTAATGGGCTTTGGGCTTTGAACAACTGGGCCCAGGTCACAAGTTTACATCAATAACTAGGAAAAGGCATTTCATCATTTTGTTGCCAAACCTGCTTTATCAGGTAGTTTGAGCTAAATAAAATTATGATCTTCTGTAATTAAATGGATGCAGTTTACCTTCATGTAGTATGCATGCATTTCTTTAAAGTTGCATTTTGTTAAATCCTTGATAACTTTTCGTTCTTCACTTGTCATCTCTTTCCGCCAGTCTTCAAAGAAGTTCTTGTTAAAAACAGGTTTACTAGTGTAGTCGTGGTCAAGCATCTTAGCATAGAATGACGCCACCTAAGGGTACAATTTTTGAGGTTTAGTTGCCATCATGGAAGTCTTAGAAAAAGGTTAAAGTTCTGTGGACACTTAAAGGGGAAATATCACGTACATTTGCTATCATTTCAAAACCCAAAAATGCTTGTCTGTCAGCAGAAACAACAAAATAATATTATTGTCAAGTTTGTTATAAATTATCACCCCAGTGCAATAAAACTGTCGATTAGTGCCTCTAGCCAGAGACAGAGTAGGCCGGTATGGATTGAAACTTGAAAAATGCTAGGCTAATGTTTTTCAAGTTCTCATATTTTTGTTTCCAAAATGTGCTAGAACAGATCACAAGTTGTTCGTTTCAAGAATTGAGTTGATTTCTTTTCTCTTGTCATTCTAGAATTATTTGGCAGCTGATTGAAGGTCCTATTTCATCATTTTTAACAAAAGATATCAAAAACCCCGTGATACTTCCCCTTTAAAGGGGTGTGCTTTAACTAAACTTAACTAAATACAAACACCACAGCTTGGTTGTTTAAACAGCCAGACAAGGATACTAAAAATTAACAGAGTTCTTCATCTTGTCTACTACAAAATATAATATTACGTTCTTCCAATTTTAAGATGAAGGACATTAAAGTCTAGTCAAAATTGAAAGTTAGAATGACTTTTTTTCGGAAAACCTTCAGTGATTATTATGTAATTTATTAAATAAACTGCTATCAAAGTTCACACTAACCCCACGTTTGCTTACAACTGGGTTTGGTTATCTTTGTTAAGAGGAGACCTGTAAAAATGTTTTGGTACAATGTACAATCAATTTTAATTAATTTTTGCTCTCTAAAGTGAAACCAGTGCACTTCTTATGATTGTATATATTTATGAAAAAAAATCACTTCTTATTGCTCTTTCAATAAAACAAAGTAATGTGTGTTTCAGTACTAAATATATATGGCAAAAATCAACAGCAGGAGAAATAAACACTTTTTCATCATAACTGGAATTTAACAAAAACATTGCTCAAAGATTTTTTTCCTGCCACCCTTCAGTGTAAACTGGCAAAAGTGCTTACCTCTTCAGCTTCCAAGCTTAGCTTCAAAAGTTGCCCTGTAAAAAGACAAAAATTAATTACAAACAAATGATATTATAATTATATTAATATTGCATGACTATGTTTCTTACTGTAGGACACATAAAAGAAAAGTAAAGATGTCATCATAATTTTAAATACACTAAAAAAACAAAACAAAACAAAACACTCAATCAAAATTTATTGTACCGCTCAAAAGTAAGTTACCAGTCTCGTCTCGTTTCTCGCGAGACGAGAATCTCGTATCGCGAGACGAGAATCTCGTATCGAGAGACGAGAGCCTCGTCTCGCGATACGAGAGTCTCGTCTCGCGAGAATCACTGAAGCGGAAATTTTGGAATATTACCGAGTTTCTCGCGAGAAGAACTAATGACTGAATTTCTCGCGCACTTGTCTTGTGTTGCTTTTATTTACACTGTATGCCGTTTTTAAAACGGCCTGTGCCAACGGTGGTTGATTCCGTCGACAAGTAAGTTCGCATTATCAGAGCTTATGTGATTCGAAACAATTTTGTCTTCATTCAGTTCAAAGGTTTCGATTCGCGCACAGTGTAAGAGATGATTTATTTCTTCCGTCACTTCGAAGGTTTCGTTTTAGCGAGCTCGCCGACATATCAATTTGCAATTGAAACTTTCCCGCACACACAATTCCTACATAAAAAAATCCCAGCCTCATTAAAGTCAAGTTCTGTGCCTGTATCTATTAAACAGTTTTTTGAAATAATAACCCTGACACTTACAATGTTTTTCAATTTCACTGCGGTTCGAATTTGCATACATCTACATGTATCGTGCTTTGCAAACCGCTATTGAATCGAACTTCTTTGCGGTTGCAAAGGCTTTTTCTGCCAAGAAAAAACAAAGTTGTGTATAAAGAAAATCGAAAACAGAAACGTTGTTGAAGAGCTAGCGTAAAATGCGTAGTTCTAGTTCAGAATTGATTTCAGTTTATCGTGCACCGAATTTGCATATCGACAACGCCAAGATGTCAAAGGTTACCGCGCCGCGCTTACGGAAATACGTCTGCGTTCGCTGGCTAAAGGAGAGGTGTGTTGTTTATCGATAGCGTAGTTTGCTACAGGTCGCATGATTTAGCGAAGCCAACCGAGGAACATTTTTTCTAAAACAAAGCGGCTTTGGAGATATTTATTACAACATTTGCCCTCGGGGAAAGAAGCTTTTTTTCCGAAGATTTGTTATGTTGATTGCCTTTTATGTTTATGTCATAAACTTATCCCTATTAACGATTAGCAATAACCCGCAAAGTCGTCGCTCGATTGACCCTTACATTTTAGCCACAACCCATTATTGAAAAGTAACAGATAGGTTTTTTAAATGCAAATCACATGTAAGTTTTCGTATATTTGTTTCACGCCTATGTAATACGCAAATAATCTCTAGCGCACGTACAACAGAGGCCGCAACAGTCTAACTGGTCATCACCAGCTCTATAAAGTGTATGTGTTTGTGGGTTTGCTTTTTTTTTTTCTAAATCCCTGAGAGAATAAAAGATATAATAACATACACAGCATTTACAATCTCTTCTTACACGAAGACGCTTTATTAGGTTCTGCAAATTTATTAGCTCCGATAACCCAACGTGCCACCTCCGAATAAATGCGCAATGACAGATTGATCAGTTCGCTTATCTTTGCAGCCGTCGCTCGCTTACATCGTTGAATCGCTCTGTAATAAATCACAAAGTACAGTGTATATAGAAACACATTAAGTCCTGGATCAAGTCGCTTAACAAAGCAAGCTCGATTTTGTTTGCAACCTGGTTCACGATCGATAAGCTTGCGACCGAACTCCATAATTCAGCTTGCTGCGTGACAAGGGCGTCCTGCCGTATCAACAACACCGACACTCAACTTGATATTCTCGCGAAACTCTTGCGAGAAAAGTCAAGCCTAAGTAAATGTACTTACAGTTTTTTCACCCTCTCGCGAGACGAGTTTCTCGTCTCTCGAGACGAGAGTCTCGTATCGCGAGACGAGAATCTCGTATCGCGAGACGAGAATCTCGTATCGCGAGACGAGAATCGCGTCTCGCGAGAGGGTGGTAACTTACTTTTGAGCGGTACGGGTGTAAGTGAGTGAGTGAACTTTATTTAGACAGGGTGGCCCAATCAGCTATGGGGCTGTTATCCTGAGGGGCCCCGTATACACCTAAAATAATTATTATTATGGTATTAGAAAAAAATTACAATATATATGACTCAAACACTTTTGGTTCTCTTGTTTGTAAAAAACAGAAACTCACCATCATAATAAAATTTGACATCATCAGGCAAAGGATCGTACAGAGGTGGAAAATATGGCCCCTAGAAACAGACAGTCATGATCATGAATAAGAATTGACTGATTTAACAGCTATCTATTAGAAACAACAACTCAAAAGCAAATAAATGGCAAATTATTACCATGTGCTCCATGTGTAGCCATTTCACACCTTCAGGAAGTTGCTCTTCCTCCCACCTAAAGGATGGAAGTAAAAAGTATAAAACAACAGATGATGAAATTCTTGGAGGCAAATTTGTAGTTTCATCAGCTGTATGAAACTTGTTTGACTACAAAGACATGCAGCATTATAATTCAAGCAGAGACTGAAGACTTGTGAAATTCCTCCCCCCAACCAATAATCCTCAACTATGAGGGCCAGGTTGTATTGAAAAGAAAGTTCTCCACACTCCCGGCTTCCAATATCTCTGATATATGTGGCTCTAGGTACTAACAGGTTCAGGTCTTTAAATATGTACAGTCAACTTTCTCATAGCGACCACTTAGCTTCTCGTAAGTGACCACCTCCCGTAAACGACCACTTAGTAAACAACCATTTTGTTTCTCAGTTAAATACTGTTTCAAGAGCTCTCTCGTAAGTGACCACCACTCAGATTTCTTAAGGGACCGCGACCACTGTTTAGGCCAGAAATCACACATATTCTTTTGTTTTCTGTTTTCGGTAAGCGACCACCCAACATAATCACGTATGACCGTTAGTAAAACATTACTCAGAAATGACAAAAGTTCAATTTTTAATAACGCCACACCGGACTGCTGACAGATATTACAGTTTACAGACAGAGGAGATGGCTATAATTAG
The DNA here is from genome assembly GCF_977016875.1 of Pavona decussata. Lineage (NCBI taxonomy): Eukaryota > Metazoa > Cnidaria > Anthozoa > Scleractinia > Agariciidae > Pavona > Pavona decussata. Next base: position 1,390,600 of record NW_028145734.1, read on the forward strand.
ATCTGCAGATAAACAAGAATTGTTACAGTGATCTGTTCCAAAATGTTATACAAAGTTTCAGAAGAATGAATAGATGTAAAAAAAATCAAATAAATTAGTTTCTATTTGCCTTATTTTAGCTGCTAAGGTAATATTTTTATGTAATTAATTAATCAATCCAGTATTAAGCTTATTTTGTTGATCTTTCCCTTAAGCGACCACCTCCCGTAAGAGACCACTTTGTCGTGCCCCAAGGGTGGTCACTTACGAGAGAGTTGGCTGTATTCCTTATGTACAGTGTATTAATTTTTGTGAATTAGTGGAATAAGGCCGGCAGTTACTCATTAGAGCAACTCTCAGTGGAACATTGTCAAACCAAAACCAAAGTATTATAAATCAATCCAGCCAATGATCACAACAGACACAAACAAGCCAATGAACCAATAATCAGAACAACATTCAGTAAATAAATTTAAATGACATGAACGACACATGCAGGAAAGAATTATATTAACCAAGTCACCATTAGTTTTGGTTTTACATACATCTTCTCCCAACGTATACCATAAGAAATATGTGGAAAACAGTAAGGAGAATATTCATTTTGATACTGGCACTTAAGAAAAGCTCATAAACTTACCATTTCCACACTTCTTTCTCCTCTTCCTTCTTTTTCTTTCCTTTTTCCTATAAAAAAAATAATACTACTCATTGTACCTGGTGCCCGTTCTTAAAAAAACACACAGATATGAAATATTAACTACAAATTAAACTGCTTCCACTAGGATAAGAGGTCTAATCAATAAGACATGTCTATTGACAGTGGAATTTCAACTCACTGTAAACAGTTTCTCACCTCTTTTACTGATTTCTCTTCTTTTCCTTCCTTCTTTACCTTTTTCTTTGCTGAGCCTGCCTTGTCCCCCTTCTTTGCTGGTTTTGGGGTGGCCTTCTTAGCAGTCTTAGCCTGAAAACAAAAGTCCATTAACTGCACACATTCTGTTATATTTTATGTACTAATTTTTTTTTCAGCGCAAGAAAAGAGGCTATTTATTAACATAAGATTGAAGTATGTACAATCTGCAGTTATCGCATCCTCATGGATGTAGTAATCACTCTTAGTTGTCGCACAAGTTTGCTTTTCCCTGGGGTATTCTTTGTGTCCTCTACATCTGCATGGATTTTAAATTCAGTTTTGCTTAATGGGTTTTCTTTTCTTTCTTTTCAATCATGGCTGCTGAAACAAGGTCTACATGCAGTGCTCAGTTGGTGCCATTTACATTTGTGACCACAGACTTCAAGTGGGAGGGCCTCCCTTCAAATGTTTTCTACAATGAAGAGACAGCACCTCTCACCCCGATCAACCTGTGTGTGCAGATGTCAAATTAGAAAAATTAACGTAACTGGATAGGTTGTGGGGGCAATAAGTTGATTATTTAGTGTTATGTATAAAAAACTAAGAAAGACTTGAATCACTTGCTGCAAATTTAGTAACTCAGAAAAAGAAAACAAAGCTCACCAGTGGTTTATAATCTTCGCCATCACTATCACTTTCATTGCTTGCACTTTTCTTCCTCTTACGCTAGTGAATGAAAGCAACTCTATGTATAAAGTTTTATTGACAATGCTAGTTACTGCCAAACATTGCACTAAATGTTTACTATCTTAAGATCTAACAACTATTTTTTTTAAGTGAATAAAACATTTTTTAAAACAAGCACTACTTGAGGTCAAACTAACATTTTCTGAGTATACTGCAAATTACTAGACTATGATTGGGCTTCCAGCCAAAAGTTTTCTATCTAATGTTATACAACTTATACAAGGTTACCCTCTGAAACAATAGGATGCCCAACAACACCTGCTCTGGAAGTCTGGAAGTCACAGTATCCAAGATGACTTTTTGGGTATTGAATACATGTACACCAAGAGCAGTGATTAAATGCAACCCCTTTAATCTGGAGTGGTGGGCACCCTGGCTTACATGGACTAGCAACCCCAAGTAATTATCTGAAATGTCACTCAATTTAGAAGCATTGAAATCTCTTCCTGCTTCATGAACAAATCATGTAATCATGCACATAGAAAAAGTGTCAGCCAATGTCGATAATCAACCTGGGCTAAAACTCCAGTTCAGTTTTTTCTAACGTGGCTGGAACTTTAATCCCAGCCAATAATTGCAAGTAGACATGAAAAAAAAAAAAAAAACAAAAAAAAACTATAATTGGGTTGTTCCAGAAAAAATCCACACCTCCCCGACGGATGGGATTCTGGAAATTCTCGAAGGAGGGGGGAGTCAAAGACTCTGGAAATCCAGGCGGGAGGGGGGATTGAACTTAAGAAAGTCTTCTGCAGGGGTCATTTCGACCGATAGTTCACGCAATTTCGAATGTTTAGTTCGGTGACACTTCAGCACTCTCAGACCCTGAAAATAGTAGAAATATTTTGTTCATATATTTCTCACCTAAAATAAATGATAATTTAAGTTCCTTCGCAGGTCCTTTTATAGCAGAAAACGCCAACAACAAGATACTAAAGAATGAGCCATCGCAACATTGTTGCAACAAAGAGTTTGAAACGCCTGACACATTTCTGCTCGTACCAGACCCAGCGCGCCACCGTTGTGTAATTTCACAATCTCGGTTGTTTGGTCCGCCATTGCATTCTTAGCGTGGATTCCACTGCGTCAGGTAGAAGAATTTTTTACTTGTGCAAGCAAGGATGCAGAGCTATTAGCTGAAGAAGATAATTCCAAAGAATTTTGGTCCAAACATTCCCTCTTCGTCGAAAATACTCGAGAGGAACTTGCAGCCATCTGTACCTTGAAAAAACTTTTGGAAACGTAAGTTATTGCGAAAACAACAGAAGGAGGAAGTTCTTGGACGGGTTCCTGGAACGTATACAGTGGTAACCTCTCTGAAGTCCCATCGTCCATAGCACAGTTGAACAAGCAGCCACTGCGTTTTCTGCTTGTCCATTGGGCACAAAGGATGAACTCGTTCGCTTTTTCACATTGTTGCTCCTTTCTTTTTTAATTCCACGCGATAGAGTTTTTCACATTAGCCGAAGCTTTAGAAATTAAAAAAGAACATCTTCTAGATGTGATTGTGCGTATTTTCTATTAAAAATAAATTAAATTGAAGCCTTATATTTTTTTTCTGGAAATCCAGGAGGGAGGGGGGGTCTTTTGTTTTGGAAATACAGACAGGAGGGCGGGGGGGGGGGGGGTGTTGTGCTTCAGGAAATCCAGGTGAGAGGGGGGTGTTAAAAAACGGCCCCATCCGTCGGGGGGGGTGTGGATTTTTTCTGGAATAACCCATTATAAAGTAAGTACATGTACCGTAATGTCACTATAATATTGTTGTGAAATGTTGTTTCAGATAGAAAAGTCAGCATAAGGCAAGCAAAATCATTGTCATTTCCATGACAAAGTTTGATCTTGAGTCAATCATCCACCATATTTCAAATGGACTCACTGTGAGTAATTCATAATGTAATTGCAAGAAATTCCCAGTTTCACAACTGCGCAGAAAATTTGCTGTGTAGTCAGACCCTTAGTAATGAACACTGGCTAGATAAACTTGTGCTGACGAATTGGCATCTAGCACCTTTTTCAGACGAAAATGCCTGACTGATGGATGAACCTGATGGCAAAATAAAGTACTTACAGAGGCTGTAGCTTTTGACTTTTGACCTGATGATCCACTTGCTACTGGCTTTACTTTCTTTTTGTCACTGGGAGTTTTGCTCATTCTAATAACAACAACAAAAAATTGTTATAATTGTTGTTTAATCAATAATATTATTTCACGCTTATTTTCTCAACACCATGAGAAGCAACCAAACTCTGTTGGAAAGGATCAAGCAAATGCATCAATTTGAATAACTTTAACAGAATAACTTTATGCCAGCTTTGGCATTATGGACTTTGTAAGATTATTTTTCCGTAGAAAAAGCTTCAAATAATTATTAAAGCACATACACACCTTGATGCCTGCCATCAACAATCCAAAGCAACATGAAAGAAAAAAGAGAATAAATTATATGCATGTACAATATATTAAGAGAACAATTTGCATAGAAGGCATTGAATGAAAATACCTGTTTACTAGCACGTTAAGTTATGTAAGCTTTTGTAAATGTACATTTTGTGTTACTTGCATGTCTCAGGAAATTGTTTGTTATGATGTTTGGTTTTTTTTTCAATTTCTTTGACTGATCACTAAAACTCAAAAACCAAGAAAATAAATTTGGACCTACATGTAGAAATTATGCAAGGAAAGCAAGCGACATAAAGACAGTACAATGAATAGATCCAAAAAGTAGGAAACAACAATTACTGTATTTAAAGCCAGTTTTTAAAAATAAAACTAAAAAATTAAGAAGAAACCACGACTGAAAATCCTACATGAACCTTGCCACAGGTAAGCAACAACTATGAATGCATTTACTTCACAAATGAATTATTCTTAAGCCAATGATACACAATTCAACATTTGTTGAGCAACAAATTTTGCAGCTGCTGTTCAACAAATGTTGAACAGTGTATCATGTGATGTTGAATGTTGAAATATGCCGTTCAACACGTTAAAAGTTGTTGAACGTTGCTCCACTGCAATGTTCAACATTTGTTGATCAACAAAAGTTGAACGATGTTGAACCGTGTATCATTTGCTTTAAAAAGCTATTTGAAAGTTCAGCCTCACCAAAGGTTCATCGTCATCATCAATATCAAGATGTTTTTTCACAGCCTTTGCTCCTTCTGTCTTCTTTTCCTTCTTCTCCTTCTTCATTCCGTCCATTTTCTTGTCTCCTTTTTTCTCCACCTTTACTGGTTTTCCACTCTTTACCATATCAGGCTTCATAGATTTGGGCTTTTCCTCCACTGCACTGTTTAACGCTGACTGAACTGGTTTTGAAGCTGGACTTAAATTCTCAGTTTTCACTTTCACTGCTGAATGCCTGTTGCAATCAGGACAGACGAGAAACAAGACAAAATGCCAAAATTTTGTTTTGAGAAATAATGCAACACCTTAAAGTACTACATGGATACAGTTACTGAAGTTGCATGGTTAGAACCATCATTCTGTTGTCTCTTGAGACAGATGGAGGCTGGCGAAATCACAGCAACAAGAAGGAAATGCTAAAATGCTTTCACTAAATATTTTATAACACAGTACAGTGTAACTGTACTCAAATGATTAAACCACTTTAAACAACATATATCTAGCCTACAAACGCAAACATACTGTACATGTATTTCCGGCTGTGGCTTCTCTCCGCTGAAAAATAATAAAAAATATTTTTTGGCGGAGAGAAACAACAGCCGGAAATACGTCTGCGTTCGCAGGCTACATATTATCAAGAGTGAAAGGAAAGCATGACTCAGTTACTTTAATTTGCATCATCACGGAACAGGATTTGGTTTACAGACTCCACAATGTGCAGGACCACAGCAAAGCACTGCTCAGTTGCTTTCATTTGCATGATCACATACATTAAAGGAAACCTCCACTTGCGAATCATGTTAATGTTACATTATTGAAAATACAATTTTCTTTGAAATTTCATTGGAAAACATGGAAATAATATTTCAGTGTCGGAAAAAACATGATTTGATTATCGGCTATTTTTGCTTTTAAATTTCCCGCGCACCGCCTTCTTGGTTTTCGTGACGTAATAAGGTTGCTCAATTGTTTTACACAAAAGAACTTCTGCTGAATAACAATAGTGGCAACCATTACATGTCATAAAATTCAAAATGGCTGCCCCCAGGAAATTCAAAAGCGAAAGTTGTCGATAATCATATCTAATTTTTAACACACTTGAATGTCATTTCTACGTTTTAGACAAAAATTTAGAATTTAGACACTATTTCCAACGCTTACCCGTCAATTTGTTGTGAGAGTGGAGGTTCCCTGTAAAGGATTTCTTCCCACAGACTCCCAAGCTAAAACCACTTTGTACAACACAATAAACAGTACGACAGGAATGCACTACATGTACATATGTAGTGGCTCTAATGAATGGAACGGTTTTCATTTACAGTTTTTAAACATCTTAAACAACTGTGAAACACACTGAACATGTACAAACCAACTTACTTAGCAGTGGTTCTGGCAGCCTAAAACAAGAACAGAATAACGTTATCAATGATCAGTAAACTTGCACTGAAAATAAAGCGATTCAACCACTGTTGTCATTGCCATTTGCCCTCTGATATTTTTTCCCTCCATTTCACATGTCTTCTGATTGTATTTCTTCTCTTTTTAAGGGGGGGGAGAGGGGGGCAGGGGCAGGGGGAAGGATTTACAATTTCAACCTGACAAATTGACATAAAACAACCCTGTGACACATACATGTAGTCATGAGCACCATTAAAGATCATAGTAATTCCTCCTTCTCACAATGTTTATAATTAAATTTTTTAACTAATCACAGGCGTGGGGAACAGGGTTCTCAGGATCCTTGATGCATGACTGTATATATTTTTAATAATTATATGCAACGTGTAGTCAACGTACAATGCAGGAAATAGCATTTTCAAGAACCTAGACTTGGAGGGAGAGAGGAGGAACAACTGCAATCTTGCCACAACTGCTATGACCTACTTCTTATTTCCTGGGATCTGTGCTTGACAGACACAAGTTGGTACATGCAGTGTTGTTCCAACACTTGCCACTTGCCAATGCATTTTTTGACCTATTTTTGGGATTGCAGCAACCCTAGGTTCCTTGGAAGGCAGTGTACTGTATCTCTATTTTATAAGTTACATGTAGCTCATAAAAATTAATGACGGTACTCACCAAGGGAACATCGTCATCATCATCACTTGCGGTGTGGCCTGAGAAAGTGGTGGATTTCTTTACCTGACCAACGATTAAAAAAAATAGGCAGTCTCAGACTGCATGTGTCTACTGCAGTACTGGTATAGAAATGTGATATAAAAGAATTGAAGAAAAGGGAAATAAGACTGAAATGAAAACGAAGAGGGAGGAGTGGAAATAGGATAGAGATAAAAAAAAATGGTTGTAAAAATGTTGCACAGAATACTGGTGAGTGGAGATTAAGCTGGTATCGTTTACCACAAACATTTTGTATGAAGAGAACTGTAACTTTATTCTAACATAAACAATATATTATATAATCTTACAACGTGAACCACAACTTTGTACTGAAAGCAATGCAGCAAAGTTCTAAACATAACTGAGCACTGAAAGCAAAGTTCTAATCTGAAACGTAGGCATAAAATGGAACAGAAACTGTTAATTAATCTATACTGAACTTATGAATGGCAAGTATCATTCTTTAACCCTTTGACTCCTGTTGTGTTTCCATAGTTTTCGCATAAATTAACTTTTTCCTAGAGCGGTTTTAATAAAATGCGCAGTAGATAAACAAATGTCGTTGGCTTCCAAAATTAACTGCATATTAAACTAGAATGATTAAACAAATGTTTTCTGGTGTAAAATAATATGGTGACCTATTAATCATTTGCCGAAAAACACAGTTGAACGCAAAAATTGCCACAATTCACGGCATGTTGATGAAGACCTTTGGCATATCAAATTTCAACCCGCTTATGCAAATTGTCCTCGATTACGCATTTGCAGCATTTGTCGCTTCTCAAACGCATATATGAATTGACAAAGGCACAAAAATCAACAAGAAGCTTTTCCAACAAAACATTTTATTGAGATAAACAATGCATTTGCTATTAGAGGCAGAAAACTTTCAGTTTTTTTTGCGTGCGTGCAAACACGCATGTAAAATTTGAAGACACTCTGTGTTTGTTCAAAGCGATCTCTTGCAGTAAATTCGGGCACCTTTGCGATGAAAATTACAGAAGTTACAGAATTCTGGTTCAAATCATCACTTAAACTATTTGTAAAAAGCAAATCAACATCGGAAAACATCATTTACCGTATTGTCGCCATTGTCCTGATCCGGAAAAACAATCACTTAGATCTCGGTCAGTCGAGGATTAGCGTCGGCTTTCGATAGGATTCCATTTGGGATTCCTGTGGCATTTACACTCTTACACTCTTTCACTCTTTCACTCAACCCGATGACATAGTGTCTACGCTTCTCTAGAAGCCGTAGACACAAAAAGTAATGTAATTAACTTTGCATCATTGGATCTTTATAAAATTGTGATGGCAACTGAAGAGATGGGGGCACATGTACAAATTAAAGGGCCCATGATGTTGAATTTTAGATGGATAATTTTTAGTTTTTATCATAGACATGACCACATTATAGGAAACTGATGCGCCTGAGTTTCTTAAATGTACTGTCACAGGCCATAATGCCAAAATTACGCAATTCAAAAGAAAATGAATAAATGCTTGTTTCTTCTTTTCTTAGGATTGCCCTAAGTTTTGGCATATGGACCGCAACAGTTACTTTGAGAAGCTTACGCAAGCGCTTAGCTAAGGTTTCGATAGGGGTGTTCGTTTAGCCCTAAATCTTGCTGAGTGCCGGAGACGCTCTTACTAGGGGGGTCCTAGGGCATGCTCTCCCAGAAATTTTTGAAAATCTTGTTTCCCAGAAACCTCATTTCCTGCATTTTGAGATCCAATTTAGGCAAATCACAACTTTGTTTTACAGCAGCTTTTTAACCTATATACATCATTTCAATGGCATAATTGTTTCCACTTAAACAAGAAACTTCAATGTACATTCTGCGCCCTGTTAAGTTCTGACCGCTATTCGATCTGCTGATAGTCATACACCAAGCCGGTAAACTGCATCATTCTCGGGTATAGGCCTTCGAACAAATTGACTATCTCGTCAAGATTGACAGGCATATCATATTTGATATGCAATAGGGCCATGGCGGACAGCCTACTCTCTCACATAGTACACCTTATGGAACGTTCACATTCACAAGTGAATTCTCAGGCGAACTTGTACGTAATTGCGCGTGAAACTCAACAAGGCTTGAACTATTAAGTTTGAAGTGAATCGCATTCAGAGAACAAAACGTATCGCAAAGCATGCTTTTCTATGGCTTTTACGGGCAGATGCGGTTTTACCGCAAAAATGAAACGTCATTAAAATTAACCTCCAAGGGTTCTTGACAATTGTTATTTTTACTGAGGATAAGACATAAGGCCTAAAGAACAGGTTTATATCTCTATTTTTCTTTGGTTTATGTATTTTAACCACAGGAACTTTATTTAAAAGTTTTTCTTCCGCCATTATTGATCTTCAAAGGGGGTTTGTTCGAACCCCTTGAAACCTCCCCCCCCCCCTCCTACGCGCCTGTTATGTTCATTTTGCGCCTGCAGTTTGGATGTACTTTTGATGAAGACCAATTCAACCATCAACCTAAAATTCTAGCTCCTCAATATTAGATGTGTACATATTAAGTGAAAATAAACCTTTCAAGGGGTTTGAAACCTGTGAGTCTCTTCGTGGCCCTCGCCACTTCACACCCTGACATAGTACACGTAATTGTCTTGTGATTATCACAACATTAAGAGATCTGTTTTAAGCTGTTCAAGGACACATGATTCCAACTGAAGTTACCAGTAATTCATTTTTAAGAAGCAAAAGTATCAAATTAAAAGAACGTCTTTCACATTTGTGGCACATTATTTCGGAACTTCATATTTTTTATTATGAAAGGTGTTTGTCATCGTGGTTTAAAATGATAGATGAATTAATCGTTTGTCTCACAATTGAGTCACAAAGATGTGGATCGGGACGTTTTGACCGCTATACTGCTGGTCTTAATCAGGCGATGGTGTCGGCTGATTGCGTGACAGTATAAGTAGCACCTTGGTTTGTGTTGATTGGTGCGTTTCGATCCTCTCTTAGGCTGTTGTTGATTGGAGGATTTCGAAACGCACCAATCAACACAAAACAAGGTGCTACTTATACTGTCACGCAATCAGTCGACACCATCGCCTGATGAAGACCAGCAGTATAGCGGTCGAAACGTCGCGATCCACATCTTTGTGATTCATATTTTTTGTTAATCTGGTACTACTACTAAGGCCTAGTTCATACATCACATTTCAGTCTAATACACATGTAATGCAGACGAAATTAATACCAGAAATTAAATTCGTCAGTAAATCGTGGAATTAAATTCGTCCAGAAGTCTTATCCGTCTGGGGCAGATGGATAAAATGTCTGAAATGCATGTGAGTTCAGACGTCGTAGTTCAGACGCATCGAATTAAATGCTTAAATTTGAAAATACATTAACATAATATCAATCCGTTGTGAAATACATCATTCAATATGATGAAGATGGCGGCTGGTGAGCGGTTAAAAAACAGGCTGAATTGCTACGCTAAACCCTAACCCAGTACTAATTACTGCTTATTGTTTGTTGCTAACTTAAGCGGATTGCATTAAACAAAACATGAAAAGAAAAGAAGGCCTAGTTAGAGTGTACATGCACGTACATTATTATAAGTAGATATTATAACTAGAATCAGCCCCAACAACTGAACAAGCATGTACATATCAATTTTTAAAAACAAGGCCTGCAAAGTTGTCATGTCCATTGTAATGTATGCATGTATGCCTACAACATGTACTTTTTAAACAAATATAAAGTGTGAGTACGTGCATCTAGAGCTGTAGCTATTTGGCTGATACTACTCTTGAGAAGGAGTTTAAAGGAAACAAATCCATTTCTTAGGTTAACAATTTACTGAGATGTGAGCACCTTGATCAGTCAATTTTAATAAATAAAAAAGATTGCTAAATTCAGTTTTCCCTTGTTGCAGCCTTTATTTTTGTTTAGACTGCGAATTCCTGATGGCAACAGTAAGAAAAAAGCTTACCGGTGTCATTGTTTCCTTCTTTACATTAACCATTGGAGAAACATGGCTTTTGACTGGAGAGGCTTTCCTTACAGGTGATTTGTTCGGCACCTGTTTCGCAAATGAATTGACATGAGGCTTGTACTGGCCGTCTGCATTCAGCTTAACTGGTTTGCCTGGATTCTGTTTTGACCTAAATAAGAAATAATACAGTAAGAGTAAGCTGAACATTGTGAGAGAAAGTGATGTTATATTTTAGGCCTGGTGAGTAAACAATAGATGTATTTTTTTCAGGTACTTACACACATGACACATGAGGGGTTTTTGTGGCTTAAAACGTAACATCACATTTTTTCATTGACATTCAAATCCTAGCAGTATGCAGGATGCCCGAATTCCTTGGTGACTTTCTCTGCAAACAGCCACCATATTGGGTCTAGGTTTAGCATGTTCAGAGCCCACTCAAACACCACTGCCGATCAAAAGTGATGAAGCCTCATCAGAAAAGGTTGGTTTGGTTCAGGTTATAGTTACTGTAGTTCACACTTTCCATTTTATACAAGCTGGGGGAAACTCGAACCACCTTTTAGGAAGGTCCGAGCCTGGGTAAAAATGGTAGGAGTACACCAGCTTAGTCAAAATGGGCAGTGCAAATGAGTACCAACTTTTTTTCTGTGGTGTAAATGGGCCTTTAGTAAGTGCTTGGTGTCAAGATGTCCATGCGAGGGGTAAATTGAGCCGTAAAATTGTAACTTTTAAAATGCAGCAAATCAACTAAACTGCGGTGTGGTGAAACAAACGGTGACTGCAGAGCTTGGCCAGTTTCCAAAATTGCAGAGATCGTATGGCACAGCTGATGCCCCTCTCCACTCCAGCGGTAAATATCAAACTAACAGCTGAAGAAGATCCAAAAATAACCCCAAAAAATAACACTGCTGCATTTACGATTATTTTAGCCAAGCAAATACAGCTGACTATAAACACAATTTTTTGCGAAGACTAAACGAAACGTGAATTTTTGAACTTAAAGCACGTCACCAGAAACCACCCTCCCCCTCCCCGAAAGGAGCCATTGTTACGCCGAAACCTTACTTCAAATATCAACCGCATTCGGACCATCAAAAGAAACAAAATGTCCGTTGGATGATTGAACAGATTCACGTTGCGTACCTTTCACCATCCTGCGTGCGACAGAATCAGCATATCCAACGATTGAAATCCGGCCAACATGATGGTAAAAAGAACAGAGAATTAATTCACACAACAACTTCGAGAAAAAAAATGAAACGAATGAGAATCAACTTCGCGATAAAATGCAACGATCGAATCGCGAAAGCTTTGGTGAGTGAAATTATTAAAAGATGACTTACGTGTGAGGATGCAAGCTTGATCTTTTTCTTGTCGGGTCCTACAGAATAAGTCGAAGATTGGAGAGATTATCATTCTACAGTAATCGTGTTTTTTCTAGTCGGAAAGTTGACGGACACCAGGAAACAAAATATTTTTAAGGTTCTCTTTGTCAGCGAGGTTTATAAAAGACGAAAGGGGTTAACCATTCTCTATTATTAAATTAGACTATATCTCTTCTCAAGGAGAGACGAGTAAAAAATATCAAGGAAATTTTTAGCACTTAACGAGTTTATTTCTAAGGACTGTAAACGTCTGAAAATTTGGCAGCGGTCAATAATAACAAAACGCTGCGGAAACAATTTACGATCGATCGGCAAAATGAACACGAAATCGACATCAAGGAAATCTTTTCATGTTCTCCCGCGGGGCTCGCGTGAGTTGCAAAACCAACCTGATCTAGAAAGTCACTGCCGATTTATTGGTTTGAAAGCTGAATCCTAAATAAAAGATGATCGTAAGAGAAGAAGATTAACTTCTTAGCAATATGGGCAGGGGCAGATAGCTGGCATGCCAAGCAATGGGGGCCGAATAAAAAGCTCACATGTGCTCGGGTGTTCAAAGACAAATTCAACTTGACCCTTCTAGCAATATAGAGAAGGAAACATTCTCTATATTGGTTTTGATTACAATGACATGAGTGCCTTAAACTTCACTAACCTTCAGGGGGAAAGAGAAGGCACAATAAATCACTGTAATATATCAATGCGAGTTTGGATTGGTATGTATTGATTCAAGAACTGAATGAGCGGTCGACCTTAGCTTACCTCCGTTCTCGACAGCCGGCTTTTGTTTTCTCTGCGCCTGAGACAGAATAAAATCGCGATTGCATTTCAGTTTAGCGAGAACTGTTTGACGATCGATAGCTGACATTTCTGAAACAGGTCACATAATCCGCAGCGAGATATTTTCAACAGAAAAGCGAATTGGTACTCACCAAAGGAACGTCATCACCAGATTCATTCGCCGACTGCAAGAAATATATTGTTCTTTAGACTCAAAACCTCAAACGAAGCACGGAAAAAATCCCCAGACAGAGAAGAAACATTCATTAAATTAATCTACATAAAAATATTTTGAGAATGATTCTTACTTGTTTCACTTGGGTGAGATATTGGGTGGTTTCTCCGTTCATTCTGGCTTGAAATTTGCACGAAATTTTTCTAAGTGTCGATTCCCAACGAAAAGCATTGGACAAAGAAAACGCTAAGTCCCCACTAACAGCTAGTACGCAGGCGCAAACACCACGTGATCAATGTTCCAAGTGCCCCAGTGGGGACCCCAGAGGAATTAAAATCTGCATAACTCGATTGAAAAAAGAAAATTGGCTTCCTATTTTCGTTATTACTATTTTCGTAATTTTTTGCGAATCTCTTAATTATACAAGTTTCGAAATTTAAATCGAAAAAAATATGCAAAGTGTATATTTTTGTCTTTATTTTCCCTCGCACAAATGCTGCTCGGCCTTTTTACTCATGACTGGCAGATTCAATTCATCCAATTTAATATTCCAATACCACCAAAGTTTTTAAAACCAACGAAGTTTATTCCGGATGATTTTTAGGTCATTTACGCGAAATTTCTGTTTCACATCACGATATCTTCAGACTTCCGGCTTATCGTTCCAAGTGTCCGCAGCTGCCGGATTAAGAACTAACCAAGAAAAAAATGACGTACAATTGCAACTGAACTGAAAGAATAAAACAGGATAAAATGATTAGCCTCACAGTTTTATTTTTCCCAGGTATTTCGCAGGCCAAAATTAATTTCCTTCGTATTTGATTTGCCATAATCTCGCCCACAAGTCGCGCTAGGCCGGCTCAGTAAAATAAGTTACGGCTCAGACTCGACCACAAAGAAAAACAACACCCTAGAAAGCTACTGAAAAGCTCTGTCGCCGGCTGTTGTTTTCCTTGTATGCTTCACTCAGGGAGATTCTTTCGGTGGAATATCTGTTAAGAAAGACACTTCCGGGGCATCAGAACCTCGGCTTAAATTGGAAAGAAGAGCGTTCTCTTTAGCAAAAGCGGTCACCTCAAACTTATTGTTATAAAAAAGGGCTGGCTAGCATTTCCGGAAAGCCAACAGCAGCCCGTAAATTCCAGTCGGGGGAAAAGGCGTTCCACTCCCTAAAATTTTCGGCAACTTAAATTTACGGATAAAGAATCGGAACAGATAAAACTGTGTGGTTAGTTTACACAAATTTGCCTTTTAAAAAGGCCGTAAAAATGACGTGAGAATGTAGGAAACAACATTTTGACTGTTTTGCCTTTTGTTCTCGTTGGATACCCCAGTCCGTTCCGAGAGCATTCGCTTTCGAATCTTAAACTCCTCGCGTGTCTCAATCCTTCCGTCCCGAATTTTTCTGAGATCCTTTGCAGTTAAAAATTACAGTCGAAAACTAATCTTTATTGAGGAAATCAATTTCAATAATAAGTGATTTACAAAAGAGTCCTCGAAAATTAAAAAGAACAAAAAAAAAAAAAAAGAAAAAGAAAGACTAATATATGAATATATAAAAATTAGACTAAAGACTATTTACATTTCTTAACACTCTTTTAAAACTAGCTAATGGTGGGCTTTGTCTGATTGAAAGGTCCAATTTATTCCAATCGTTTGAGGCAACCTTGAAAACAGAGATTTAAAAACGTGTTTACGACAATTCGCGTTTACGTTTTCTTGAGTACATAAATGAGAATAGTGCAAAAATAATTCTAACCTTTGATGCTAACGCAAAGCTACTCAATTTTACTGAGAAACTGAAAACAGCGAACGGCAAATATAAGGTAAACATGGTCACGTGGTCGTTTCTGTCGTTTGCCGTTTGCCGTAATGTAAAGTATCAAGATTTGTATTTCACTTTATTTAATTTGTTTGGCCAAAACTGACACAGGGATAGAACAATCAAGGATTCAACAAACGCAAAGTTAACCGTCGCCTTCAGTTTGTTGGTACTTTCAGGACCATGCAGGTGTCATTCTAATCTTGTAACACTGAACTCCATTCTAATCGTCTTCTTAGTCTCCTTTTTTGTTTTATTTTTTTTGTTTGTTTGTTTTTATTGTTGTTGTTCGCCTTATTTGTTTGATTTTTTTTATAATGATAATGGTACCAAAGCAAATGTAGCCAATTCTATTGATAAACAGGGCGGCTCCCGCTACTAAATCAAACCAAATCCAATGAAGTAGGAAGAGGCTCTGTGGGTGGCAGAACCCTATTATCACTGCCTGTAGCCCAGACAAAGAGGCAGTTTTCCGGAATAAAATTTCGGAAATTTTGGGCAAATTTCGTGAGGTCTTCCTAACGTTCCAGTAGTATAGACTGCGAGAAGTTTCTCTTTTGCTCTAAAATCGGCGGGGAAGAAGGCAAAATACTGAACGAGCACGGTCGATATCCGAGGGACGCGTCACAAATGCGAGCGGCGAAGCCTCGAGTAAACGGGTGCAGAGGGAAATGGCTCGAAAAAAACACTTATATAGCGATAAACCTGACAGAATTTAGCCTCATGTATTCGCTCATAACCTGAGTATCAGGCCTTCCCCCCTCCCTCCCCCCCTCCCGCCGAAAAGCCTGATACTCAGGCTAAACACAAACCGTTGATTTAGGTCACATGACGCCGAAGCCTGTACCCACAGTGTCTCAAAACGGTAACCGCATATACTTCAAAGAGCACTCCTTGTACAAAGAAGCCAAGTGATGCAGACTATTTATCGTCCAAAATATACTGAAAAAATAACAGACCCTTGGGATGTAAGGGGTTAAATAAAGGTGCGCGACTAAAGTTTTACGCTGTGTTGGCCGCTTGATCTCTCCTCCTTTAGATTAATTTAGTTTATTGTTTCCATTTATAGTGGGTGTACTATGGACTGAGCTCAACAGAGCCCTGTCAGATTACACCGTCGTTTTTTATTTTTTTTTTTTCAAATTAGGAGCGCAAAGGTCATTTCTTTATTATGAATTCTGTGGCCTTGCTTCCTTACTCTCTCTCTCTCTCTCATCCCCCACCCCTCATAGTCCGTTTTTTCACTCTCGTCCCAATTTCCGCGCGTTCAAACAGCGAAAAAAGCACAAAGTCCCACGGAAACACGTACAGCCAAAAGTTTGGTTTAGAAAGCTCGTTACGACTACAAGAGCTGCTATCCTGCGTAGTACCTGTACCAAAACAGAAGCTTAGTCGCCATGGATATTGGGTACTGTACACAAAAAAAGTATACTGTAGAAAATAAAAGGAAATTGTTTCCTATATTCCCACATCGTTTATGGCCTTTTTTTTTTAAAAAAAAGGCAAACAGTAATTGTCAAGCTTTTAATCTTCCGCGGGTATAGTAGCACGGCTCACAATATGACCAGCTCCCAGTTGGCTTGATAGCTTAGTTGGTAGGGCACTGCACCGGCATCGCAGAAGACATGGGTTCGAATCTCTTCAAGCCTGAAGTTTTTCCGGCTTTCCGTTTCGCAACTGTTTAAGCAGACATGTTGGAATATACAACACGGTTTTTATTATGTACTAAACCGCTTAATTCAAAGAGAACCAATCAAGCTGAACATGATAATGAAAAGTTGACGAATTTTGATCACAAATTGACCCATCAGAATTTAAAGATATCATAGCGTTTCGTCGATCTGGATCAATACTGTCTAATGCAAACTTGAAAATTTGTGTTATTTATAAAACGAACAAAACTATCTATATCTTTGTTTCATGTCTGTCTTTCATGTCTTTTCATGACCAATGGTTTTTGTACTGCATGACTGCTACTATTTTGTGCCTAGCTCTTGTTTGCCTAGCTTCTCAGAACTGCCTTTGCACGCGTTATTTGTTTCGTTTGAAGATGGCTAAACCAAATCTCCACTTCCCTTACGAAGAGACAACACTTTTTCGACTACGCAATTGAACCATTTTCTCTAATCCCTTTCTTATATGTCTCCTCAATTATAAAGCTTGGTGGCAGAGAATTGATTGCTGATTTTTGTCGCACTGAGGCACGTCATGAAATCGAGGTTACGCGTTCAAATTCCCCACCCCGGGAAGACTAAGATTATCAACTTTCTACCCCCGGGCAAGACAAAGGAGTCAAATGCCCTGGGAGGGGGGATGTTGAAGCTTCGATTTGACCGGTTCGTAATAGACCCTTCTCCAAAATGGCGGCAACAGATTTGAATGAGTTAAACTTGAACTGAATGAAAAACTGATACCAGCACTGAAAAGAGCACCTTTACGTTAGTAACCTTGCAAAGTTTAAGCGTATTAGGTGTTATATCAGCTTAGGAAATGTAAGATGAAATTTGACAAATTTACAGACGTTTGTATGACTGGGGGTTTACGTCACACCCCCAGTCATACAAAGGTCTGTAAATTTGTCATTTTTCAACTTACATTTTCTCAGCTGATATTACACCTGATATGCTGAGTGCTCTTTCTAGTGCTGGTATACGTTTTTAATTTTAACTTTTTTGCATTTTCGGTTGCCATTTTGGAGAAGGGCCTATTGCCCCAACGAAAACAAAAGGAATTAGTTCCCCTCCCCACACTCCTCCACCTCGATCCGATTACTCCTGCTGCAGAGGCTAACCTGAATGCACCGACTTCATCAGCTGGGTAATAAGCAAATCAAATTAATTATTCACAAGCAATTATTCCCGTTCCAGAAGGAGGGCCAGATAGTTGGGGCGAGGGAAAGTCAAAACGGGCGTTGCCCGGGGGAGGGGGGGAAGCACTCCCCCATAAGGGCTATACGGGGACGTGCCGCTAGATAGGGTACGGTTTTTGGCCCCTCTGCCCTGAATAGGGTATATAATTTCAAGCGAGTCTGTCCTGGACCCGTCCTAGAGAGGGTATGGCTGCAAGACTGTCGTCGACTGATTTGGCAATCCGAAATCAGAGACGTTTGTCTGTATTTGTTTTAGTGAACAATGCTTCACGTCAACTAAGTTTCACCTAAGGTTCACCGCTGTTAATGCGAAATTTTGGGATTTTTCGCCATCACTTCTTGGTAATGTATTATTTTATCTGTTATGATTGGTGTTCGCGTTTCGATGCGTGGAACATCAGGTCCAGTAAGTGACAGTGGGTCTTTAATGTGGTTACTATTGTCAATAAACACTTGTCTAAAACAAGAACTGGATGTTGTCCTTTGTCCTAAATAGGGTCTTAAAACAGAGGGCGTTGTCTTTCGTCCTGAACAAGGTCAGGGTTTTCAAACCAGCAGCGGTACCCCTATACCCAAACAGAGGTTAAGTACCCCCCCCCCCCTCCCGATGGGGCGTCGGGTGTTTTGTCTTTCTCTTCCCCTACCATCAGCCCCTTGGTCGGAAGTCGGAAGTCGGAAGTCGGAAGTCGGAAGTCGGAAGTCGGAAGTCGGAAGTCCGAATCCAAAGTCCGAAGTCGAAAGTTCGTACTTTACACAAACAGGCATAATCGGTTACATCCCGCCAAAAATGCACAAGTGTTTCCGGCTCGTTTCCGGCAGTTTTACATAATTCTGAGTGTTTGGTAATCATAAAAGCTCCAAAGGTTAGTATATATTTGTGTGCAGGACGGTGAAGCTGGTATGCAGAGAACGTTGATCAACGTTTGCACGGTCCATACCGGTGTTGTTTATAAAAGGTAGGGTGTACATGTCGTCTTATATAAAATGCATACTGTTTAGTTCTGTGTAAGTTTCAGTACCTGGTAATTCTCACCAACTTTTACTTGTACTGTACAGAGAATTCTTTTAAGCTTGTTTAAAATTAAATTAGGAACCGTGTAATGTGCTGAAGTGGTTGCATAATCGCAGGCTTGTTCCTCCCAACATGTTTATACTGTTCGGAGACCTTCGGACCAAAGGCAGCAGCATTTAGGTTTAACGTGATATTCTTTGTGTGACACCTAACCTACAACCAGAATGTTGTTCGGAATGGCCTGCACGTTGCGACAACAGACATGCCCTCAAGCCAATATAATTCTATGAAACTCCAGAGAGTTTTAAGCCCCCAATTGTTTTGATCTGACAAATAGTTAAGGGTTTCCTTGATATTCTGGGCTAGCTCATCACACCCCAAAATAATTCAGGGGGCACCCTCCTCTTATATATATGGTGCACAATTCCATAAATATATAGCTAGCTTACAAGAAGATCCTGCAAGAATATTGAAGTGCAAGCAAGTGTAATGTTTGGTATGATCTCCCTTTAGGCAAAGTCTCCAGAAAACCATGAGGAGAATGACTCAGTCATTTTATGACTTCACAGCCCAGAACCTAAAAGGAGAAGAGATCAGCTTCTCAAAATACAAAGGGAAAGTAGTGCTGATTGAAAATGTAGCATCTCTCTGAGGCACAACTGTCAGGGATTTTACCCAGGTGTGTACACATAGTGCTGTAGTTATTTGGCTATAAGGCAGTCACTTTTGTTATAAGATGGACCTGGCCCAAATTAAGAAAATTGCCATGTCAAGTTCCTAAATGGAAAGTTTTGTGAAAATACTCAGTTATAAGATACACATTATAAATTTTGATGATTCTCCCTTACTCAACAAGTGAGCAAATTCTGTTAATGCATGCTAAGTAAAGCGAAAAGTAACTTTTTAACGATAAATGCACAAACAAACTAAATAAACAATTGCCACTGGTGATTGCATACTGACGTCAATCTGACCTCGCGGGAAACACGCTTGTTTTTTTTACATGTTTCATAAATATTTAATGATCTGAAGTTTGGTTTAAATATGACTTATTCTCAGCTGATCAAATGTGTCTCAACTGAAAACTTGCTCAGTTCGTATACCAAATAGGTTTACAGAAATATTTCTCTATAAGAGATACCACAAGTCTGGCACCAATTTTCCATGAGAGAACATAGGCAGTATAGTAACCAAGCAGGCCAGACTTTGCTTGGGTCTGTTTGTGTTATGAATATCACAGCCATGCTGAAAGCCTTGACAATAGCCTGTTTCAGGCATTGAGATAGTGAGAAGCAATGCAAAGAAAACTGTGACATGCGGGAATGATAGGATGATAAATAGGTGGAGAGACTTGGGAGAGAAGGGGAAGAAGCCTCTCCCACCCAGTCTCTTTAAATTTTTTTTGCCACACTCCACTACAAATGCCTTGGACAGGCTACTTTTACAAATTTATTGTAAGCTTGATCTGAGGGGCTCCTGCCTAGTATAACTTAATCTAAATGATTGACTGATTGTAATTGATTGATTCATTGATTAGTTAAAAGAGTTACAGCCTTGATTTTGTTATGGTGGTGATTCCAACTCTCAAACCTGGTGCAACACCATACCCAGCCAGGACTGACAAGTCTTTGAAGATTGCTCACAACAGTCTTCTGTCTGAGAAACAATGATAATAAAAATAATACTAATAATATTTTATGACTAGATACATATATTTTAGATGTAGTAGGCTATGAGTACCACATTGTTTTGAAGTTTTAAAACTGCAAATGTGTTCCACAGTCAGTCATGTCAAATGCCCATTTGCCGACAGAGAAAAGTTGGCGAGAACAGAGACAAGTTTTAGTCGTCACCAACAGTTATAGAATATAGAATAGAATTTTAGATATAAAATATGAAAACGACTTTCACTCACCAGCAATTAATTTATGATTGATAATTTTACATGAAGATTTGCATTTATTTAATAAAGAGGACTGCATCATGTGGCACAGCCTTTGCTCCTCTTTCACATGCCATTTTCACAGCTCTTGAAGCAAGGAGTCCATAATTCTCGATGCTGTGGCAGTGTAGCCTAGATGCCACTAATGGTGATTTGAGATTTAAAGTACAAAGTTTGCTTTTGTTTGCTTGGTTTTCTCATGGATGACTGTCCCTTCTTTTAACATTGTTTTCACCTTCTATTTGTTCAGATGAACGAGCTCACGGATAAGTACGGTGCAAAGGGGCTTGTTATTCTGGGTTTTCCCTGCAATCAGTTTGGTCATCAGGAGAATGGCTCTGGCGATGAGATTCTCAACACCCTGAAGTATGTGCGCCCTGGGAATGGCTTTGAACCCAAGATCGAGATGTTCAACAAAGTGTCGGTAAATGGCAGTGGGGTGCATCCCCTCTTTGTCTACCTTAAAGAAAAAATGCCACGCCCTCATGATGGTGGGGGACTGCTGATGAAAGATCCCAAGTCCATAATCTGGAGTCCGGTGCTTAGATCTGATGTGGCTTGGAATTTTGAGAAGTTTTTGATCGATTCAAATGGTGTGCCATTTAAGCGTTACAGCCGTTATTTTCTCACCACCAACATCGCACCTGATATTGAGAAACTGTTGGCTGAGAGTTAATGTTGCAAATAGAACAATGAGATAGTCTGCTTGGCTTAGTATGCAAAAAAATAGTGAAACTTAGGCCATTTTTAAAATGGTGTTCACTTTTTTATTCTCATCTTCTTCATGTCATTAGACTATTGGTGTGTGGAAAGCAGATTGGAAGGAGTAGGGCAGTTGGACTTAGGAAATTTGTTTGTTTAAGGCTGTGTATATGATGGCATACATGTAAATATGTTTGTGTGTGCTTGATGTTGAACAAGACAGCCTTGGAATAAAGTCAGTTAATGGGAGGGAAGAAGGCATGTGTGTGTAACTCCATTGTAGATTGCAAAAAATAAAGGATAGTTGATTTTGCTGTCAAGATGTTTAAATGACTTGTTTTTTTTTCTTTTAATGATGATGATGATGATGATTATTTTTACTGAAAATAATAATAATAATCATCATCATCATCATCATCATCATC